>NC_143420.1:12788676-13100588 GCF_059467195.1 Physcomitrium patens | reverse complement strand
AAAATGAGCGTATTACTGCAACCCGTGCATAATTGTAGTATTTAAGGCTTCACATCTCTCAATACACGAACCATGACAATCCCGTATTACCACAGACACTACTGTACTTGTCAAAACAATCCTTCCACACACGAGGTACCAGCCACTAAAGCCACAATCCTCAACAAACCCTACTCAGACGCAGCAAGTACCAAAAACGAGGCCGAACAAAGGGAAAAGCAAGTTTAAGAAGGATCACAATCCAAAATCCAAAATCCAAATAAACGAAAAAAAAAAAAAACAAAACAAAACAAAACAAATCGACACATACCATAGACATAGAGTTCATCCTTCATCCGGTAATCCATCCGACAATTCAGACTCTCTCAAAAGTTCCCAGTGACCGATCCTTCAACGAGAAGCTAACAATTCCAAACTTCAATCTCGTAGATGTCTAAAGCTTTGTGAAGCCATTCCATCACACGACCCCGAAGACCTAAACCCAAAAGCAAGAGCGTGCTTCGAAACACCACGAAACCCGCACAAGCCAAACCCTGTAGGCCGACAGCACGTCGCAACACACCGACACACACCCCACTCAACCTCCCACAAACCCTACTTCTCCGCAGATGTGAGCTCACCACCACTACACCCCATCCTCCATTACACCGATGCGTGCGTCGCTGAAGTACCTGAAAGCCCTAGAATTTCAAAGATGATGGTGAAGTCCGCACCTTTCATCGCTCAATCGCACCAAGAACCATCGCAGCGAATCCTCACCGCACCATCCTCTCGCTCCGCCGCCACTTCTCACACATGAGCGTTAATCTCTATCACCCTACAAACCACTCTCACTGTCTCTCTGTCTCTCATGGGATGCGCCCGAGCTCGAGTCCAGGACTGAAACTAACCCACCGACTCCCAGGTGACGTGACGAACCCTAAAATACCCCCAAAAGCACGCACCAGCTCAGACCCAAACTCCTGGCAGGAAAAAAAACGATCCGCCCCTGCAGGGTGTGAAGATAAAAATAAAAATTAAATTAAATTAAAATCCAAGAGAATGTTAACGCTGCGGTAAAGCCTCCGCCACAAGGGGAGGAGGAAGGAAACCAACACGAGGCTCCTCAAGATCTAGGCTGGCGCTTCGGGTGGACAAGGTGGGTGATGACGAAGACGACGAACCAACTGGCCTCCCGTCCCTCGTTCTTAGTGCCAGTAACACGAATCACCAAGTCAGGGAATCGCCGATGCGTTGGGTCAAATGACTGGAGGCTGACTCTTGCTACTCTCACCCTGCAGCAGCAGCAGAAGCGGAGGGCGAGTAGCTGGAGTAACGCGAAGAGCGAGGAGGAGCTGCAGTTTGTTGCTATTGTTGATGTTGTAATTGTAGCCTGTACCTATTGTGGTAATGACTGACTGCTTGGTTGCTTGTGGGTAATGTTCCCAACACGCGAGCCATCCAGCCAGCAAGCAAGCGAGCAAGCGAGGTCCAAAAAGAGAGAAAGAGTGAGAGAGAGAGAGATCCCTCGACCTTCTCCCCCTCGAGGTATCATCGATGATAATCCTCCTCCGTCGGGTGCGGCAGCATCATCATCATCATCGAGCCATCCATGATCCGAGGTAGTGTGTGAGAGAGAGACACACACACATCTCCCCGCAGTAGTAGCAGCAGCAGCATTGAGTGGATGAGTTCCCCGTAGCAGTAACAAAATATAATCCCCTCCCCCCACTTCCTGTCTTTCTTCCCTCCTTCCTTCCTTTCTTTGCAATTCCTCCTCCTGTTTGCCCGTCTTCATGGGCCCCGCTCTCCCTTCATCCCTCCCTCACTTCATTCCCTTCACCGCCATAGTGCCTGTTTCTTCTTCTTCTTCTCCTTGTCTCGTGCTTGACGACCACACCCGCTTCGCCATGTATCCACCTCACTGGCTACGTGGACTTCCTGCTACTTTTCCACTTTCAACCCATTCCTTGGTTTTGTAGTTTTTTCTTTTATTTTATTATTGTTATTACTATTATTACTCTTTTTGGTTTGTGAATGAGTTGGTGAGTTTTCATTTACATGGGAATGCACGTGGTTGAAAATACATTAACACATGTAGAATTAGGATGCTTTGGAATCATACGTGGGTGTGTTGTGTGCTGTACTTGTTGGGATTGGGCATCTGTGTGTGCGGGTGTGTGGGTGTTTTTTTTAATTTTTTTAAATTTTTGGAGATTAAATGCTCACAATAATTGTATTTTTTTGAAAAAGATTTTTTTGGACTTTTAAATGTACAACAATATGAGCTATTTTTAGGATTCAATTGAGATACGTATTGCAGATCTTAAAGATATTTACTTTTTCTAAATAAGATCAAGTAGTGCATCATTTTTCTACCTTGTATTGAACTATCAATGTATTATGCAAATTATACAAATTCTTTAAGGGAGTCATTTTAGGTAGGCACCTCCCATTTTACAGTGTGGACACTCCTATGTCACACACCTTTACATACACACAATAAAACTCATATTCTCACTAAAAACTTTAAGGATAAATTTCCAATAAAAAGTTTGTGTGCACTGGTTTATGGCATTTTATGTAGAAACTCTTTAATTGTAAATTTATCATTAAGATTTACAAACATGAATTGGAACCTCCAAGCTCAAACTTGCTAATACACAGTCATATTGGGTGCAACTCTGCCATGATGTGGTGGTTTAAAATCATTTAACACCACAAGTACACAATTTTCATGTGCACAACATTCACAAAAGCAATGAAAAGAAAATAAAAGAATAGAAATGAAGAAAGAAAAAGAAACAATAATGCGACAATTGTTACCAATAAAATTCATGAACACATGAAGCTTTTAATTAACCTACAAACTCAACTAAAAGCAATGGAAGCCGCACCTTAACCTTTACTAAGTGAGTAAGTTCATCATCATTTTCGTCGTCGAAGTCATTGCTGCAAAAAATGATGCTACTTGCTCGCAATGCAATTCCTTTAAATCATTCGGATTCGGACAAGGTTGAGACGATTCCAAGGAAAATGCAGGTGTCGGAGAATGGAATGGGCGTATGGTCTTTACACGTCCAAGTCTTGTCACTCAAGTCACAGACTTGCAGCGTGTTGAATGCAGCAGGATCCACATCACCTAGAAATTTAGTTGCGAGATGGCTAGTAAATGAGATACTTCCATGGATCCTCCCTTTTTGTTGCTTCGGAGGATACTGAGTAGACGACTCGTATCGACAATTCTTCGCTAGCGTCGAAGACTTGGAACTCATTTCGTAGAATACACCCAGGCTGTGAGCTTCGGTGGAAGTGTGTTTGTTTGCCGTCCAGAGTGTTTCGTGATTCGTGGCTGCACTTTCTCAGACTGCTTCATGGTTCGAACCTGCCCCTCAGTGAAGCTTCATCATCTGTGTGAAAAATCCAAGACGTGGAAACGAGCTTCTCTCGTACTGGTCTCGGGGGTTGTGGACGTGAATCTTCCAGTACTGGACCTCGGAATCACCTTGACTGGAAGCCCGTTTCCGTTGTCGCAGAGGTCCGCACTTAGTGTGTGTTTTTTTGGTTTTCAAGACAAGAAGTGCATCACGAAGTGCTTGTTCGCGCCCTTTCCTTTTGAGCCAGCAAGGCGCGCCGGAAGATTCATCAAGCACCTTCGAGAGAGTCTCTTTGGTAGAATGTATAGTTTCAAATGCACGATTCTAGTACGAGCTCTGGAGCGGCGAGATTAGGAGAGAAGGGGACGGTTGCGCAAGCGCGGGGGCTCAGTGTTCCAGACGCCACCCAACCATGCGAATCTCCAACCGTGCCTCACATCCTCAGATCTAAATGTAGATGGAATGATGGGTTGCAGATGTGGAATGAGCACATGGATTGTTTGAGTGGCATGACATTTGCCGAAGGCGCTAACGCGGATGAGGTGGTCCTGCGACCACGCGAGACACCCGTCAGGCGCCCTGTTGTCTGGAAACATGCCGCACTGTTTTATCCTGTGTTTTCAATGAGTCGAAAGATGGTGAGAAACTTTCACGGTTTCGCCGTGGCGGCGGGTGCAGATCAGGTTAGGGTCTATTGGGGTTGAACCCTGGGCTGACGCGGCACAGGAAGCCTGAGCTCCTATTTTTCTCTTGTGAATGTCGCGACGTGCAAAAGGAGCCCATGAACAGTTACTCATCTCCGGATAACTAGTGTGCTTCAATCGATCTGCCGAAGATTTTAAAGCTGTGGCATTCATCTAGCCTGTTCCATGGGTGTCGGATGATCAAAATATCCAAACACCATCTTTGCCGATTCTTAAGTTACAATGGATTCCAAACTGATTTACATTGTTTAAAATAATCGCCGACGTGGGGCGACAGGTTGATCGACAAGTGTAACACATGGGGGAGATCCAACCTGGCGACCGATCAGGTGGTCAATAAGACACATCGGAGTAATCGGATTGGTTAGATCGATTGTTTTGATCATATCGACATCGATTGATCGGAGTCTGCTGGCCTGGACCTGTCTGATGGAACGACGACACCGGAAAATAAACTGGAGATTTGATTATAGAGGCCAGTGATTGACGTTGATGTAAATTTAGGGCTTGATCAGTTATCAGTTGGTGCAGGGGATGGGCAGACTGTTGCAGGCATCTCTCAGGAATCTCTGGAACTGGAATCTGGCAACACGGATTCCAGCTTATCAGTAGCATATTTCCCAAGAGACAAGTGAATGACTCGTTACCACCAACAATCATCGATCATCAATAGTGCGTAGGTCATCGGGCTGCGGTCTTGCTTGACCTACCCAAATGTGCAAATGAACAGCCCCTTGCTCAATTTATGCATGTTATAACGGTGATTTGTTGGTAGTGGTCGGCGTGGTAGCTGGGAATGTGACGCATCAAGGACGATGTGTTTTTTGGTCTCTCTGATCCTACAACAAGGCAACGTAACTGGGGACAAAGAACAGGGTTTCGCCATCCTCAGCCGGCAACGTCAAGAGGACTCGTGTTTGCTCGTGCGCTCTCTCTCTCTCTCTCTCTCTCTCTCTCTCTCTGCTTTTATTAGGCGCTTTAGAAACTCAAAAGCCTAGAAATCTTGCGCGAGCCAATTGAAACAGTTCAGAAAGCTGCTACGAGTCGCTACTTCGCTCTAAAGGATAGCTCTCAAACTGCACTAAAATAAGAGTCTAATTTACAAACCCTAATCCTCCACTATCGTCTTTTAATCTCCCACAAACCCCGAAGAATCATTGCTTGCACTTTTATTGCGGTCAATGTGACACTGCCGACATCTGTCGTTTACAATTGATGATGTTTGCTGTCACTTCAGTTTTATGATAGCACAGCATTTCAGAGCTTAGAATCTTATCTGCAAATCAACAAGTGAGACTTGTTCGGGACATGGAGGGGTAGGACTCTTGTTCAGTGAGCTTCAAATTCGTAGCTTTTCTCGAGTCCTTCCAGCTTGTTTGTGATTGAAAGTGTTGTGAGAAAAAGATCTTTGCAGTGACTTTGCAACTTTTATTTGTTCAGATGTTCTGTGCCTGGCAGGGCAGGGTAAAATATTCGGAGGAAGGGTTTTGATGGCAGAGCTAGATTTTTGCGAGGCAATTCAGCCAAATTATATTGGCGTTCTGAGTATGCTTCGTCAGAGAGGAAACGTGGACGGTTATTTCGATTCTTTTCATGAAATGAATCTGGTCAACATGAGAGCTGCTTCTGTCAGTTCCACATGAGTTCAATTTTCTATGAATTCATGAGTGTTACCTTTGTAGACCAAATAATACTCTATTTCTCTAAGGGAAGAAGAACCGTAGCGCTCTCCACGTGCCTTGCTTTTCAACATAAGGATGCAGACCATTTGCATGAGTCGAACTTAGATGCTAAGTGCAAAAATGTCTTGGCCAAGTTTCCAATAAAAACTCCCCCCCACAAAACTAAACAGTTTGCAAAAGATATTGTAGATGGAGTTACATTTGAAACTATCACTAATCAAGTCCCTCGACTTTCAAAAAAGGATAGGAATTGCTCATTATTTTATGCTAAATTTGTTATGATTACATTTGAACGATTAACATCTCATTTTTTGCAGTATCAGCTATTCAAAATCCACATATTGGAGCATTCACATGAATGCAATGAAGTTTCATTCATATTCCTGAACTTGTAGCAAGTTATACTTGGGATGATTTTCAAACAATAATATGTTAATTTGTGGACGAACGATCACCAGTGACGGTTAGTGATTGGAAAAGAAGTACAAGACATCGCAGGTTTCAAAGCAGATTGTTTGGTGATCTGCTATTGTGAAAAGCAAAAGTTGCCAGACAGTCTACTCCTTCCATATGCACACGTGAACTTCTACAACATGAAGCAACAATCCCAAAATGGTCGGCAAGATCAATATGTATGTCATGAAAAATGAACGCTGCAGAATATAAACTGAGCATCTTTCAGAGCTTTGAAAACAGCGATGAGAGAAGATCATAGAATTATGTTTCAATTATCACAACTCTGCAATAATGCAATTTCGTCGCATGGGAAGGTAAGTGGCCGATGCATGAGTAATGACTTTAATCCCGAAGTTGCAAAATTCTTGTACATGGGCTGCTTGATGAGTTGCATTAAGCATTGGATGGCTGAGTTGTAGGAGTAACTCAACAGTGGGAAGTTCATTAAACTGTAGCGGTTGTAGAGTTGGATTCCGATGGGAATTCGAGCAGAGATTCTGATAGGATTGGACCCAGTTGAGGCCTGAGCGAGCAATAGCGCCGAAAGCGATTGGGACCGGCTGGGGTTATCCAATCACGAATTTCGAAAAGATAATGGATGAGTCTTTTAAACATCTTCGACGTGGACTACAAACGCCATGTTCTGCACTCATCTAGCTGTTAATATTTCGATCACATTCCCGTACCAGATTATCAAATAGTTTGCAACAGTCCCTGTCAAAGCAAGCTTGTTTTTGTTTCAAGCTTGGAGGGATCTTGAGATATACATCAACCTAGGGCTCTTTCTGCAACATCGTTTCAGTCGTTCAACTTCGATTCTTCGTCCTCGAGTGCTCACAAAACCCTGCAAAAAATTCAGAAGGGGTTCATGAGAACTGTGACAGGCCGCTCTTCATCTCGGAGCCTCGCCAGATTCGGTGCACTTGCAGACTATACTTCAGTCGATTCCGCAGCCGCATCCCTTGGGCACATGCTGAAGAAACAAAAACAAACTCTATTCAAAGCCCCTCCGAAGGCGAGTTTTCTGGCAACGCACTCCAGAGTCGCTTCCCGAGCTGCGACAGTTTGGAGACAGACCTCATAACATGCATATAGGCATTGGGAAATGCGCTAGACGGCGTGCTTCTCATACCGGCCAGCAGCAGTCAATGATGCGGCCTCGGCAAATTGTAACAGTTGCTGGCGGTTTTAACGAAACGTGCCTCGAAAGTGCCTTTCTCAACACCGTTGGTGTACAGGCTCTTGATTCTCTTCCCCTTTAGACCTCTTCCGGTTCGTGCACTTGCAGTCTTTTCCATGTTCACAATCATACAAAACCGAAACTGACAGTGCTATTATCGATAAGCATGCACTTAAACCAGGGTACTAAAACCCCCAACTGAAGTACCCATGTCAGCCACAAGCGCACACACACACTCACACACTCACACATATTATAAGTTATTCTCTTTAATTAAACTTGATACTTAGATGTGGGTGCTAGAGTATCCTTTCTGGCAGTAAGAGTACATCTTAAAGTGTATGAGTTCATTATCTGCTGAGACTGCTGTGACTTATTTGCAGTGCCATCTCGGCAAGATCTCAGCTGAAAGACGCCATCGCAGCACAGTGGATTCATGGATTGGTGCACAAAAATGTTAGATTCGTAAGCTCTCCTTTAGTTCTAATAAGAGTAGGTGGCGTACCATGCAGTTATGGAAATGCATAGATTGAATTTCGGTTACTATTTGGTTTCTGATCTGCAAGTTTTACTTCATTGTGGGTTATCACAATCTCATACCTAACATGATAACCTTGAAGGTTTTTAAAGCTTGGTAACATAGTTTTGGTTAATGTACTGGTGATGGTGATGCAAACTTGATAATTTGTTACGAAATAGTATTGTTGAGCAACCACACTATGTTTCATATTGGTGTACTTAAAATATATTTGATACAATGCTAGCTGGATATAAGTTAAAGCATACCGGATTCGGAATGGTGGGAGTATCAAAATATGCAAGGACGAACTTATTAAATCTTATTCTCTTATTATTATTATTATTATTATTGTTGTTGTTGTGGGTCCACAATGATGGACTGTCAAGATGATAGGATTCAGAACCTCAATATAGGGATTTATTAACAAGGGTTGTCATGTAGAGGACAACCATGTTTTTAGGACCAGCATCCAGTGTTCATAATGGAGTTAATTGCCTAGAATAATAGTGGAGCTTGAGATAAGCGGTTATCCAAAGATTTGTTCATTACTTATTTAATATCAGTTTTGTAGAATCATCCACAAACTTAATCATATAGATACATATTGTTTTAACAAATATTTTTATGGATTAAAATCCATTTTTCTATATGTGTTTTTAGGTTTTATAAACTTGTATTAGTTAGAGATTCCAGAGTAAGTGAAAAGTAAAGATAATTGATATATAATAGATGTTCAGATTAAAATTTTGCATCAAAAAAGTATAATATTTTTTTATAATATATTTATTTAAAAACATATATGAGTTGAAGCGAAAATCATTTAATTATTAATATTCAGTAACCAAAAAATATCAGTAACTAAATGACTTTTGATAAAATTTAATTGAAGATGTAAATATAAGATATAATTTTTAGTGTTTATAAATAAGGATACTCTAACTAATACAATGATACTTAATTATACCAAAATATGTTTGTGATAATTTTTTATTATTAAAGCCATATAGTATGATTTTATATAAAAATTAAAAAATACAATATATACTTGTATACATAAATATAACTATTCAATGTTAATATTTGTTGTAATAATATATTATAACAATTTAATCCTTCTTCTTACATCTATATATATATATATATATATATATATATAAATAAGAAAAAATCATAATAATTAAATATCCAAGTTTATAATTTATTTTTTAACATACTTTTAAATCCTTCAGTAACTTATTTTAGCTTTTCAAAAGTCATTAAAATTTTCTGGTTATGTTATCAAATATGTTTTTAAAAATATTGTATTGATTTTCATCTGATTCTTCTTAAGATTGTTTTTTATTTTCAATAAATATCTTTTCTTAGTTGATTTTTTTATACACTCTAATATTTTATGTTTGTCATCTCATCAACTACAAATTTGTTGCCTAATTTCTTTTGTTGTTTAATTTAAATAAAAATATTAGAGATAAGACCTTTTGAATGAATTTTTATTTTTTATTTTTATTTTAAGTATTACTTTTATTTTTTATTTTCTAAAATTAGTCAAATTAATATCCATAATAATAAAAAAATTAAAGTCATTTTAAATTATGTATATCTATTTTTTCCTCCAAATAATTAGAAATTTGCAAATATATGTTCCAATTTAGTATTTCCATATAATTGGATTTTACTAACAGAACTAATAAAACAAGATAAGTTAAAAATGTTTTTCAATCTATATCCTAGTGGGCATTTATGCTAGTACATGTGTTCTTTAGGAATATGATATTGGTTTAGACAGTAATATTTTAATGATTATGATTTTAAAATTATATATCTAAATTATTAATAAAACTTTATTTCTAATTTGAATGTTTAAAAAATCTAATGTAATCAATTAAATTTATTTTTACTTAACTTTTGTATTTACTAACAACTATTAATGAAATCAAAGACAAGTCTATAAAATAATATAAAAGAACAATGGATACAAAATAGGGGAATCATGTCTACAACTTAAATATTGTAGATGGTTAAAATAAGATCAACTTATAAAAGAGAAAATAGAAGTGTTATGTAATGTAAGTTAATACAGCACAATTATTATTATTATTATTATTTAGTATGTTTAATGTATGTGCAAAATATTTCAAAACTCAATTATTCTATAATTCAATCATAATCTTTTAAGCCCTCAAATTTTATATAAAACAAAAATCAATAATAAATCTTTTGATGAAATGAAAAAAAATCACTGTTTTGTTCAGAATTTTATTTTTATTCAATCTGCTTCTCTTCTAATTTTTAATTTTTTTTTCGGTTTGGATTATATTTTGAAAATTAAATAATTATTAAATATTAATTTGTTATGTGTTAAAAAGTTATAAACTTGATATACTTAGAAGTCTTATTTTAACATTTATGATTTTTTTGAAAAATATTTGTATGCAAAATTTTTAAAAATTATATTTATTTAGGAAATTATAAATAATCCAAATATAAATAATAAGAATAGTAAAAATAAATAATAGATTGATCTCATATTTTTGTTATTCTTGTAAATACAAATCCTATAGTCTATTAAATACTAATCTAGATTATTGACTATGAAACTTATGAAATATTGTGCCTAATGACAATAAGATATAAATCAATTACCTATTAAATTATTGCCAAGATCCCTTGATTACTTAGCTTAACAATGGATTTGATACATTCACATTTGCATATATATATATATATATATATATTGATGATTAATTAAATATACCATAGAAAATTCAAATAGATATGATTAGAATTAAATTTAAAAGATATACTTGTTTTAAAATATTGTACATTTTAAAATATAAAGATAACATAGGTATATAAAGTAGTATTTTTATTAGGAAAAGACTACGTGGATACATCTATGTAGACCATGTGGACACCTCCTATGCCATACACCTTTGCATATATATATATATATATATATATTTTGACATAATTACTTTTATATTTCAAATAATTAATTATAACCATTTGGAAATTTAAGAATAAAATATTAATTAGTAGGAAATTAAATATGATCTAATAAAAATATTAAATTTATATTTATTTAAAAGAAGATTTGATGCTTTGTATTAAAATAACAATATATATATATATATATATATATATTTTTCTATATTCCTATATAGATATTGAAATAAATTAATAAATTTCCATGCAGTGATAGATATAAGGACAATATCATGAATAATGTTTTAAAAAAATATTTAGACCATCAGTTTTGTTATTTCTTTTTAAAAAATTATATAATTTATTGCAACGTATACAAGAGTCTTAGTTTAATTAGAGAAAGAATCATGGTAGCAACAATTGCTCTCACGTCATAAGACACACTCGCCCGGCTCACAAGCATCCGACTCAAACTAATAAATCATCTCTGTTGCATGATTTGCACCCAAATCTCATGTTTGCATCGCGAATATGACCACGGATACATCGATCTAACAACTCACTGCCTTTGTTGTTGCTCATCAGTGTCGTGTGGGTCATTGTGCACTACATCGGGCATGGATGTCGGTAGGATCAGTACCAGCGATAATTTCTAGGATTGACTGTCGGTCACTCGGTGCTCTATAGAATTCGCACAACATGAGCGTTTCTGGACAAATAAGTTCTAGTGCTTGTCCGTATGGTGGTACCGCAGTCATTGAAGTGGGAAAACGGTGGCGAGATAGCACAAGATCTTTTCGTCTTCTGTGCTTATTCTTAGATAGAATATGAGTTAGACTTGAAGAATGTGTAGATTTCTTAATGAACAGTGCCGGTCGATCAGACCTAGACGAAGTTATCATGCGGTGAATCAACAAATGTAAACAACTTCAGGCTTATGCGAATTGTATGCGAACATTCGGCGTGCAATTGTTGATGGATTGGTACCTCTTGTTGGTGTTAGGTATGTAATTAATGTGAACGTACACCTGCTTCATGGATTGAGACTTCAGTAGAATGTTTGTCACAATTGTTGTTGAATTGTTGCATGGGATTAGATTATAGTTGCGCTAGAACTCAAGTGTTTTGATAAATGGTTGAATGATACAACAGCCCGGATTGCTAAGGGTGGCTCTGGAGTTTTTGGCATATTGGGTGCTTGTTGGGTCAATTACTATTAGAAGTGTTTTCATTTGTGGGCATAAGGTAAAGCATCCTTAGATAGAAATAATTTTGGTTATATAAGTCTCTTTGTTTTATTGGTGGTTAAATGTAAAGTTAGGACAAGATCAAAACTTGTCTTGATATGTGGCTCTAATTGTACGTATTGATAATTTTCTAAGTAGAATGGCGTTTTTATTATTATTGTTTTTCAGGCAGGTTTCATTCTTTACCACATTTTATAGTGCTATTGTGTCCTTAACCTTTTATTATTCTAAGATTTTTTTAATCCACCATTTAGAATTATCTAATGCATTAAACTATATTGTATATATTGTAAAAAGTTGTAAAGAAATTTTAAAAGAGAAATAAAAGTTTATCTTTGGCTTTTGGTACATTTAAGCATCTTCCAAAGTCATAATAAATTATTAAAAAAATATCAAAAAAAATAATTAGTGATTAAAGCTGATCAAAAAATTGTGTTAATAACAAAATTAAATATTATTATTTCTTTTCCTTTTTCTTTTTCTTCTTTTCGTTAGATAAATAAAACCTAAATGAACATGGAAATAAAAAAAATAAATAAAACATTGATAATAAGAATACCTTGTATAAGATATAGATTAAGTTAAGAAAACATAATGTGCCAAAAAAATTACAAAGCACTTAAACATAACTTCTTTTTAAGTATTGTTACAAAGAAAGGCCGTGCTTAATTAAAAATGTTAAGTTGTATTTGGTTTTTTTTCCTATATTCGAGCATTTTTATATAAGAATTAGCTACAATGTTTTTTTAAAAAAATTAATTAAAATCTTGATGTAAACTAATGCATATTTTTTTGTAAAATAAATTTACCAAAATTTATCAAAACTCCTGATTTCTAATATTAATTCAAGAATTTATAATTGCTATCTATAAGACAACAAGAATATATATTTATCCAAAAAACTAAAAATAGAATCTAATAAAAAAATTAAATAGATTGAAAGAATTGTATGCTTAAATATATTATTGCATTAAAGCATTTTTTAAAAGCAGCTACAATTTAATGTAAAAATTTAAGTATAAAATACTATATGTATATATATATATATATATATATATATATGCATAGAATATATCTGGTGGATTGTTTCTACAAACCTTACAAACACACACACAAATATATATATATATATATATATATATATACATGCACATAAGTAAATCATATTTATGATTATAATTATTTAATAGTAATAGTTGTACATTTATGTTCTATGTATTAAGATAAAATAATAATGTATGATTTATTTACATTACTTAATATTTTTAATGTTATTTATAACAATTTTTTTGAATTAAAATATCATTTATTTTATTTTATTTTATTTTTATAAAATATTTTAAGACATTAGTTTATATATTTTATTTTTACTGAGTTTAAAAGAATTAAAAAATCATAGATTATTTTCTAAAATTCTAGTTTATATACATGAATTAAATTTAATTATCTATTGATTATAATCAAGCTAATTTATGGGTCATTTTCATCATTTGATTTTATTAAATACTTACAATATATTTTGTTTTTAATACTTCTTTATTCCTCAACAAATAATTATAGTAAGTACCACATAGACCATATAAGTCCATTGCATCCTTGCAAAATTACTACCCTTCTAAATTTTTTATTTAATCTTTTGTTATATTTAATATGGAAATACTAATTAAAAAAATTACATAAATCATAAATCTCTTCAATTCTAATAGTATTAATATAATATCATTTATAAATAAATCTCTTATTTTATCTATTCACCCATTAAAAATTATCAAATCTGTAAGATCAATGCAATTACATGGAACTCTAGTAGCTTTTAATGATGCTTCAATCTCTCTTAATTTAGTATAAAAAAAATTCTCTTTAAAAGATCAAGCTTAGATTAGAATCCATAATTTAGCATTATTCCTTAGATTTTTTATTTTTTTTATTTTAACAATATAGTATGAGAGTATTTATAGTATAATTCTATAATCAATTTTATTCTTATCTTTTCATACATATATTATGGTTTCAACTTCAACTTTATGTAATTTGTACATTAATTGTTTAAATAAAAAAAATTATACTATATAGAATTTTATAATATAATATTTTTTGAATTCTTTCCAATTATAGAAGTATATCAATAGATCATTGTTATGTCCTAATGCTAGTAAATTTAGTAGCAAGAGAAAAAAATTAAATATAAAATTGTCAAAAATATAAATACAAAATAATTCTTAATATCAAATCTTTCTAACATATCTACATATACAAATGTGATACCATGCAAAGAATGTAGAACAAACTAACGAATGTTTATAATATTTTTGGAAATCATGACTAAAATTTTCTTACAAAAGAAGTTCTATAATGATTATTATATTGATGGCAAGTGTATTGAAGGCTTTCTTTGATAACTTTTTGATTTCACTAATTAATACATCAAGACACAAGGAGAAATTAGAAAACAAAGTATGGTTCTTTTAAGATTCAATGAATTGCTAAATTTGTGGGATTCTTTAATGCAATCATTAGGATTTAGAAAATAGAATAAAGTTACAAAAATATACAATATAATCTATATTTCTTGAAAAAAAAAATTCAAATAATAGAGAGAAACAACTCTCTAGTTTTTGATTTAGCTGTGAATAAGATTAAAAAACAAGCTAAGAAGAAATTATATCTTCAGCATGTAAAAGAAAAATCAAAGATTGATAGGTCTAAAAGCATTTTTAGAGCTTGTAGAAAAAAATGACATTAGAAGGACAATTCAAAATATTCCATGCCAAACATTCAACATATAGTGATGTTGTATTATTGGCCAAAGAAGCTATAAGTGAATCACAAGCAATTATTGTATCATTGTCTCAAACATTAGAATATGTTTTTATTCATT
The DNA here is from genome assembly GCF_059467195.1 of Physcomitrium patens. Taxonomy (NCBI): domain Eukaryota; kingdom Viridiplantae; phylum Streptophyta; class Bryopsida; order Funariales; family Funariaceae; genus Physcomitrium; species Physcomitrium patens. The sequence continues at coordinate 13,085,640 of NC_143420.1, read as the reverse complement.
ATACTACCAATCTATATATTTTAAGAGACAAAAATAAGATTCTCAATTATGATGAAAATATGTCTATCTAGCTCTAAAGCTATAATAGAAGCATAAGCTAATCATAAGATTCAAATAAAATGTATCTTAAGGTTTTGAATCTTAAAAGAGAATGTATTCTTATAGTTATGAAGAACAAATATTGAATCTTTGGAGCATGTGACTTGTTTTTATTTATAATAATCTTGTACAAAAATGGTTGCAAGTTCAATTTGGATAAAAATTGCCTTTATTAGATTCTTCCATCATTGCATATACTCATATACAATAGATTCAATGGTAAAATTTATTTATATCTTTTGAGATAAAAAAATTACATCTATAGCAAATATAAGTGTTTTATTGTACATTTGTTGAATGGCATTATGTATCAAAATATACATTGATAGATATAATTTTTAGGAAAAAATATTTAAATATTATAAATGAATAAAACATAAATAAAGATAAAAAGAAGATTAATATGTTTCTAATTTATTATGAATAAGTTATGAAGATTTAAAATTATCAAGTAAATAATTAAAAAAATTAAGTAAAAATATTTTACCTTAAGATTAACTTGCTTATAGATCAATGATTTGAGCCTCACCATGCCTCACATATTGTATACAAAGGTTTCTAAAGAGGCCTTAAGGCCTTAGTCTTATCTTCTCATCTACAACCAAGATGCTAAAACCTATGTGGAACTTTTGCACTTTCCTTCAAATAAAGATTAGACTAGCTACTAGTCCTTCTACTTTCTATTAGTAGAATTCATATTTTTAAAATTTTGACTTCATCATGGTGTTTAAAAATATCCAATAGCCCAAAAACCTTACATGGACTTCAAATCTTATTGTATTTCTTTATAATTGCTCCCAAGGTGATAAAACTTAATTTTACCAAAATCTTAAATTATTCTCTAAAAATTCCTAAAAAACTTTCAAAAAAATATAAATACATTCTAAAAATCTTATAATATTTTTAAAATACTATTATACGTTTAAAGCTATATTTTCCTACCTTTTTAATTTTTTATAGTAATAGAATCAATTTAAATCCACTAAAAATCCTATTTTTTATATAATTCATTAAAAAGACACAAAGTTCTATTACATACTTCTTTTAACTACCTAAGTATTCATTGACATGATTTTTATAAATAATACATATATAGATATCTAATATTTAAATTGATCTCAATAAATAATCATTAATACTTAACAATAAGTAAAAATATTAAATCAACTAATATAATTATCTTCAAAATTTAATAAGACTCTATTTTTATAAAAAAAATTAATAAGACTTTTATAACTTATAAATACTTTTAAATTCTAATAAATACTTAAATATTCAAAAAAAAACTATCTAATTTCAAAAGATATATAATTAAATGATTTAGAACCATGTTTTTAATCAATCTACTAATTAAGATCCATTGGTGGAACTCTCACATATACGCAATCATTTTTGGAAAAACATAAGAATGCAAATAATATTCAAGATGTTTTGGTGTTGGATCTTTGGTACTCTAGTACAACTAGGTTTCGTGACACAAAATAGTTGGTTGTATAGATTAATAAAAACTTTAGTTGTACTAGCCTAGCTTTTTTGCAAATTGATAATCAATTCTAGATTATGTATATAATTTTTTTCTTAAAAAAGATACAAAGAAAAAATATAATTAAATTAAAAAAATCTTTATAAATAAAGTTTTAAACTACAAGTTTGATGCATATTTTAAGACTAAAGACATTTGGCACAAGGTGACTTTGATTTATATGCATGAAATTATTAGAATGGCAAAACATACAACGCATATAATCTTTAAAGGAGATTTCATATTCTTAAATAATACTCAATTAGATTGCTAATTTTAAGCTTTTGTAGCCAAGTTTATAATGTGGACTCACAATCAATTATAACTTATAAGAGTAAATGACATAACACCATATCAAGCATTCTTTGGTGAAAAACCCTCACTCTCTTATACTTATTGTTTTTGATGTCTTGCTTGGTATCATATATCAATTAAATAGCATTAAAAGCTTACATACAATTTATAAAAATAAATATTTTTTGGATATTCAAAAGTTACAAAGAAATATGAAATATTTGAATTAAGGACCAAGAAGGTCATTTTTAACAAAGATGTGTTCTTTTTTGATGATGGTTTACATTGAATATTTGTTAGATCTTCATCAAGTGATAGAAAAATGAATATTGGATCCAATCATGTTGTAAGATTTTAATTATAGTACTTATTATTAAAAATTTAATTATAAGATTTAAAATTAAAAGTCTATGTAAGGTTGAAGCAAGAAAAATTTAATACAGATTCAAGTATAAATATAAGAAATATAGAAGGATATGAAAAAGATATCCAAAAAATATAACTAGAAGATTATTTTGAACATTTGCCAAACATAAAAATTAGAAGAAGATACATAAAGTTATGGAATTTGTATCAAAAGGAAAATAATAAAATAGAAGAAAGTATGTATATTCAAAGAAGAATCAGAATGGCTATTGTTAAAGACTATAACACATAAGACTCTTGAAACTAGACTAAAAAGTAATAAACGAATTGACAAGAGTGAGGAAGGCCTCACTCTTGCCTCTATATATGCTACTTAATTAAGAAATACATGGCGACATGCTATAGGATGTCTAATACATGTCCAACTTGTAAGAGACATGTCTAATTTGCAAGGCAAGTTTCCTAAGTGTGTACCATATATCCAACTTATACTACAAGTGGTCAACATATTGACACGTGGCCTCTTTGTTGGTCAAGTTTTCAACCTACCAATCACCTATAGACATGTAGAAAAGTAAAGTAGCATCTATGAAGCTTTTTATGAGATATTATCATATTTATTTACTTTGACTTACTTTTAACTATTCTTATTATCTAAATAATTATCAAGTTAAATATGTATGTTTGTGATATTATCCCCCTTTCTAGGAACAAGTTCCATGAGTAGTGGTAATTACATGTTAATAAAGTCTAAGATGTATCAAATTGTATTTACCACATATTCTCATCTTTATTTCCATTGAAGGTAGTTGATAGGTCCCTTCAACCATTGATAATGTTCTATTATGGGATAAGAAGATCACCATAATATTTGATCATTATTAATGCCTTCATAACTTCCTTCAAATAAAACATTAGTAATACCATGAAGAATGGTTCCTACTTCCAAAAGTATCACTAAACAACAAGAGTCCCTTCTAAGGTTGTGGTACCAAATGTGTTGTATCTCGCCATTTATTCAAGAAAGAACATGTTGTCTTTAAGGGTCTTCATCTCGATTTTATCATCCTGAAGGTTATGATAGTTGCAATGTCTCACCTGGTAGCTCATCAAATGATAGCTCTTAAATTGAATCTATTGGTTGTTGGTTCTCCATTTCTTAAGTACTAAAAAATCTAAAAAAAATAAATAATACAAGATAGAATAAAATCTCCATTGGCCTTGCTTTGCTTTACAGCAAAGAATTTCTTGACTCTTCATCTTGGTTTTGATAGATGTCATTGATGAAAAGCTTTAACTTTGGTTGATGCATTTATTAGATTTCTGGATGGCTCCTATATACGTTCATTAATATCATATCTACGCCAATATACTAGATATTCTATCCTATTTTGGCATTGCCTTGAATCTAAGACTTCTTCGACATTAAATTCTTTATTATTGTCTACTTCTATAGGAACTGGTAGCATTTGTCTCCTTCCTTGTATATCCATTGTCTTATATGGCTCAAATAAAGACACATGGAACACAAGATGGATTTTCATAGACTCAAATAGGTGTAATTGATAAGCAACTAGATTGATTTGTTCACAAATGAAAAATGATCCAAGCCTACAATAATCCAGCTTATCACAAAGACGAATAGTTTTAATATTATGACAAAGTAATCATATCTTATTCCCCACATGAAATTGAGGTTATTCATTGCGATAGACATCTGCTTTGGCTTTTCGTCGTTCTTGAGTTTCTTTTAATTCTATCTTTATTGTTGTATGTAGCTCTAACAATCGATTTGCTACATCTTTCACCACAAAATTATCAACTTTTGAAAAATCAAAAGTATCAAATCATGAATGATAACAATAATTGGCAAAAAAAGGTATTTGTTGAATAGAAGAATGTATCAAATTATTGTAAGCAAACTTTACAAATAGCAAAAGAATTTTTCAATCATCTTATTGATAGTTGATGGTCTATCTCAAATATTGCTCTAAAACTTGATTTATCCATTTTGTTTGTCCATCAATTTGAGGATTGATAGCCAACGATAGTTTTATATCTTCCTTCAATATCTTGAAAAGAGTTCTCAAAAAATCTCAATAAAAATTGTATTCATGTTTGATATAATATCCCTTGGTAATCCATAATAGCTATAGATGTTGTCGAGGAAGAGTTTAGCTATTCTCTCACCTATGATAGATTTTGTATATGGTATAAAATGCGCCATCTTGGTGAAATAATCTACAATCACAAATATGGAATCATATGAACTTGAAGTTCAAAGATCCATGATAAAATCCATAGAGACAAAAGACCATGGTTGTTCTGGTATAGGTAATGGTTGGAGGAGTCCATAAGATCGATGAGGAGGAGTTTTTGATCTTGAACAAACATCACATCTCTACAAAAATTCTTTAACAGCCTTTTACATTTGAGGCCATCAAAAATCTTTCGATATAAGCTCCAAAGTCTTATTATATCCAAAATATCCTGCTATAGAAAAATTGTGATGAGCTTCAAAGGCATGTAATCATGCTTTTCTTTGTGGAACATATAAGCGTCCTTCAAAATAAAATAGGTTTTGTTTAAACTCAAACTTGGAAGTAAGTTAAGACTTAGAAGAATTATTTTTAATATTATGAATAAGAAGGCTTGAAGACATACTTGATTGGATCTGTTTGAAAAAAGTCAAATCAATAGTCAATGTTAATTTCATTGCTCAGACATAAAATTATTCTAGCTTTAGTAAAATTATCTTTTGTTGATCAAAAGTTGCTTCTCCTTCTTTTGATGTAAGATAAGAACGTTTAGAAAGGACATCAGATAAACCTTGTTGTTTTCTTAGACAATAAGTGATATTAAACTCGAATCTTGACAAAGACATGCTCCAACAAGCTTAGCGATGATTCAAAACATGTGCTGATATAAAATACTTAAGGTTCATATAATCTATCTACACGATGACTAAACTTAAAACGCCTTCTAAATAATGATACTATTCTTAAAAAAAAATCTATGATTGCAAGAAGTTCCTTGTCATGGATCTCATAATTAATCTCGATTGCTAAAAAAAATTTTGAATAAAAAAACTATTAGATTAAATTTGCCATCTTCTCCAATTTGTGATAAGACTGCATCCAAGACAAAGTCAGATGTATTTGTCTCCATAAAAAATGCTTTCGAGAAGTTGATACAATGCAGGATTGGTGTAGAAATAAAAACTTTTTTCAAAGCTTCAAATGATGCTTTTTCTTCTTCATATCACTCGAGCTTGTCTTTACAAGTTAAGCATGTAAGTGATGCTGCAATTTAAAAAAATTTCTTGATGAAGATCTAATAGTAATTAGCAAATCTCAAAAAATATTATATATTTTTTACTGTTTTAGAATCTTTTAGTCTATGATTGTGTAAACTTTTTTAGAATCCATCATTAGACTATTGTTTGAAATGATGTATCCTAAGAAGTCAACTTAAGTAGTTTGGAATACACACTTATCCATCTTGGCATATAATCCCACATCTCTAAATTTTTGTAATACAAGATGAACATGAACTTCATGTTCTTCTGTATTCTTAGAGTAGATTAAAATATTGACTAGATAACAGAAAAAAAAATCATCTAGAAACTCAAGAAAAACATCATTCATAACATGTTGAAAAGTAGTTGATACATTCGTGAATCCAAAAAGCATGACATTATATTCAAAGTATCTATATTTTGTTCAAAATACAAATTTCTATTCATCTCTTTCTTTAATGCAGATCAGATTGTTTGCTCCTCGTAGATCTATTTTTGTATAGATCTTAGCTTGATTTAATTGATCAAGAAGTCCAGATATCAAAAATACGGGATATCTATTCTTGTAGTAATCTTGTCGAGTCTTCAATAATCCACACACATTTGCAATGATCCATCATTTTTCTTCACAAATAAGATAGGAGCTCCTATAGGAGATTTTGAATGGCATATGAAATTCTGGACCAAGTTCTCATCAATGTACTTCTTGAGTTCAGCTTACTCATTTTCTGATAAACTATACATTGGACCAAATGGCGGATGAATTCCTTCTTTAAGATTGATTGAGCAATCATATGGGCAATGCAATAAGAGAATATCTACATTTTTTTTCTTAAAAACATCTTGAAAATCTTGATTTTGACTTAGAATTTTACTAAAAAAATTCTATCATTTAAAATAGATGTGGCATAAATAAATAAAAAAAGATGATCCTTCTTTTGCAACATGCAAAAAAGCTTTTGTACCTAAAAATACAAGTTTGGCTATATTAGACTCATACCTTTCTATTGGATTAAAAAAATCTTAATGATGTTTGAAGAAAAGTCAAGTTTACAAAAAATCCAATCTATCACAGGATTATACTTTTCTAGCAACGATAAACCTAAAATAACTGGATTAGAAGGAGATCTAATTATATTAAAAATAGCGCAACTATAATGAACATTTATTACTACATCTATAGGAAGTGTTTCATAAATAATATCTCCTAAAGATAATAGATGACTGTCTATGACTTCTATGTGTAGGGTATCATATTATGTATTGTCTTGCTCAAGAATGCACCAGGCACCTAGCTGTGGAAGGTGAGGTTGTGTTTCACAAGTATCCAAGTAATCATAATAGGTTTCACCCATACGAGAAGAATATAATCTAAATTTCAATTCAAAAGTGCTAAAAATACTCTTTTTAATAGCCTTAACCATACATAAATCCCAATTACCTTGTTACTTTTATATTTAAGCAATTTAGATTTTTCTTATAAGTCCCAATCTTAATCAGAGAGCTTTAACAAGTTGTAACATTCAATCTCACTGTCCACTTGATGTCAAATTTTTCATGCAATTGTCAATATAAGTCTTTTATATGCTTAAGAATTTTCAGCCCAATCCAACTTATAAATTGTGAAAAAACCTCCAAAAATTACATTGATGTTATTCGGCCGCCAACTTGAAAAGTGAAGCAAAAATTCCAGTAGTGATTTCTTCTTTTCAAACTATTAACTTTGACTCAAAATTGATATACAGCTTGATCTTCAAGTCCGTCAACACCATGCCAAATTTCACCTTGATATGAGTGATAGATCTCTAGATATCATAGAAACCCTACCTAACCCCAAACTACCAATTTCTGAAACCCTCTTCTATTAAAACCTAGATATCTCTAAACCATGCAATTATATTATTTCAAAATTTTGTATACAATTAGCACATCCAATAATCCAAAAAATATCAAATTTTCAATTGTAGATGTTACACCAATTGCACAAACTAGCTAAAATTGCTAGCCCTAATTATATTATATAAAATCCCAATCACCAATATAAACCTTGACTTTGAATAACAATGGCTAAGTCCTCAAAAACCTTCCAAAAACAATCCTTATGCCTTTGAAAAGAACTGTAAGCTAGCTCTCAAATCTTATCCTCTGATCTTCAAATGACATCTTATTTTGTCATAGGCCGTCATTTTAGTGGCTAAAGGTTTGATTTCGACCCTATCTCACAAACGGTCGACCCCCAGGTATCAATCTATTCCATCCTACGGTTTTTTTAGCCCAATCCTACTCTCACCTTAATTCTAGTACCAACTATACTAATTATTTATCTCTTCTAATCTAATTTGATTAATTTATGGTCTTTCTAAGGTAGTAGAAGAGTCTTTACAACCTAGAAGGTAAAATTACTAATTAACCTTCAACCTACAAACTATTAAGATAAGAAAATAACCTAAGAGGCTTTTATTAAAGCCATGTTTAGATACCTCAAATTATAATTGAACTAAGATAATTAGATATTAATTAGAAATTTAATTTTGATTATAATTTCACTATATAGTCATATTACATCACAACAATGTAGATAACATCATGAGCATTTAAACAACTTTACAACATTTTAGCAACTAACATTTACAACCACCACCATCAAGGCAATGCTTCAACAATATTGTCAATGTAAGAAAAAAATTCTTTATACAATAGTGAAGAAATAAGAATAGCATTAACAGAGTATGAAGAGCATAGAAATATTATAAAAGCATCAATAAACCATCATATTCCATACACAACTTTCAAAGAGTGGTATTATTGAATGCAATCTTTTAGGAGAAAAAAAAGGTTGAAGGGGTCCTAACTACAAAAGAAGAAAGTACGCTAATATAATACATTTTAGCCATGTATGACAAAAGCATAGGTTTCACATCTACAGCTTTGAAAATAAAGGTTTTTGAAATAACTAAGACTTGATGCATTTCATTCAAAAATAAGATTCCTAGTGATGGATGGTTGAGGTGGTTTAAAAACTATCACTCAAAGTTCACAATGAAGGTGGTACAAGTCCTTATATCTTCTAGAATAAATATACTATGTAAAAAAAAATGTACAAAGTTTCTATGATAATCCAGGTGAATTATATACAACATATGAATATCCTTCATATAAGATGTAGAACTATAATAAGTCTAATATACAAGTAGGAAATATTGATGGTCTACTTGTTATAGCTCAAAGAGGTATTTATTGAATACATTTCACTGTTCCAAATTTAAAAATAAAAAATAAAAAATAAAGGCTATTAGTGTTAGTTTGCATCAATGCAGCAAAGTTGGGCATACCATTCTTCTACATTTTTAGAAAAAAATATTTTTGATAAAACTATATAAAACATTGTGAAGCAAGTATGACTATAGCAATAGAACCCAAGGCTTGGATGACAAGTTATTTGTTTTCTTTGTAAATATCTCATTTTATTAAGAATGTGAGATAATTTAATAGCATTTCTCCTATCTAAAGGCATCTAATAATCTTTGATAGATATACGAGCCACATTGCTATTAAAGAGATAAGACTAGTATAAGATGCAGGATTAGACATTCTAATCCTATTATCTCACATATTGCATGCCATAGAGCCTTTAGATATATATGTTATTGAACTATTTAAGACCTATTTCAAGAAATGTCAAGATTATTGGATATCTAAAAATCTAAATCAATTTGTACAAAAGCAAATTTTTGTGCATTGAGTGACTTTGAGCTTGAAACATACTTTAATAGTGAATAATATCACCAAAGGTTTAAACTCTATCAAAATATTTTTGCTTGTTAGAATAGCAATAGCCAATCACATGGACCCTAATAAAACATACATGTAATCTATAGAAGAAGTTGGACAAGATAAAAATGACGCACTTGGAAATTTTCGAAGATTTAAGGCATTAACATGGAGTGAATTGGTGAAGACGTACCTACATTACTAGTTCATAATATGGCACCAAACTTAGAATTGGCTCCAAATTCCACTACTAAATATTTTTTTTCTTAATGTAAATATGTCAAATTTGAAATTAAAAATAAAATTGACTAATTAGACCTTATATGCCCTGATCTAGAATCCATAATTTGCTTCCTAACATTGCATACTATCACAAATATGTCCAATCGAAGGAAATGCAATGTAGATCTTTTAGTGGATTTTTCTAAATTATTTATACTAACCTTGAAGGCATATATGAGCATTGTGCAAGAAATCTAAGATCAAAATCTTAAACAAAAAAGAAAGAAAGAAAGAGCACAAATTCAATGAGAAGAATTGAAATACAAAAGATTAGTAGATCTAGAAGAGATGAGGATTTTAAGAAAAGTTCACCAAGTTGCAATGGCAAAAAAATTAAACTTGCAAGACTATTGAGTGGAAGGCTTTCATAAAAGAGGACACCTAAAAGGCACTTAAGTGTGATAGTTCAGCAAAAGAAAACACTCTCAAGGTGCTTGAGTGAAAAGCCTTATGCTTAGCCACATACAAAGCAATTGTATATGTAAAAGAGGCATAATTTCAAAATTTGCAAGTGCAATATGAGTTGCTTTACTAATAGTGCCTAATCCTTGAGGTTGAGTCTTATATGTTGCGGCGTACAGCAGGATTGTAAAAATTGTTGAGGTAATGTGGCATTAACATTCCTACATAGAATGCATGAGGATTTATGGCCTATGTCAAAAAGGAGAGATCCTCCACTCGATTTGCAATTGTAGAGAGGATGGTCCTCTATCCAATAATATGGTCTTGTAGGAGGATCCTCTATCCAAAGTATGGTGCTATGGTGGGATCCTCTATCTTCACCTAAAACATTGATGTAAATTCCATTTTTGGGCCAAATTGTATGCCAATACTTGAAATCCTCCTAATTTCAATTTTCCTCCATAGGAAATGCTTCTATTTTAACAACCAAGAGCACTACGCTTCTGTTCAGAAGCAAGGCACCAGCATCGGCAGATTCAGTACAACCCACAAAAACTAGCGGAATGACCACAATCCGTTAATTAATAATGAATCAAAATAAAGGAAATAAACTAAAATAATAACACGTTGGGTGTTTAGAGTTTCGAGAGGCGGTGAGGAGCAGATGAAATGTCTTACTTTGCGGGTCTCGCAAGCGGGAACCCAATTTTTCTGAGTCAGGGTGTGCAAGAATCTGCAGCAACAACGGCAGCAGAGCAGGAAACTGGCGGATTGGATCGAAGCAAACAATGGTATGTGTGCACGATTCCTGCAACGAAGTAAAAAACAAATAACAAAAAACAAAAAAACAACCACCAGGATTGGCTGCGAAGGAAGGTGTGTAGAAACAATCCACCAGGCGAAAAATTACAAAACAATTCAGGCCTTTATTCGTGGCGATGCAATTCTTGCAAAGGCGAGTAAGATTCGTGGGTGAGTGGGTGGGTTTCGGGGTGAATGGGGCCTCTCACCCAGTCCGCAGCCATCGCAAGAGTAAGAAAAAGGCAGAAAGGAAAGGAGAAACTCCCAAGATGGGGAAGCACACACGTGGTGTGGTGCCATTAGTTGGACCTCTATCCTCTCGCGCCAGGGACCAAAGGCCAGACGAGGCCTGTGCGACCACGACGCTGTGACGAGCACTGTAAGCAACTCGATCCAGACGTCGAAACCTGGTAGCAATTTTTGCAGCTGAAACCCAACGCCAGCGAAAGCATTGTGGTCGCCTTGGGTGCTGCAACAACTATGGCCATGATGGCGGAGGTGATGGCTCGAGGGAGTTCGACATTGCTCGGTTCTGCCTCGTCTGTCGTCGTTCCTTGCAAAAAGGCGCCGGCAACGCCTTTCTTAGGTAAGAATTTTTGTTTCGCAATGTACCCAGTTTCCGGATTCGTGTTGATGCGGTTGTCGCTTGGTTATCATTTCGATTGAATCTGAGTTCGGGTAGTGTTGGGAATTTGTGTCGTTGCGGCGTTGGTTTTGTTGGGGGACTGTAGGGGATTGTGCATTGCAGGATTAGGATACAATTCCAGGTAACCTGTAGTGCTCAATTCTTCCTTAAGAGCTTTAGTTTTGAGTTAGAAAAGTTCCATGACAGCCGTGCCCACTGAGACCGAACTTCTTACTGCGTTTTACTTCTCCCTTACCAATGTTGTACAGTTTAGATTGCGTGGTATGCATGGCAGTATTTTGTGGAGAAGCATAATACGTTTAAATTCTACGCTGAAGAAGTAGTTGCTCATCGCTGCCGTCAATTTTGCTGAATTTGTACGTTTGGCTATTTAGTTTCTCTGTGTGTGATCGTGGTTTCATTGATGATGTGAGTTTTGAACCAGATTTTTGGTTCCTGTCGATGTCAATTGTTGTAGGACTTGAACTTACGCCTGTAGTTTTTAAGCGGGCACAAGAAGCTACCGTGTAGTATTCAGTTGCTTGTATTGCAATGCGGTTGTGACTTATGTCTTGGAAAGTTTTGGTTTTATCACAAAGTACGTTTTCCAAGGTATCTAGTTAGGTCATGAGGCTGATTGGTGAAGGGTGCTTGAATTTCTTGTAACAGGTGCCTCATTACCCTCACTCTCGACGGGCGCACGCAAGAACAAACCTCAATGCAACCTTGCAGTGAGCGCAACCAAGGCTAGCCTGAGCGATGCTCTGAGCAAGGCCAAATCCACTGTGGGCACTGGGCTGGCCGCCTTGGCCCTCTCCGCGGCGATGAACCTCTGCCCAGCAGTCCCCTACTCGGAAGCCAGCGAGTTCAACGTCTTGAACGAAGGCCCGCCCACGGAAAACTTCGTGGTAGATGATGCCAACGTGCTCAACCGCGTCACAAAATCTGACATAAAGCGCTTGCTTCGTGACCTCGAAGAGCGCAAGGGCTACCACATTAACGTCATCACTCTGAGGAAGCTCACTAGCAAAGCTGACTCTTTTGAATTCGCCGACGCGGTAGCTCTCATTTCCCTTCTTCTGCAATTACAATCCTTCGTGCGCTGAAATTATGTGACCGCAAACTCACTCTTAAGTGAACTCTGTTACAGGTCCTGGAGAAGTGGTATCCAACTCTGGAAGAAGGTAACAACAAGGGAATCGTACTGCTCGTGACCACTCAGAAGGAGGGAGCCGTCACGGGAGGTCCGGCTTTCACGAAAGCAGTGGGCGACAAAGTCCTAGAGGCTGTCACTGCTGAGAATTTGCCCGTCTTGGCCACGGACGAGAAGTATAATGAAGCCATTTACAGCACAACCAAGCGTCTGGTGGCAGCCATCGACGGGCTCGAGGACATCGGCGGGCCTAGCTTCAAGGAGAACAAGCGGGAGTCTAACTTCAAGAGCAAAGAGGAAACAGAATCGAAGAGAGGACAGTTCTCTCTCGTCGTCGGAGGCCTGCTCGTCATTGCCTTTGTGGTGCCCATGGCACAGTACTATGCTTACGTCTCTAAGAAATAGACTCCCCAAACCACTAAGCCACTTATGGCTGCCCTCGCAAAACTGTAACATGGATATTATTCTTTAAATCTAGTTGTGTTTTGTTCTCACTCTAAGTCTTTTGTAGCCCCCCGAAGCGTGCACTGGGAATTTTACAGAGAAGGTCGAACAAATTTCAGAGTATTTTGTAACGTATGTAATGTGACGAGATTGGCGCATAATCACATCTGCTCAGATACAGTCACACAAGGTTGAAAATTTTAAAGATATTCATGCAACACTCGCACGTAGTTTACGGTTCTAAAGACTTAAAGAATACAAGAACCCAAGTTCTTAATAGATTGTCAGTTTCAAACTGCCGAAGTATCCATGTTTCTAGTGGGAATCGAGGAACACAAAAGGTTTGGAAAACTACACGATGCCTTGATGAAGCACCTTGTTAAACATACAAATTGTAACAGTTCACACCTCAGCGGATGGTAGACTATGATAATACTTTCGAAAGTCTTGCGGAGAAAGAAAAAATAATACTACCAATAAAACCTGCATGCTGAAAAAAAATCTGCAAGACTACTGCACAGAAGACAATACCCAAAAGTAAACTGATGCTCGCCGTGTGGCAAAGAATGTCGACAATGTCCTTGAATGGAAATTTGAAGCGCTACAAACATTCGAATAAGGCTACCACAATTTGTATCAGCAATCGTTGTTTGAGACAAAGTTACCAGCATTAATTCTACAGCTTCCCATTTGAATGAGCGTCGGAAATTGGCCAAGCCGTTTGCGCAACAGTAGGAAGGCTGTCAGCGTGCGGAACTTTGTCCTCGGCGACAATCTCTCGGTCCGGGACGTCCATGTCCTTCTTCGACAGATCGTTGTAGTGCAAACCCCCCGGGAAGTCTAAGAAAGCAGTCGAGGGGGCACCAGTGGCTAACCTATCCAAGATCACCACGGACCGCATCTCGCAGTTCCTGAATCCCGTTTGGATTTCTTTGCGAACGACATCGGAGCATTCCGCGCCGAACAAATGACACATGTGGAAGATGAAGCTGCTATGCGAGACAACGGCGATTCGTGACTCCGGGCGTTTCAGCAGCCATCTCACGAACCCCCTGGCCCTAGCGAAAAGCTCCTGCGAGGTCTCGCGCTTGGTCTCGTGCCACCACGTATCCTTGTCCGTCTCAACCTCAGAGAAATCCACGCCCGGAAAGCTCTTCTTGTAGAAAGAGATGTCGGATCGCCTGTCACATGGGTGCACACCGTTCTGCTCCCGGCACCATTCATTCGCGACGAATTTAAACGAATTCAGACGTGAGATGGCGGCATGCGGAGATTTTCCTAATCCGCTCGTCATGAGAGAGGACTCCTCGCTCTCGCCTTCCGGCAATGTTGGTCCGCCGAAGACTCCTGCAGCTGTTTGCAATGTGCGCAAGAGGGGGGAGACAACGACTAGCTCGACCTGAGACATGATTCCCGTTGCATCTAGATGCGCGTGAAGAGCCTCAGCTTGCTGCCACCCCAAATCTGTGAGTGACGCGTCCGTGAAGTCCCATGACATGTAACTAGAATGATCCAGCTCCCCAGCTACGTTGTGATAGCCCTGCCCATGACGCACTATATGAATAACCTTACTCCTATGCACGGGGTACATGGACACTCCGAAAGTCTCCTCCGGCGATGCTTGATCCGCAGCTGCAACTCCCGGTGCCATTGTTGACGACGATGTAACCACAAAGCAGCGACGAACGATTCGAGCAGCAGGGTTGCAAGGATAAAACGCTCCTAGGGTCAAATTTCGCCGTTCTGAAAACGGCAAAGGGATTGTTACAATGTTCTTCAAATTGGGGACCGATGCTGCACAATCGGAAACACTCGTTCCAAACCCACCGCACACCGCACGGACGCCGACCATGTCACAATGTCACTAAAATTCAAACATATCAAAAACCCACAAAGTGCAAAACAAACTCACCCACCAGAGCACCCACAACTGTCGCCACTAAATGAATAATTTTTCTCAATACACTTGTCTTGCAAAAAACAATTCATCACAAAGCCTGAGGGGAAAATCATGGACCGAACCTCCAGCTTTAGAACCCCTCCCTCTCGTATGAGGTGCGCTACGGCCTCCGATAAGCCACTACGTCAATCATCAACAGAAACCCAAAAATTATTAACAAAAAAATAAACTAAGATATCTGTCAAAACCCTGGAACACGAGAACAAGTCGAATGCTTCCAGATCGTGACGCAACGGCGTCTGGACGATGAACGACGTCTCCAGGAGAAAGATCAGGTGTGCTGGACCCGAGAGGGCAAAAGGTACGGAACTCGAAAGTCCTTGATCAATGCAAAAGATTGTGTAAAGAAGAGGCCGCGGTCCCGCGAAATCGTCAACAATTACGCTATACACGGCAATCACACTGTTGAAGATGGAATCGGGAACTGCTGCGATTGCGCCGAAGGTCGACACCGAGAAACACGAAAGCCAAGGACGTGGCGCGCGATAGTAATATCAAAGGCAGGTATATTCAACACCCGGGTCTTAACTTCAAAATTGCCTGGCCACAGCATAGACAGGGTATCTATCGAACCTCTGAATGTCGCTGGATGAAATTGTTGCTGGGGATGGATATTACCGCGGGTAGGGGTAAAACGAGCGGTAACGGACGTCGCCGAAGTAAAATGTGCTGGAGAAAGTCAAAAGTGAATGGGACTTTAAAGTATAAAGTATTAAAAGTGTTCAGAGCCATGTTTATATGGCACCATGCATCTGGAATATTCGGTAAAATGATCCCGAATATTTTTCATGCCTTATCAGTTCGGGAACAGTACAACAATTGAATACAATAAAATCTTTAAATAAGACATTAGTGCATTTCTTACTATAGAATTTTTCTATTGTAATCAAGATAACACGTTAAGAGTAGCTTCAAAAATTAATGAAATGGTAAGTTGAGAATGAAATTTGAGAGTGTACTTATATTGATGTTACTTCTGATTTTTGTCTAAGTTTTAGTTCATTCACAACAATTTTTTATAACTATGGTGATTTTTACATGGATAGATAGATGCATGAGATGTTTACTTAATAATGTCACAAGAGCTTTAAGAGCCATTAGAGCTATTGCTTACAATATCATAAAATTTTAAAATGCCACCATTCATGTTTGTTTCATTAATATATCAACTTTAGATAAATAAATACATATATATATATATATATATATAATTTAATTCATTGTATTTTTTTAATATTACTATGTTGTCATATATTTCTAGAAAGTTTTAGTATAAACTTATGGCATAAATATTTTGGCACCTCTTCTTTGCTATTTTGGTATCCTCTAGAGTTATTTATTGGCTAATTGAGAGCTCATGAATAGAAGACAAAGAAATTGATGATATCCTAAGATAATTTGAACTATGAAACAAACTAATGAGAACTCCAAACAATACCAAAATAGCCAAAGGAGCTATCAACATTAGTGGCCATAATTAAATAAGAAAACAATAGTAGAAGGAGAATAGTTTGAGAAAATTATTATTTCTTGTGACAATGTTGATGTTTAAAATACATATTCTTCTTTTGGTTTTATTTTGTGTTGTATAATAAAATATATTTGAATAAATTTGGTTTTATTCATTTGTTTATATTGGTACAAAGATTTAAAAGTGATAGAAATGGCATTCTCTTTAACATCTTGCAATCTTACAACATCCATTTATTTGACAACATTTCATTCATATTTTTCATACCACATTGTATCTTATGATATTGTTCTTTAAAAGATGTTATATCTTATCATAAATATTTAAATCTTAAATTTTGTACTATGATTTTGACTAATTTATTTGTATCACTCAAATTCCAAATTGGATCAATTCATTAATATATATATATATATATATATATATCCAAAATTAGATCATAATATTAAATTTCTTTTAGATTATAGAATTTAAAAAGTTTTTTTTAGTAGCAAGAACTTATATTTCATCCATGGCATTTAAAAATGGCTTTCTTGTGTCTTGTTCAATCCAAATTATATAGATGTGATTTTTTTAATCTACTTTTTAAAATACAAGGAATTTTTAAAATCTAATATATAAAATAGGCATGGATATTTGGTCACCCTATTTTGGCAATCAACCAATTTAGAGTGGAGAACAAGGGAACTTGTGGTAGCTCATAACATTTTACACTTACAAGCAAACTAATGAATAACTCAAAGAGGAACTAAAATAGCCGAATTAGCCTAAAGAAAGGAATTTCCTAAATATTTGAGCTCTAAATTTATTTTTAATATATTTATGGTTTTTAAAGATGTTTCGTACTGATACATAAAACACGTTTGGAAACAAAAAATTAAATTATACAAAATGACCTTCTTCTTTTTATTTATAATGACCAAACATATTAATTTATTTTAATTTGAATAGTATCAAATTGAATGTGAAAATTTGTATTGATTAAATAATAAAAATAATTATTGGGTTTCAAGTAAAAATACTTGCACAATTACAAATGCAACTTCAACATCATTGCTCATATGATAGATTGGTATGTATGTATATGTATATGTATATATATATATATATATATATTAAACTTGTTTTATATTTATCACTAATGCTAAATAATTGATTTATATTAATTATACTTTACTACTTTATTTTTGTGCATTGATTTAATATAAAATCATCAACATCATGACTAGGACAGTGTACCAAATATTTTTATTGATTTTTTATTTTATTTTATTTTATTTTTACATAAAAATGTTTCACTTAACATTATAAAGTGAAACATTATAAAAACAGTAAGCAGTATCTCTCTTTCAAATTATTACTTCTTTTTACATTGATTTCCTAAATACACCACATTTATTATATTTCTATAATCTTTTCATATAATCAATTCAAAAAATAAAATAAATATACTTGAAGAAACAAATATCATTATATATTTTTTAATTCAGTTTCTTGACATGTGAACTGATTGTAAAGCCAATTATTTTGTTGGATACATTTTTTTAAAAGCAGAAAATCTTACAATTTAGATATTCCTTTAATGCTCTTAAAAACATTATTGTAAAAATAATTTGCACAAGTTTTGTAAATTTTATAAAATTAAACATTGTCAAAGAATACATGGTGATTTGTAGAAATGTCCATGGCAATTGTTTTTAAATGAATGCGTCAATAATTTTGTATGTTTTATACAAATACAAAAAATTGTGCATACAATACACTATATTTGTATCACTCATTATAAAATCTAAAAGAAACAATTGTATTTTATCACCAACTAACTTGGTTAAAGTTGGGTTCAAAATCCTATTAACACCTAAAATATCAAAATAGCATTACTTCATTCTATGACCTAATTGCATTTAATAATGTCAATACTTTATTATATATTATTTATGATAATCTCATAATCTCCATTGGTATCGTTGTAATCACTTTTGAGATGATAATGACAAAAGATTCCTTCTTTTTTTTGTGTTGAAATTCCTTGTTGTCAATAGAAATCAATGAACGCCCATGTGAATTTGACTTCTCCAAACATGCTTATAAGAGTAAAATACTCATTTGCAATAAAGCGCTCCTAGTAGCAGTACAACCTTTTAACTTTTCAAACTCTCCCATGAGAGTATTCTAAATTCTTTCGTTGTATTATTCTAAAATCAACAATAGAAGTAAAATCATACATCCAATTTTTCTGAAATAAAGAATACTTCCATGAAATAAGAATCTCACATTGTATTATATAATGGTTAATAGAATTGAGATGTTGATCATACATTGAATTTATAAATAAATAAATAATTTTTTTTGTAGTGGTAGAAAATGTGACACGTGTTGCAATTTGGTAATTATATCATCCAAATTGTGATATATTAAACATCATACAATGCATGTGTATCTGCATATGTATGGTGAGACACCAAAATGTAAAATCACATGAATAATTGTACAAACAAATCGAATTCCATGTATTTCTTTAAAAAAAAAAAAACAAGTGACTCATCTGTTGTTCTCAACTGTATAAAAGTTTAACTTATTTAAATGATTATGATAAGCTGACAAATTCTTGAATTAAAATTTCAAAATTTCCTAGTGTGGACAAATATCCATTATATATCATATTATGTACTGTCTCCTACACAAGAAATGTACATTTAAGAACAATGATATTACTTTGTGATAATGGTTTAAAAGTAATTCTTTAAAAAACATCCCTTAACTGCAGACCCAACACACAAACGTTATCTTGTTTCATTCCTGTCAGAAAACACCCACGCTGAACACTAATGAGTGAGGTTATTCAAATGATTAAATGGTCAACCTATGTAGTCCGAACTTAATCTGAACACTTACAAACAGAACTTGATTAAAACCTTTTAAGAACAAAAATAATATCAATAAAAAAAACACTTGATAAACCTCTGAATTCATATTAAAAGGCTTCACTCATCTCAAGAGCTGTTGATTTTTCCTTGGAAACATATCACCACATCCAGGGAAGCTTTTTACCTTGCAAGTGGAACCTCACACAGGCACAAAACTCTGTCTATACCGCTCTGACCATGAACGAGTACTAATAAGATATGAAAATTAAACTGAGAGCAACATCTTAGGCAAAAACTGCACATCCGATGGAGAATTTTCTGTTTTCTGAGAACAAAATTGTTGCAAAGGTTCACCAGCAGCAAGCTGGTAACACGGTGGGAATGTTGCTCTATGGGTTTCAAATACG
The DNA here is from genome assembly GCF_059467195.1 of Physcomitrium patens. Taxonomy (NCBI): domain Eukaryota; kingdom Viridiplantae; phylum Streptophyta; class Bryopsida; order Funariales; family Funariaceae; genus Physcomitrium; species Physcomitrium patens. The sequence continues at coordinate 13,065,878 of NC_143420.1, read as the reverse complement.
AGCAATAGCAGACAGAAATGTTTCTCCTGCGATGGCATCCAATTGGGTTTTCTTTTTTGTCACTCCAGCGGTGATGCGTCACTTGGTCGTGTCAGTTTCGACGGTGCCGCGCGTGGTTGAATCTTGGGTAGAAGCCCTAGAAATCTGGACTAGTGATGAGCTTTCCAGTTTCACCGAACGGTGTCTTCAGTTGAAAATGGTGTTTGCAGTTTTTTTGCCAACCTATGGGAATGTTACCCAACGTACATGCCGTAATAGTTCCATTTGGGGACGCGGAGACAGTGTGCTGTGGAAGTGTGCGGTGCACTTTCAGTTGAGGACTCATACACAGTTTCAATCTTGATTAAGCTGTGTTTTTGGGATTGTGGGCGTCAGGTAGCTTCTCATCAGCACCTCTGTGAAAGTAATTCGTTGCATGTGTGCATATCAGAACTCGACGACATTGTATTTAGTCGTGATTCGAGAACTCGGAGGTGTCGATCGTGTGGACACGTAATGGCGGAGCTTCAACAGGGAGTTAGGGTCAAGCAATGAACCTTTGCGTAAAAATGCATTTGTAACAACTTGGGAAAGATTTAAGCAGAGGTGAAGCATCAAAACCTCAAGGGAAGACCGAAGGCTGAGGTCATGAAATCAAATGTAGCATTGTAACTTCATGGACACAGCGGCTTCTGCAATCTGCGCCGATGTTTTGTGCAGTTTTCGATGACTTTTAGGGCTTGAACCTTGTCGCGGTCTTCAAAGCTCCACAACGTCATGCCCCTTGTGGCAAGCTATGGAGCCGGCGGTGCAGAAGCCAGATTCGCTATTGTATGTGTAGTTTAGAAACACAAACACCGCTTGCCCCTTCAAAAATACTTATCTGTATGTACAGTTTTTGCTTCCTGGTAAGCATACCCAATTTCTTAAAAACCTTCTTTAGGTGAAACTTCTGATGTGCACGCACGCCTTCCTCATGGACGCTAACCGATCATCAGCCTCTGATCACGTATCACGTTCTTCCCTGGGTTCTTCACTGTGCCTCACATCTAACCAGACGCATCGGCCTTATTGCCCACTTTCCTAAAGGAACAAGAAAAGTCTGAAGCCCTCTGTGAATCCTCTTCTTTCTATATTTAGTCATTTTGATTTTCTCCCCTTTCTCCAACAAACTGGACTTTATCGCACTTTGACCCACAAAATAAGTACACCTGACCCGATATTGGGACATGCTGAGAATGAAAGAGGTGCAGAACATAGCTTGCGGCTCAATGTCGTCAATATGCTCCGACAGAGTGACTGTGTTGCCACAGTCCGAGTTCCCGGGGTCACCATTTCCCACCTGCAAGCTTTAAAACGAGTCAGGTAGCAACGGAATGGTAGCCGTGCGGGGCTAAAACTCGATTAGAGTCAACAAGAGTTTCGCGAGGTCTTCGACAAGAAGAGGGAACTGACGCCATAGCGGCATCTGCAATACCCTCCGATGAACGACACAGATAGTGCTGGATATTTACACCTGGAGTTCATAGAATTGGCCTTTATCTTTTCATTCACTACAATCGCCACACCTTTCCAGGGATGTCTGATCTTGCCACCCCGAGAAGGAATTGAATCATGACTTGAATAAGGAATTGAGTCCTGAATTGTGGCGTACCGTGATCAGCTCTACTATAATCATGGTTAATTATTGTAATTATTGTCAATTGGTCGCCTGTATCCATTGTAGAAGCTAAGGAGGATTTCATTTCCTAGTTTTCTTATTTTCGTTTCACACGATAATCTGAGTCTGTTTGTGTATAGATATTTTCAGTCATTTCCTCCAACCACGAGTGATGCTTGCAGAGAGCACCTTCCATCCACTCCCAACTCCAATCTGCAATTGATTTTGTTGCATGTTTATGTTTTAGGCTGGGCTTTCGGTCTGTTCATGTGTAATTGTTTGATTAACGTGTGCTCTGGTTCTGTATTCAATGAACTCCATAGCTCGGCCATCTTTATGCCACGGTCTAGGTTTTCACACATCCTTGCACTCTCGAAACTCCTTGCATTTTAGAAACGCAGACTTCGCAGTCAATTTGAGCTTCTGTAGAAATTTTGTTCCAGGAGTTCCTCCATCGTTTCCTGTGAGACATCGGCGGAGTCCTGGCATTTTTAGAACCATCCAATTTCGAGTCGCTAGTGCGGAGCAAGCTAATACCGAGGATGGGGACGGAGCTCCTCAGGGTGGTCGCTCAAGAAAAAACGCTCAGCTGGAGAGATGGGCGCGAGCTAGAAGGATCCGGTCAGGGACTAGGAAAGTAGTAGAGACGAGAAAAGTGTCGGATTCCGTCACCGAGCTGGTTTTGGTAAGGGACCCTCCTCAATCTGCTGTGCCTGATTACGAGAGCGACGATGAAGAGTACGAGGTTCAAGGGAAGGAGGTGTACATGATTTCCGATGGCACTGGGTGGACCTTGGAGCATGCCGCACAAGCAGCCTTGGGGCAGTTCGAGCATTGTTTGGTGGATCGAGCATGCTCTGTGAATACTCATCTCTTCTCTCAGGTATTACCCTCACCTTCACGCAATCCTTGACCACTCCTCTGCGTTGGCTGCTTCTTGACTAGGTTCCTTGATAATTAGGGTTCGCTTTGCAGATCACTGAGGTGGATAGGCTGATGGAGATTATCCGGCAAGGAGCGCAGGAGGAGGCATTGGTTCTCTATACGCTCGCCGACCCACAAATGGCAGAGGCTGCTCAGAAAGCTTGCGAGGTATCATGAGTCATACCTCGTCGAATCTTTTTCCTGCACCTTGTAAATTTCTTACTAGCTTGCGTGGATTCCAATTCGGAGAACTCGTTCAATTTTCCACATGCAGATGCTTCATGTGCCGCACGTCAACGTCCTGGGGCCGATCACCGACGCATTGCAATCCCACTTAGGAGTGACCCCATCAGGCATCCCACGAGGTGCCCCGGGCCGGAAGAGCACCCTCTCGAAGCAATATTTCAAGCGCATCGAGGCAGTGGAGTTCACCATCCGGCAGGACGATGGCGCATTACCGAAGAACATCATCAACGCTGACATCGTCTTGACCGGCGTCTCCCGCACCAGCAAAACGCCTCTCTCCACATACATGGCGCAAAAGGGTTACAAAGTGAATTCCCTTTCTCTAAACACACCCTTCCATATTGATTCCCCCTTTACCAAACTCTAATCTTGTGAATTTTACAAATCAGTGCCTGTCGAATCGGTTCTTTGAGACTCAACTCTCTGCAACTCTGTACAGGTCGCGAATGTGCCTCTGGTGCTGGGCATCGATCCGCCCAAGGAACTCTTCGAGGTGGATCAGGACAAGGTTTTCGGCTTGACCATCAATCCGAGCTATCTCAAGTCCATCCGGCTGGCGCGCTCCCGAACACTAGGCATGGTGAGAAACACCAGGACTTCCTACGCAGACATGGAACACATCCGCAAGGAGCTCGAGTACAGTCGGCAGCTGTTTCTGGAGAATCCTCGATGGCCTGTCGTTGGTAAATCCTGTCGAGACTGTGGACCTCCATCGACATAGCCCAACTGCCCTCATCGTTTTTTGCAACTCTCTTCATTTTTCTGATGTGCAATTCATTTCAGTTGGGGGCTTTTGAATCATCCATCTCATACTCATCCTCTTCCTGAAATTGCAGAGGTAACTGGGAAGGCGATTGAGGAGACGGCGGCGGTGATCCTGAGGATATTTCACGAGCGACGAAGCAAGCACCTCATGCCGAGGATCTCACGTCGGTACTGAGCGTGGACGAATGTTGTATTTCACATAGCTACATTCTTGTAGTTTTGAATTCATATATTGCACTAGAAACTAATATGTATTACATTAGGTTTACCCATTACATAATTATTTTGGTTTACTAACACTTACACATAAAGGTGTAACCTTAAGTCTATGAAACATTTACTAGTTGTGTGTACATATTTCTTTGTACATATTTGGTTTAATACTCCTTGCCTTAATAGTCCTTGCTTTTAAGTATGTATATTGAATTTAGCTAAAAAGTGACTACTTAAATCTTATGCTTAATTAGCTTGAGTTTGATTTTAGAATATTTCAAAGACCACAAATTAATTTAAAAGAAGTATTTTGTGATTTATGATTTTGTGCAACATCAATGGTGGAAATTGATAATAGCAATGGTTTATTTGTGATTTTATCTAACAATGGTGGAAATTGATAATAGCAATGGTTTATTTGTGATTTTGTCTAACAATGGTGGTGGGAAGTGGTAGTAGCAATAGTTTACATGTGATTTTAGTAATAGTGATGGTAGAAAGTGTTGTAATTGTCTTTTACCACCAATTTGGAAGAAGGCTTAAAATGCATGGAGAGAAGTTGTGTGAGGAACAAGGTTTTAAACATGTATTTGGGGGTTCTTAGAGAAGGAGGGGCACAACATTTTCGCAAGCACTCTCTTGATGGGGCTTGAATTAGTGCCAAAACAACATAATTAACAATAATTTTAGGCTTTCCAATACTTTCTAACAAGATGTAGTTGTTATTTTTACAATAAAGAGTTATAGCAGCAATTGTTTTTGAATTGTTCTTGTTATTGAATCTCTCAATGTTAATTGCTCTAAAAAAAACAGTGAAAGAATATGTTTGACATATACCAAAAGGATGGAAATAATTAGAGCCTTGGAAAAATCAAAGCTTCTATCAATGCAGTTGCTTAAAAATTTAAATGGATTAAGCAAAAAGACTATTTATGATATGTCGAAGAAGAAAGGTGAAATAAAATTCTGTATTTTGTTTAGTTTTTAAAAAATTCAAAATAAAATATTCAGAATTTCAAAGCCCAAATATCAAGCTCTTGAAGAACAACTTTTTTTTTGTGGATTTAAGCAATTTGATGATTAAAATAGATATGCTACTATTTCTTGTAATTTCCAAAGCAATAAATCTTATAATTGAAATGGGATTACATGGTAGTATGGGAGGTTGAAGATGCTTTTAAAAATTTAAGAATTGAAGAGAACTTTGCTCAATGCTTCTAAAAATGAAAGTATTGAAATTCATAAAGACAATCTATATTTTCAAAATGTTTTGGACAAACTTTGTGATGTCATTAGAGAATACAAACTAAAAAAAATTTATAATATGGTTAAGATTAGATTGTATTGAAGACTTCTTTTCAAGTGCTCTATTTTATTTCCTACAACAAATAAATCAACTATATATGATTAAAAAAAATCCAAAGGCATACTAAATTTAGTCATTTATAATTATGCAATTGATTATCTTAAGTTGCAATGTAAAATGATTAAAAAAACAATGACAATAACATGCATTGTAAGACATATTTGACAAATTTCTTATTTCTTATTTTTTATTTTTAAAAAAAACTTAAATAGATAGAATCTTGTTTAATTTTTACTTTAATAATGTCTTTATACTTAAAATTAAAAAAATGATAAGCATGAAAGTTCTCTTGTTATTAAAAAATATTCTTGTGCATAATAAAACATTTAAGAAAAATAGAATTAAAGTGTTTTTTTTTCTTCGAAATGAAACATTGTAGAAGCAACCAATTGATATAGGAATCATTGTAGTGCTAAAGAAATGCTATAAGTATAGTTTGGTGAAGGATTTGTTTAGACTTATATGGCTTACTTAATAAAATGAAAAGAGCATTTAAATCTCAATCATAAATAATGAGACAAATAAATACTAGCATTAGACAATGATAACTTATTAATTTTTTAAATATTGCAAAATATGCTATAAGTGCTTAAAATAAAACAACACCAAAAACTATTTCAAATTTCTATAAAAAAACAAACATGATCAAACAATAGAAAATATTCAATATTAGTTTGTTAGAACAAATAGTAGATCCCAAAGTTGATATACTTGTCATCACAGATATACATATGTATTCTAATAAATACATATATAATTAGATAGAAGTATAAATAAATAAATAAAAGTAGGTTATTTCATAAGACCTTCTAGAAAAGCTTCTTTAGAAGCTTCATAGATGATGCTTTGACTTTGCATGTATTTATAGTTGATTGGTAAATTAAAAACTTAGTCAACAAGTTAACCTCGTATTAGTAGCTTGCGAAACAAGCTAACTATATGGTGTACATATAAAAACTTGCCTTTCAAGTTAAGATATGTGTCTTGCAAAGTCAACACATTTTGGAGGTCCTATAGGACATTGCTACATAGTTCCTAGTTCAGAGTATATGTGGAGGCAAGAGTGAAGCCTTTTTCACTCTTCTCAACGCCTTTCTAGTCTTTAGTCTTCTTCCAAGACTTTTTAGTCTTCTTATTTTTTGCAATAATCATTCTAATTTAATATTATATTATCTTTGAATGACTTTTTATTTCTTTTTAGTGAAATAATAGTGTATTGAAGATTTCTTTCTTTGACATTCATATCTTTGATAATTTGACAAGAATATTACCTTTTATTATTATTTTTATTTTATTTTATTTTAAAAATAAGTGGATTACTTCACTTCTATTATTATGTTTTGAAGGTTACAGATTACCTACTCTTAAATAAATAATCTTATTTTCTAACACAAATTTTTTTCTTAAAGAGAGAGTAGATTATCTTTCTTTGTAGAAATTTTTATTTGATATGAGAGGTTGTGGATTACCCTCTTTTAATTAAACTTTTTAAAATTATTTGAGTTATCAATGGAAGGAAACATTATGGATGTTATTCTCAACAAAAATGAGAATAGATTTGCAACTATTGTAGATCTTCAATATTTTAAGAGTAAATTTTTTATATATTTTCAACGTGAATTATGGAGGTATTATTCCTATGCCTATGGAAGAAGTTCAAATTTTGCATAAAGAAATTATACTATTAAAAGAAACAAGTAGATCAACTTTACAACCAATTCTAGGAAGTTTTGCTGCTATAAATATGACAAGAATAAGGATTAGTATGCCTGAGAAGTTTTATGAAACAAGATCAAAATTTTGAGTATTTTTGCAACGAGTTAAGCTTTATCTAATATTGCATTTTTTCCAATATCTTGATGAATTTATTCAAGTCGGATTCATATGCGCACTTCTATCAAGAAGTGCTCTCTCTTAGTTTGCACATTTAATGGAATAAGATTCACAACTTCTTTATTATTTGAATTCATTTCTAGAAATATTTAGGGCTACATTTAGAGAAAAAGATTGAGAAAGAATAATAGAAGTTAAGCTCTTATCTTTACAGCAAAGATTATGGCCAACTACCATATATGCTACTAAATTCCAAAATCTTGCTTGCGACATGGACTAAAATGAAAAAGCCTTTATCAATCAATTTTAATATGGATTAAAGAATAATATCAAAGATTTATTATCAACAATGTCAAAGGCAAAACCTTTGGAACAATTTATTGCTCGAGCCATTGCATGCGACAATTGATTATTTAAAAGACATCAAGAACAAAGACTTGGTTGGAGAAGAATAAGTCAAATTATAACAACAGCTTTCAAAAACTCATTCATCAAAGCTAGAATCAATATAAATTAATACAATATATTTTAAATCCTTCACAAAATAGAAAAAGACTCAACAACATCAAAACGGCTTATGCTTATATTGCGAAGAAGCTAAGCACACTGTTCAACATTGTCCAAAGAAACAATGCAATTATAAAATGAGAATCATGGTTGCTAAAAAAGACAATGTATTAAAAAATAAGTTTTTTTTAGCTATAATAGGAATTATGCAGCTAAAATCTTGCATAATTCTTAGTAAAGATTTTATTCTTTTCTGAGACTCTTCACCTTGTTTTACAATAGAAGTTTATTTAAGACCAAAAAATCACAAAGTCTTAGTTTTATTAGATTTAAGAATCTCGGCTTGTTTTATAGACAAAGATTTTTTCAAAAAATAAGAGATATTGTTAGTAAAAAAAACTAAATCTATACATGTAGAAGTCATAGATGGTCATTTGCTATCTTTTGGAGATGAATGCATGAAACTGTTCCTTTAGATGTAGCAATTAAAGATTATAATAATATAATAATATATAATGTAATAAGATCTTTGTCGAATTTTTTTAATTTAAGATTATCTTAGTTAAAAAAATATAATCCTTTGATAGATTGGATTTTTTGTAACCTTAATTTTTTTAATAGTTTAATCCAAAATCTTGTTAGTCAAATAAAAATACATAAGTATAATATATCCAAATCCTTGTTGATAGGTGCAAGAGCTTTTATGCATGTTGCAAAAAAAAACTCATCTTTTGATATATATGCCATGCTCATTTTTGATGGTCATAAGACGTCAAGTAATATTCCTAGCCAATAGCAAGATTTCTAGGACATTTTTAAAAAAAAATATAGATATTCTTCCAAAGCATTGTTCTTATGATTATTCCATTAATCTTCAAAAAATACCTCAACCACAATTTGGACCAATCTAAAGCCTATTACAAAATAAGTTGATTGTAAAAAATAAAAAAAAAAAAAAAAAAGATTTTTGCGGATATATATAGACTATTAAGAACCCAACAAGATCACCACTAAGAATATGTATCATCTATTTTTTATTTTAGAAATTTTTAATCAACTCAATCAAGCAAAGATCTATACAAAAATAGATCTACAAAGAGCATATAATTTGGTACACCTAATAAATGATGTCTTTTGTGGATTTCTTCATAATTTTATTATTTGTTATTTATATAATATCTTAATTTATTCTAAGAATAGAAAAAAGCATGAAATTCATATTTGTTGTGTATTACAAAAACTTAGAGATGTAGGATTATATGCCAAGTTAAAAAAGTGTATATTCCACACTACTCAAGTTGACTTTTTAAGTTATATTATTTTGAATAAAAGATTAATGATGGATCCAAAGAAGATCTAAACTATCATGGATTAAAAGATTCTAAGAACAGTAAGAGATGTATAATGTTTTTTGGGCTTTATTAATTAATATTGGATCTTCATCAAGAATTTTTTTCAAGTTGCAACTCTACTTATATATTTGACTTCTAAACACAAATTTGAGTGGAGTAAAAAAACCAAAATATTGTTCAATGCTTTACAAAGGGATTTTACTTTTCTACCAATCTTATATTATATTGACTTACTCAAGGTATTTTTTATCGAAAAAAATGCATCAAACTTTGTCTTTGGTGTAGTATTATGACAAATAGGAGCAAAGGTAAACTCCATCCAATAGCTTTTTATTCCAAAAATATTTTAGTAGCTAAGTTTAATTATAAGATCCATGATAAAGAGCTCCTTGGAATTGTGGATTTATTTCAAGAATAATGTCATTATTTAGAAGGCACCTTAAATCCAATCAATTTATATAAAGATCACAAGAATATTAAGTACTTCATGTTAGTACATGTTTTGAATTGTCATCAAACTTGTTTGAGCAAGTTTTTATTAAGATTTGATTTCAAGATTACTTATTGATCCAAAAAACAACAAGATTTATTGGACACTTTTTTTAGACATTCTTATTTTGTACCAAAAGAAAGAAATGTATTTTTTGATCAACAAAGAATGATTTTTTTGAAGCCAAAGAATTTTCATCTTTCAGCAATAAAATCAACATTGATTATTGATTCAAACTTTGTTAAGTAAATTCAATCAAATATGTCTTCTAATATTCTTATCCATGATATTAAAAATAATTCTTTTAAGTCTCATAATACTTCCAAATTTGAGTTTAAGAACAACCTACTCTATTTTGAGGGAAAATTATACATTCCAAAAGGTGAGGCACAATTACATATTCTTCAAATTTGTCATGACTTTCCACTAGCCAGACATTTTGGATATAACAAGAGTTTGGAGCTAATATTAAGAGATTTCTGGTGGCCTCAAATGTGGAAGACAATCAAAGACTTTGTAAAATCATGTGATATTTTTTTAAGATCCAAAACTCCTCACCATCAATCTTATGGACTTTTTCAACCATTACATATTCTAGAACAACCATGGTCTTCTATTTCTATGGATTTTATCATGGATCTTTCAGTCTTAAGTTTATATAATTCTATATTTGTGATAGTAGATCATTTTACCAAGATGGCATATTTTTTGTCATATACAAAGTCTATCACAAGTGAAGAAATGACAAAGTTTTTTTAACAATATCTATTGCTATCACAGATTGCTTAAAGATATTATATAAAATATGAGGACTCAATTTATATCAAGATTTTGAAGAACTCTTTTCAAGATTTTAAAGGTAGATATAAAGCTCTCTTTGGCTTTTCATCCTCAAATTGATGGACAAATAAAATGGATGAATCAAGTTCTAGATCAATACTTGAGGTATACCATTAATTATCATGAAGGTGATTGAATAATTTTTTCATCATTGACAAAGTTTGTGTATAATAATTTAATATATCTTTCTACTCAAGAAATACATTTCTTTGATAGTTATGGTTATCATCTACACTTTGATACTTTTAATTTTTTAAAAGTTCATAATCCTATGGCGGAAGATTTAGCAAATTATTTATCATAGCTACATGTAATAATGAAGGCACAATTAAAGAGAGCTTAAGAATAACAAAAGATTAATACAAATACCTATTGCAAGGAACAATCATAATTCAACATGGATGACAACATATGGTTACTTTATTGAAATATCAAGATTACTCGTCTTTGTGACAAGTTGGACTATTATAAGCTTTGACCTTTTTTTTTTAATAAACAAGTCAATTATGTTGCTTATCGATTATATCTATCAAAGTCTATGAAGATCCATTTTATATTTCATGTGTCTCTTCTTGAGCCATATAAGAGAGTGAATATCTTAAAAAGTAAACAAATGCCACCTCCTCTTATAGAAGTGGAAAATTATCAAGAGTTTGAGGTGGAAGAAGTTTTAGATTCAAGGCAATGCAAAATAGATTAAAATATCTTGTTCATTGGGATCGATATGATAATAGTGAATGCAAATAGAACCCAACAAAGAATCTTTTAAATGCAACAAAAAGAGTTGAGGCTTTTTATTTACAACATTTATCAAAATCAAGATAAAAAAGAGCAAATCTTTGCTATAAAAGGAACAATATCCAAGAAAGATAGCTATAGAATAGATATTAGTTTTTTTCTATAAGATATTGATAAAATAGACTAATAGTCTATAGAATAGTCAGTTCAGGAGGACAGATGATTAACTTAGTTATTAAAAGTGATTAATTATAGGATTACAGTTAGAATCTAGGAATAGGGAGTAAATATATAGGAGTTGTAGAAGTTAGTCTGAGGGCCAGATTGTGATAGTCATGAGCCGAGGTAAGCTTGGTGCTATCTCTTTGTTTTTTTGTTGTTAAAGAGTAATGGATAGTTTCTAAATACTGTGAAGTGAATCTGTGGAATAAATCAAAGATTACTTTATGAATTATTGATTATATAATTGGAGTACTGTGTCGTTGGATTATTGTGAACAGATATTGGGAGTTTGTTATCAGATTCTGTGGGAGATTATTAATGGATAGAAGATTATGATTATTGTTTATTGAGATTTGTGTGTGTTTCTACAGAAGAAGTCTGTGATTACAAAAATTGTGTGAAGACAGATTGTATGGAGTAGAAATATGTTATTTCTAGTGTTGGATGGAATTTATGTATTTAGAGTGGTCTTTTAAGATAGTATAAGAGTTGCGCTTTGTTGTTATCAGTGATTGCAGAGTACTATTAGGAAATGGAAAGCATTGTAGTATTCTTAAGTGTTTTTAGTGATTCACAATATGGTTGATTATGTGACCCTAATAAGTAGAATTCATGTACTTTGTCTTTCCCTGCATTTGAATCTTCCTATACAAGTTTATTCTGAAAGGAATTTGTAGAATAAGTAAAATAACAATTACAATAGCATTCTATCTTCTATCCTTCTTTGTAGCTTCTTTGTATTTGTGATGCTAAGAAAATAGAGAATCAACAATTAGTATATTTGATCTAAGAGCTTTTACTTGCTGACTTATTGGATAAGATATTATGATTGTCACAATCTTCAAGATAACATAATTGAGATGAAGATCCTCAAGAATGACATATCTTTTTTTAAATAAATGGTAAGATACAATAAGTTTGATATCACAACCTTGAAGAGACTTCGAATATTTGGTGATTTTATTAGAGGTAAAAAAAACTTCTGACGATATTTCAAATGTTTTATTTGAAAGAAGTTATAAAGGCCTCAACAATGATCAAATAATAATGTGGTCTTCTTGCCCTAGTATGAAACACTATTGATAGTTGAGATGACTTATCAACCATCTTCAAAGAGAACAAAGATCAAAGTATGTGGCAAATATAATTTATTACATCTTAGATTTCATCAATACAAGATGACTGCTCCTTCTAGAATTTGTTCTTAAAAAAGGGGTTAATATCACAGATATACATATATATTCTAATAAATACCTATATTATTAGATAGAAATAAATAAAAATAGATAAAAATAGATTAATTTCATAATATCTTCTAGAAAAGCTTCCTAGAAGCTTTATAGACGTTGTTTTGACTATACATGTATTTGTAATTGATTAATAGATTAGAAACTTGATCAACAAGTTAACCAGGTGTTGATAGCTTGCAAAACAAATTAACTATATGGCGCACACATAAAAAAACTTGCTTTAAAAATTAAAATACATGTCTTATAAAGTCAACATGTTTTAAAGGTCCTATATGACATCACCACATAGCTTCTAGTTAAGAGTATATATTGAGGTAAGAGTAAAGCCTCCTTCATTCTTATCAATGCCTTTTTAGTGCTTAGTCTTATATTCAAGGCTTTTTAATCTTCTTGTTTTTGGCAATAGCCATTCTAATTCAATTTTATATCATCTTTGAGTGACTTTCTAGTTCTTTTCAGCGAAACAATAGTATATTGAGGATTTTCTTTCTTTGAGATTGATGTCCTTGATATAGCCATTCTAGTTTAATACCATACCATTATTGAGTAATTTTTAGTCTCTATATATACTATCTAATTAGGGGCTACGTGACAATGTTCTATAAGATCTCTAATATGTATTGACTTTATAGGATACATGCCTTGACTTATAAGGTAAGTTTTCTATATGTGGGTCGCATAATTAGCTTGTTCTTCAAGCTACCAATATATGTGGTACATGGCCAACTTGTTGACCATGTATTAACCTAAAAAGTTAATTAAAGACATCTATAAAGTCAAAGCAACAACTATGAAGCTTCTAGGAAGCTACTATAGAAGATATTATGGAATTAACCTATTTTTACGTACTATTATCTAAATCATATAAGTAATTATTGGTTTACATGTATATATCCGTGACACTAGGTAATAATGGCTCAATATTTTAAAAGTGAAATAATGAATTTACTTTAGAATTAATATTTTGTTGAGTAAATTTCTTTGTATTAGTGGCCTAAGAATTTATTTTAATATAAAGATTTATTATAGATTCATATTTGAAATAAATCATATATGTAAAGTGCACAATATTAATATTATATAGAACTATAATTAAAGAATATAAATGCATTAAAAACAAGCTAAAAAGTTGTTTGTTGAAGATCACATCTTTGATAGTTAGTATTGTCTTTGTAGAAGGATTTTATAAGCAATGTCTTTTTACTTAAGACTAAAATATAAAAGTATATTTTTTGAACTTTTAAGATAAAATTTCTTATATTTTTGTTTAAATCGTAAATTTTGGTATTAAAAAATAATATTTTAAAACACTTAAAAGATGTTCTATAATAGATCTATAATTAAAATAAATTATTGATATTTTAATACTTAAATAATTAAAAAATATATATATATATATATATATATATATATGTATTTAGCTATTATGATAGCTTTACTTCAAAAAGAGAAAAAAGAACATTATTACTTTGCACATATATTAGATATATTCAATAAGAATTTGATTCTTTTGCTTAGCAAAACCATTTTGTTGTAGTGTGTTTATAGTTACAAATTGATGTAATATTCTATTATGTACATAAATATTTATAAAATATTTTAATAAGAGTTTTATGTTATTTTTTATTTAGATTATTTGAAGGTCATGAAAATTTTAATTTACAACCAAAGCTTTGAATTTTTAAAAGTAGGTGATTATTTTAGATTTTCTTTGTAATAAATATATAATAGAATATTTGCTCTAATTATCTATAAAATTTATAAAGTATCAAGCATTTCTTAATAAATAACTAGACATTAGGCTATAAAGATTGGAATATATTAATTTTAATAGTTTGTGTATTCTTGAAGCAAATTTAGAAAAATAAAGATAAGATTCTTTACCATACATGCAACTTTAAGAAGAATTTAAAGATAGAAGGGCTTCTTTTGTAAATCCACATAATATGCCAAAATTATGGATAAAAGAGATTTTTTATAAATTAGCGTAATCTAATTATTATTCAATAATTTAAAAGAAATAATAATATATAAGGATATATTAGTTTAAGTGATATATATTTTTTATTTTTTATTTTATAAATATCTAAAGATATAATAAAAAGATTTACTTCTTAAAAAATAAAGTCATTCTCTACAAGGTTGAAATAAAATAGTAATAGATTCATTTGAATCATGTAAATAAATGTCTCTTTTTAAGAATGTCACTTTAAAGCCAAATTTTGTTATTTTTAAATCAAAGATAATATTTTTTTTTATTAAACTAAGAACATAGTACATATTTTCAAGAAATCTATCATTTCAATTGATATAAGTAATTTTTATTGAATCATAGACAAAATTTTCTTAAATAATATTATTTCTTAGATAAACTTATTGGTAGAGATCTATTAGAGAATAAGTAGAAAAACATTCACTATAGTAAGTGAGATGGTGAGTAGTCTCTATTCTAGCTATCAATCATTAGTAAGAACATAAGTAGTGGAATTACTAACCATTATACAAACAACTCTAATAAAAATTGATGATTTATTTTTGTGAGATATTTAATCTTGAAAAAAATTATCCACTTATAAATTAACATATTTTTTATAATAATATTTTATTTTTTAATAACTACTATTTTATCAATTACTATTTTAAAATAGTTGCATGATATATAAATGAGAATGTTAAATAAACCTATGTATTTACTAAATTGATCCACCCATCCTAACCATGGTGAAGAAAAAAGAAAAGGGCCTCTATACATTTCTCTACTATTGGATCCAAAACCAATAAAAACCAACATTCATCATGATTACCATACTTTTTATCGTGGGTAGGTCGATTTAGTAAAAACTGAAGTCTATTTAACATTCACCTAAAAAAGATTGAATATATGTTTAAAAAATGGATGACACTTTGGATAAATTCACACAAACAAGAAATGCTACCATTGTCTTTAATATATAAGCTAGATATAGATATATATATAGCTTATATAGTTTAACAACAACCATACTATTGTGCAACTGTCAACAACTCGCCAACTATCAGTATGTCCCATGACCGCGGAAAGCCCATAGCCGCGATAGGAGGTGTCGACGGAACACAATGCGGCGGCAATGAAGGCAACGGGAGCGGCGGAGACAATGGCCCCATACACGGCGCGATTCTCAATCGCAAAAACCGAGATCCATCGGCAACCAGCGGCAACCAGCGGCAATTCGCGCGGCGCCCCCAATTGAGCAGCTCAAGCATGGTCGGATCCCAGGAAGCTTGGCCATCTCGGTGCCCAGAACCTTCTCCTCTCGCTGTTATGCTTGCGTATTTTGCCACATCCCCCACCGTTCTTCCAGTTTCCAGCGCAATTTGACCTTTGTGAGGGTGCTGTCTCGTCTGTGCTGTTGAGGGTCGGTTCGTGGAGGATGAGCTCCAGATTGGTGAGTTAGTCGTTAGTTGTGAGTGTGGGTGCCTGGGTTGTGGAGGTTGGATGGAGCTTTAGAGGTGGTTGCAGGTGGTCGATGGTGTTGGAGGTTGTTGAGAGGAGACGGGACGGTGTGTTGGAGAGAGGGAGGTGGGTTTTAGGGTTTTGGGGTGTGTGGGTGTGGATGTTTAATGGTTAGTTGTGATCATGGTGGTTACAGAGGCAGTATTGCAGGGAGTTCAGGGTGAGCTCGATGCCTCCGGGGTCGAGCAAGTGCCACCCTCGTCCGCCATTAATGTGTTTGTGACGGGGCAGCCCGGGGTGGGCAAGACCTCGCTGGTGCTGAACGCGGTAAAGAAGCTGCCCAAAGATGCTGTTGCGGGGTTTTATACTTTAGACGCGCTCAATCCCAAGTCAGGGGAGAAGATAGGCCTGGATGTGGAGACTTTCGCTGGGGAGAGGGCGCCTTTGTCGAGATTGCGTCGCGGATGTGGTCCTAAAGTGGGGAAGTACTATTTTGCATCGGAGGCATTCGAGAAAACGGTGTTGCCATTGCTGACTCCAAGCAAGGCAATCAAGCTGCATGTGGTGGATGAAGTGGGACGCATGGAGCTGCAGAGCGATCAGTTTAAGAAATCCTTAATGGCGTTGCTGGCTTCTCCCCAGGTGGCCGTGTTTGGCTCCCTCCCTGCCTGTAGGTTTGGCCATGATTTGCCCTTTGTTGAAGCGATTAAGCGGCGCCCAGATACCGCCATCCTGACCCTGACGAAATCCAACCGCGACGCGGCAGCGTTGCAAGTCGAGGATCTGTTGAAGAACATCGTCGGGAGTGCCGCCAGTGGAGTTGTAGCGTCGATTCTGGATTTTCAGCCTGCAAGTACTGGCTCGTCGGACTCCTTTCGGAACTTTTCCAACCCTATCCCCTCAGATATCTTCTCGTCTCCGGATATTCAACGTCACTTAGATGTAGAGGAACCAGCTGAGAAGAGAAGGAAAATGATGCCGGACCAGTCGCTTTTGTGACGGACGGATCAGTGCCACTTGCCTCAGACGATGCAACCTATGTTGCTTCATTCCGGTTTGAATAATCGCTCTGGTGCGAGTGACAATCTGCTAGTGCTGGTTTCTTTATGATTGATGGATGAGGCCTGGCAGATACGAAGAGTGTATTAGCTACATAGATAAACCATGAGATGGGGGATGACATCCTCCTCTATCACCGTTTCTTTCGTGCATACATCCTTCACTAGTGCACACGTCTTGTGCACCGTGACGGTGATGAAATCGATGGAGCTAAATTAGGGTTCAGTGAATGAATATGATAGGGGCATATTGGTCATTCGAAGCTTGCCCTCTTCATCCTTGATTGCAGGTTCGCGTCTGCATCTTGTGAAAATCATACTGATGTGATTGCAGACCTGCTGTTAGGCAGTCTCTAGTCGGAGATTTGGTACAGATTCTCCTCGTGCTGTGTGTCAGCACGCGACATGCGCCACGAATTTTCATGTCCATTTTGTGAGCTCTCATGTACACCTAACAGAAGACAGTTGTACACTATGTCCCGAACATCTTGCCAAATGAATTCCCTTTTGGTGTTGTCCCTCGTCTCTCTTGAGATCAGTGTCATTCGGCTTGGTGTGCCAACAAAGTTTCTCACTACCGCTGTGCTTGTGAGTCAAGGTGGGGTGGATCCACCCCAATTGTCATTTCTCCTCTTGTGTCCCGTGACTCGGCAAAGCCCAAAGTTTTTCTTTTTGTTTCTGCGTTTGTTTCTACAGGTCCTCTTTCAAGGCGAAAAAGTTTGGTGGGTGCTTGTGTTGAGGCCGTGGTGAACTCGCAGGTCCGTTCTGATGGTGGGGAGTGGTCGGCAGTCTCCACACTTCGCTTCTTCAGCTTCAGCGACTGACCTGAGTCTTGGACCAGGTTCTGTGTATTGTAGGATCAGATTCTCGCTGTCTTCGGTTACCGAATGACTGTTGCTGCAGTGGTCCAGACAAGTGGTCAAGCATCCAATCGAGAAAATTTAATGCTGTGATGCACGCTTCGATGGAACCTGCATAGGACATGTTCCTGACTTTGGGTCCATAATTGGAGCATTTGGCGCAAAATATTGACAGAGTGCTTCGCAGTTGTACATACGCTCGCGTGGAGAAGCTCCTTCATGCTTTGAATCAGGCTTTGAATCAATCAATGAGTGCTTGCATGGATTAAAAGATGTTCCAAGCATATCACAAGTAGGGGGAGTATGAGAATCGTTGCATTATTACAGGGGAAACTAATTTTCAAGATACAACGAGTGTGTTTCTCAGACTAATTTTTGGAATTTTGTTTTACTAGTGAATAAAGAATGTTATTGTGAAATCATTTGGGAATGCAACTTGTTAAAATAATAAAAAATAATTTTACAAAAATATGAAATAGATGCATCAATAATGTGCCAAATGTTTGTTCTTTTCCTAATTTTTTTTATAAGACTATATTTATCTAATATTAATAAAAGGCAATTTGAATGTAGATGAAAAAAGTTATGAAAATAAAAGTGTATGAAGACATGAATTTGTTTAAATTTTACTTTTCAATCAATAATTTTTGATTATTTGTAGATGTAATTTAATATTTTATAAGTCCAAATTTATTAAGGGAGTCAATGTTATTTAAATCATTATTTTTTTATTCTTTTTGGATTTATTTATATTATTGGTATTTTTAATATATTTAGGTTTTATTTATATAATTATTTTTATTTAATGACTGCAATTTTGTGGCATTCTAGCTTTGCATAAAGCAATGTTTCTAAAAGAGAGATGAAATGTAACTTTGTTTTATTTTTAAAAGAAGTTATGATTTTTTATTAAGACACATAAATATCTCAACATAAATGTATAATTTTTAAAGTTTTATTCTTATCTACTAATGCAAGTTGGGTGCTTCAATATTAAGTTTGATAAGCAACTTTATCATATGACTTAGTAAAGAACAAAAACGTAAATGTTTGCCAAATATTTGGACATTGACAAGGCTCTCAAATTTTCCAATAGCTAGCTATCTAAGTTCCAAAGTCATCATAGATTCAAAGGATTAAAGTTGCATGGTGAAAGTGATTCTATTGACAATACAACTATTGGGTTTAAGATACCTATGCTACAAGTAAAGGTATTATAATATGAAATGTGGAATATATATGCGATAGACAAAACCAAATTCCTTTAATACATGGTAATTGACAAAATCATTGTTCAATACCAAATTGAAGATTTTGAGAAAGATAATACCAAAATTGCAATTGATTTTACTACTAATCGAAATAGCTTTAATCAAAGAGAGATTTTTATTTTTAAATATATTTCAAAAATATAGGTATTCAAATGATTAAGTAGCTATAAATCTAGGTTTTATTACCAAAACAATTAAAAGACTTTGGTGTTTACATTTTAGTTCTAAGAATGGCTGCAAAAATTTACCAATTAAATAAAAATGGCTTAAAAATAAAATGTTTCTTCTGTTGGACAATGCCACATTATATATTAAAGGAGATTTGGAATTGACAAACATTAACTATTAATGCTTCTTGTAAACTCAACTTCAAAGATTCAATCCTAGATGTTTGTATAATTACAAAATTTAAAGAAAAATACCATATCTATTAACTTCAAGATGTAATTGATAGGGATGAATGTTAAGAAGCAAGTATTTATAAATTTGACCAATTGGTTGCTATGAAATAGACTATGACAACCAAAAATGACATTTTTTTTTGCAACAATTGTAAAATACTTTTTTAATACTTGATTATTTAAAATTGAATAAATTTTTAAGATTTAAAATTTAAAGTTAAACTTTAAAAGAATCAAATTAAACAATAATCTAAAGAAATAATTAATTGGCTTCTATTGCACCATTGTATGTTAGTTGCCAATTCATTCAACCTTTTCAATGAAGCACAATTGAATACGAAGAGATTTTAGAGGAGGATTTTATTGTCCTTATTTTTGCACAAAATGGTGACTATAAAATGATTAATGAAAACATCAACTAGAAGAAGTATCCATATCTAAAGAAGAAGAATTATTTGATTGCAAAGTACAATTCAAATGCTTGATGAGACAAAAGATTACTACATTATTACAAAAATAATGCTTTTATTCATTTAAATGGAGCTTTGCATAACAAAACATAATAAAAAAATGTCAAATTCCTACTTTAGAGTTGTTTCTAAAAATTAATATTTTTTAATATTTATACTAATTATTAAATATTAAAAATATTATTTATTTATTATACTATTTCATTTGTTTTATAACAAAGTATTAATTGGTAGATATATCAAGGACATATACTAGAAAATTATAGAAGTTTCTAGAAGGTTCTAGAGAAGCTTTGTAGTTTATAGAAGCTACTTGAGAAGTTTTCAAGCTCGTGGAAGCTGCTTGAGAAGTTTTCAAGCTTGTGGAAGCTGCTTGAGAAGCTTCCTAGTTTGTAGAAGCTACTTGAGAAGCTTCTATCACAGACATATATATTTACCTCAATAGTTACTTATATGATTAAATAAAAGTAGGTAAAATAGAATAATTTCATAAAGTCTTCTAGACAATCTTCCTAGAAGCTTCATAGACGCAGTTTTGACTTTAGATGTGTTTGTAGGTTAGAAACTTGGCCAAAAAGCTAACCATGTATTGGTAGCTTGTGGAACAAGTTGTCTCCATGTAGTAGCTTGTAGAACAAGCCAACTACGTGGTGCATACATAGATAACTTCTCTTGCAAGATAAGACATGTGGCTAGCAAAGTCAACACATGCTAGAGGTCCTATAGGACATCGCTATGTGGCTCTTAATTAGATAGTATATATGGAGGCAAGAGTGAAGACTTCTTCACTCTTGTCAACGCCTTTCCAATCTTAGTCTTGTTTCAAGACGTTCTAGTCTTCTTGTTTTTGGCAATAGCCATTCTAGTTAATATTACATCACCTTTTGAGTGACTTTCTAGTTCTCTTTACTGATAGAAGAGTGTCTTCAGGATTTTCTTTCTTCAAGATTCATATCCTTGACAGTTTGACAAGAGTGCTAGCATATTATTTTTGTCTTGTTCTAGAAGTGAGTGGATTATCCCACTTCTATTATTGTATTTTGAAGGTTGCGGACTATCCACCTTTAAATAAAAAATCTTATTTTCTAACACTGATCTTTTCCTTAAAGAGAGTGGATTACCCCTCTTTGTAGGATTTATTTTTAGAGATTGCAGATTACCCTCCTCTAATTTAACTTTTGAATTCGTTTGAGTTGTCTATAGAAGAAAAGATTGTGGATGCTATTTTCAATAGAAGTGAGAATAGATTTGTAACTATAGCAGATCTTCATTAGCTTGTCAATACTCTAAGAGTGAAAATTTCACGTATTTCCAATGTGAATCATGAAAGTACTATACCTACACCTATGGAAGAAGTTCAGAGTCTGTGGCAAGAAGTTGTACAGTTGAAAGAAACAAGTAGATCAACGTCACAACCAAATCTAGGGAGTTTTCCTTCTACAAGTTTGACAATGACAATGATTAGTATGCCTTAGAAGTTTGATGGAACAAGATCAAAATTTCGAAGATTTTTGCAACAAGTCAAGCTTTATCAAAGGTTACATCCTTTCCAATATCCTAATGGATTTACCCAAGTCGGATTTATAGGTGCATTACTATCAGGAAGTGCTCTCTCTTGGTTTGCACCTTAAATAGAAAAAGATTCATGACTCTTTTATGATTTGAATTCATTCCTAGAAGTATTTACGCCACATTCGAAGAAAGTGATCGAGAACGAGTAGCAGAGACCAAGCTTTTATCCTTATGGCAAGGATCACGATCAACTACTACATATGCTACCAAATTCTAAAATCTTGCTTGCAACATGGACTGGAATGACAAAACACTTATCAATTTCGATATGGATTGAAGGATAGCGTCAAAGATTTGTTACTGACAATGCCGAAAGTAAAATCTTTGGAACAATTTATTATTCAAGCCATTGTATGTGATAATTATTTATTTGAAAGGCACATTACAAAGATTTGGTTGGAGAAGAACAAGTCAAGTAATGGCGGCAGCTCCCAAGTTTTTTGAAACGTATTTGTCAAAGCCAGAACCAATGCAAATTGATATGATATGTTTTAAACTTCTCACAAAGCAAGAAAAAACTCGACGTCGTTAAGAGGGATTATGTTTGTATTATGGAGAAGCTAAGCACACTGCTGAATATTGTCCAAAGAAGCAACATAATTATAAAATGAGGAGCACAATTACCAAAGAAGATAATGTGTTGAAAAATGAGTTTCTTCAACTACAATAAGGACAGTGTGGTTGGAATCATGTACAACAATTAGTAAAGGTCCTATCCTCTCCTCAAACCCTTCACCTTGTTTTATAATAGAAGTATATTTAGGACCTAATAATCATAAAAACTTTACCTTATTAGATTCAGAAGCCTCAACATGTTTTATAGAAGAAGATTTTGCCAAAGAACAAAAAATACCTTTAGTGAAGAAAGTTAAATCCATACATGTAGAAGTCATAGATGGTCATTCGTTGTCTTCTGGAAATGTTATCCATAAAACTATTCCTTTAGATATAGCAATTAAAGATCATAACAATGTACTAGTATTTAATGTAATAAAATCTCCCTCTAATCTGATTATTTTAGGATTATTATGGTTAGAAAAATATAACCTTCAAATAGATTGGATTTCTCGTAACCTTAACTTTCTTAATAGTATAATTCAAGAATGCATTAACAAAGTAGAAGTATGTAAGTCCAGTACGTCCAAACCTTTACTAATAGGTGTAAAAGCTTTCATGCATACTACAAAAGAAGGATCATCTTTTGTTATATATGCTATACCCATTTCCAATGGTGAAATAACGTCGAGTTGTATTCTTAAGCAATATCAACAATTCCAAGATGTTTTTGAAAAGAAGAATGCAGATATTCTTCCTAAGCATTGACCTTATGATTGTTCAATTGATCTACAAGAAAGAGCTCAACCACCATTCGGACCAATCTATAATTTATGGCACAATGAGTTGGTTGCATTAAAGGAGTACATTGATGAGAATTTGGCAAAGAACTTCATATGCCATTTTAAATCTCCAATCGGGGCTCTTATCTTATTTGTGAAGAAAGATGGATCTCTGCGAATGTGTGTGGATTAGCAAGGATTCAACAAGATCACCATCAAAAATAGGTATCCTTTACCTTTGATTTTAGGACTTCTTGACCAGCTCAATCAAGCAAAGATCTATACCAAAATAGATCTACGAGGAGCATACAACTTAATTCGTATCAAAGAAGGAGATGAATGGAAGATTGCTTTTCGAACTAGGTATGAACATTTTGAATATAATGTCATGCCTTTAGGACTCACGAATGTACCGACCACTTTTCAACATCTTATGAATGATATTTTTTGTGAGTTTTTAGATGATTTTATTGTTTGCTATTTAGACGATATTCTAATCTATTCTAAGAACACAGAAAAATATGAGCTTTATGTTTGTCACGTGTTATAGAAACTTAGAGATGCAAGATTATATGCCAAGTTACAAAAGTGTATATTCCTTACTACTTAAGTTGACTTTTTAGGATATATCATTTCCAATGAAGGCCTTATGATGGATCCCAAGAAGGTTCAAACTATTATAGATTGGAAGATTTCAAGAATAGTACGAGATGTGCAATGCTTTTTGGACTTTGTTAATTACTATTGAATCTTCATCAAGAATTTTTCTCAAGTTACAACTCCACTTATACATTTGACTTGTAAAGACAAACTTGAGTGGAATAAAGAAGCAGAAGCATCATTTGATGCTTTAAAGAAAGAATTTATTTCTACACCAATCTTATATTCTGTTGACTTCTCTAAGGCATTTTTTATGGAAACAAACACGTCAGATTTTGCTATAGGTGATGTATTGTCACAAGTGGGAATAGATGACAAAATCCATCCAATAACTTTCCATTCGAGGAAATTTTTATCAGCCGAGATTAATTATGAGATCTATGACAAAGAGCTCCTTGTAATCATGGATTCATTTCAAGAATGGCGTCATTATCTAGAAGGCACCTCAAGTCCAGTTATTGTGTATTCAAACTATAAGAACCTCAAATACTTCATGTCAGCACATGTCTTGAATCGTCGTCAAGTCCATTGGAGCATGTCTTTATCAAGTTTTAATTTCAAGATCACTTATCAATCCAAAAAATAACAAGGTCTATCGGATGCTCTTTCTAGACATTCTTATCTTGTACCAAAAGAAGAGATGCATCTTTTGATCAACAAAGATCAATTCTCTTGAAGTCCGAGTATTTTCATCTTTAAGCTATAAAATCAACATTGACTATTGATTCAATATTTGTGAAGCAAATTCAATCAAGCATGTCCTTTGATCCTCTTATTCGGGATATCAAAGATACTTCCTCTAAGTCCCATGATACTTCCAAGTTTGAATTCAAGAATAATCTATTATATTTTGAAAGATGCCTATATGTTCCAGAAGGTGAAGCTCGATTACATATTCTTCAAGCTCATCATGACTTTCTAGTAGTAGGACACTTTGGATACAATAAAACTTTGGAACTAATATCCAGGGATTTTTGGTGGCTGCAAATGTAGAAGGCATTCAAAGATTTTGTACAATCTTGTGATGTTTGCTCAAGATCAAAAACTCCTCGTCATTGACCTTATGGACTTCTTCAGCCGTTACCTATTCCAGAACAACGATGGTCTTCTGTTTCTATAGATTTCATCATGGATCTTCTAATCTCAGGTTCTTATGACTCTATATTTTTGATAGTAGATTGTTTTACCAAGATGGCATATTTTGTACCATATACAAAATCTATCACAAGTGAAAAAATAGCTAAACTTTTCATTAACAATATCTATCGCTATTATGGATTGGCAAAGGATATTATATCGGATAAGAGGACTCAATTTGTATCAAGATTTTAAAAAATCCTATTTAAGATTCTAAAGGTGGATATAAAGCTTTTTTCAGCTTTTCATCCTCAAACTGATGGACAAACAGAATGAGTAAATTAAGTTTTGGAGTAGTATTTGAGATGTACCATCAACTATCATCAAGATGATTAGACAACTCTTTTACCATTAGCAGAGTTTGAATATAATAATTTGGTATATTCTTCCATTCAAGAAACACCTTTCTTTGTCAATTATGGTCATCATCCATGTCTTGATACTTTTAACTTTTTAAAAGTTGATAATCCTATGTCGAAAGATCTAACAAATCGCTTGTTAGAGCTACATACAACAATGAAAATATAATTAAAGGAAGCTCAAGAACGACAAAAGACCAACATAGATGCCTATTGCAAGGAGCAACCACAATATAATATAGGCGACAAGGTATGATTACTTTGTCATAATATCAAGACTATTCGTCTTTGTGATAAATTAGATTATCATAGGTTCGGAACTTTTCTTATTTGTGAAAAAATCAATTTTTTTGCTTATCGATTACATCTACCAGAGTCTATGAAGATCCACCCTTTATTTCATATGTCTCTTCTGGAGCCGTATAAGATAGTGAATATCTTGGAAAGAAGACAAATGCCACCTCCTTCTATAGAAATGGATAATAACCAAGTGTTTGATGTGAAGGAAGTTTTAGACTCAAGGTGGCGCCAAAATAAGTTAGAATATCTTGTTTATTGGCACGGATACGATATTAGTGAATGCACATGAGAGCCATCAAAGAATCTTCTAAATATAGCAAAAAAATTGAAGTCTTTCATTAACGACATCTATCAAAACCAAGATGAAGAATAACAAATCTTTGCTATAAAAAAAAGAAGATCAAAGGAAAATAACATTCTACCTTCTATCTTTGATTATAGCTTCTGTATATTTGTAATGAGATGGAGTATCAACAACCAAGAGATTCAACTCAAGAGCTTTTATTTGTGGATTTATCAGATGAGATATTGCGATTGTCACAACCTTCAAGACAATGGAATCGAGATGAAGATCCTCAAGATCGACATGTCCTTCCTGAAATAGATGGCGAGATGTAACGTGTTTGGTATCACGACCTTGGAAGAGACTCCTAATATTTAGTGATTTTATTAGAGGTAGGAACAACTCCTGGCGGTGTTCTAAATGTTTTATTTGAAGGAAGTTATAAAGGCCTTAACAATGACTAAATAATAGGGTAGTCTTTTTGCCTTGGTATGGCACACTATAGATGGTTGAAAGGACCTATCAACTATCTTCAAAGAGAGCAAAGATCGGAGTAGCAAATATAATTTATTGCATCTTAGACTTCCTCAACATATGAAGACCGCTCCTCATAGAACTCGTCCCTAGAAGGGGGGGTAATGTCACGGACATATATAATTACCTTAATAGTTACTTATATAATTAAATAAAAGTAGATAAAATAGAATAATTTTATAAAGTCTTCTAGAAAAGCTTTCTTAGAAGCTTCATAGATACAGTTTTGACTTTAGATGTATTTATAGGTTAGAAACTTGGCCAAAAAGCTAACCATGTATTGGTAGCTTGTGGAACAAGTCAACTACGTGGCACATACATAGATAACTTGCCTTACAAGATATGACATGTGGCTAGCAAAGTCAACACATGTTGGAGGTCCTATAGGACATCGCTACGTGGTTCTTAATTAGATAGTATATATGGAGGCAAGAATGAAGCCTTTTTCACTCTTCTCTATGCCTTTTTAATCTTGATCTTGTTTGAAGACTTTCTAGTCTTCTTGTTTTTGGCAATAGCCATTCTAGTTAATATTACATCACCTTTTGAGTGACTTTCTAGTTCTCTTTAGTGATAGAAGAGTATATTGATGATTCTCTTTCTTCAAGATTCATGTCCTTGACAGCTTCCTAGCTTGTAATATATATAGGAGCTTACACTGAGGCGATTCTCAGTTTTGACAACACACCTCTTAGAGCTCTAGCTCACCTCTCTAGTGTTATTCTTGTACTCATCTGATTAATCTAGTTCTTGCCGATTCTTCTTGAGCTTCTTGTTTAGATTTTCAGTTAATATTCTAAATTCGTGATAGTTTGTCGAGACTGCACTCATCTTTTATATCAGAGCTAGTTCTTTCTTGTTAGAATGTGAATTATTCCTCTGCTTGAAGGTGTTGGCATTATAGAGGTTGCGGATTACCTTCCTCTAAATTGATATTTCTTCTATTATAATATTAAAATCTTATCTTTTTTGGAGAGAGTGGATTACCCATCTTCTTAAAGGTTAAGGCATTTTAGAGGTTGCAGAGTACCCTCTTCTAAACCAATATTACCTTCTTATAGAGTCATTTCTTTCCTTCTCTTAGAATGGCTGGAGGTGAAGATATTAATATGACTGAAAGTTCAGAGTCTAAGTTGGATGCCATTATGAATGCTCTTGCTACATTATCACAGAGAAATGTAGAGATTGAAGGAATCATTGCAAGACTTCATGATGATGGAACATGCGGGATGGCACAATCAAGTATTTACTAGCCTCAAGCTTCAGCACCAAGAGAAGTAACTTTTCTTCTAGTTCAAAAAGGATCGTTGGTCTTACAATGAAAGGAACCTCGAATTAGCCTTCCAGATAAGTTTGATGGTATGCATTCCAAGTTTTGAGGTTTTGTCAATCAAATTAGATTGATAACAACTTTTCAGCCCAAACGCTATCCAACAGAGGAGTCACGCATTGGACTTGTTGGAACTTTGCTCACGGGATAAGCTCTATCATGGTTTGCTCCTTTATTTGAGAAATGATCGACAATTTTGAATAACTTTGAAACTTTTTTAGAGGTGTTTGCGGAAGCATTTGGCGAATATGACAAGGCACGATGGACTATAACAAAGATCCGATTGCTACGACAAGGAGCACGCTCCACGTTAGTCTACGTATTAGATTTTAGGCAATTAGCATACAATATCAACTGGGATGAGGAAGCATTGATGAATCAATTATATTGGGGCTTAAGGGACGATGTGAAGGATTTGTTATTATCTCTTCTTGATCCGCAAATGCTCAACAAAGCCATTAGCTAAGCTATGAAGTACGATAACTCCCTGTTCCAATGTCCCCAAGACCAACGTTCAAGACAACGTATAGCTCACCACATTCCAATTATATTAGCAAAGAGCCTGAATTCACATTCAGAGGTGGAAGACATGCAAATTGACGTGATATGTATCAAATCCCTAACTCTAAAAGATAAAAAGTGACGTATGGAGGAAGGACTATGCTTCGATTGCAATCAAGAAGGGCACAAAGCTAGAAACTGCTCCAAGAAGTAAAATCGATGCATTGTCAAGACCAGAGGCACGTTTGTTTAGGAAAACGAGGATGCCCAGCCACAATAGGGACCATTTTCGTATTGTAGTTTATTCATAGTGTAAAAATAATGGTTATTATATTGATATTATTTAATAATGACCTTAGAAAATAATGATTTATTTTCTATAGAATTTCATAGTTTATAGAAATCTTAAATAACTTGTATAAGTTTTATAAATAAAAGTAGAAGTAATAGGGTATTTAATATGGAAGATGTAGAAAGATATGGGTATTGATGTTATAGTATTGTGGCCTTAGGCCATCTACGTGGATAGATAAGGCAAGGATAAGAGGATCTTCACTCTCATTGGCTATAGGACATGTCCAATAAGCTTCAAGGGGCTATCCGAGAGAAAACCGAAGGAGAGGCCACTTCTTCAGGGGATTTTCGAGGATTTAGAGAGGAGATTCAGAAATCTTGTATTTTGAGCTATAATTTTGGTGTATAAAGTTTTTTATTTGAGTTTTGTATGAAGAAGTTAAGGTTGTTTGAAGTTAGGGTGTGAATTGTTTACCGACTCTCACTCTTTTAAGCATATAGAAAGTTGTAGAAGGTTTTTTGGAAAGCAAAAGGTGTTGTTGAAAAGCTAGTTTGAAGGACTACAATTTTTGTGAAAGGATTATTAACTTTGAGTTTGCAATGAGAGAGTTATGGTTGTTTAAAGTCTAGATGTGAAATTTTTACCTACTGTCACTCTTTCAAGCATACAAAGAGTTGTAGAAAGGCATTTAACAATCGGAAGGTGGAGTTGGAAATTTGACTTAAAAGGCTTTAACTATTGTATAAGTTTTGATGAAATCAGATCTGAAATGAGGAAGAAATAGCTGGTCGAAGTCAGAGCTTACAAATTAAGGAAGTAAGTGAATCAAATTGTCGATGGTTATGTTTTGAGCCATTTTTTTTGAGCATTTTGAATGAATTTTGGCTCAAACTTGCCAAAGGTGTAGTTATAATATTAAGAAGCTATATAAAAAAAAATTCATGTCATTTGAGTATTGGATTTGTAAGAAATCACAAAATCAGTATATAGATGTTTGTAAGTCAATATGTAAAGGCCATGCTATTGAAATTGTGTTATCTAGAGTTTTGTAAAGAATCAACGGTTGAAAATTAGATATAAAAGAGTTAAAGGTATTGCCTTACTTTTTAGATGATTTGAGCTCAATCTAACAGTTAGATTGAGAATTATCAAATTTTAAAGTTCAATGCATCAAAGGGATTCGGTATTGAAGGAATTTTGGTATTACAAGGATTTTACTAATACAAAAAGGGTTTTGGAAATTATGAAAGATTTAGAAATTACTGATTGATTTTGCTATGACTAGAGGTTTGGTAATTAATATTTATTGCTACAAATTTTACTATTATTGGAGATTTGGTAATTATTATTTACTACTATAACTTTTACTATTACTAGAAGTTTGGTAATTTTTACTTATTGCTACAACTTTTACTATTACTAGAGGCTTGGCATTTGATGTTTATTGCTACTATGTTTAATATCATGGAAAGGAATAAAAATAAAATTATAAATAATCTTGGAGTATTTTTCATCTTATGATTAATTGAGAATTTAGTGACAACCAAAGGTCCAGCGCTTTCTCAAAGCAAACTCTCTTTTCTCTGACACCATGAGGCTGAACAATTCAATATCACAACAACAATCAAGTTCTTCTCTTTTTGCTCAGCCTGCCCATTGCTTTACCATTCTTCTATTTTTTGGCTTTTAAAAACTAAAAACCTTAGCATTATTAGATTCAGGAGCATTTGCTTACTTTTTAGATGAAGAATTTGCTAAGCATCTTGAGATTCCTCTAGTACAAAAACCTAAATCCGTTCACATAGAAGTAATAGATGGACGACCTTTATTGTTTGGTAGTGTTACCCATGAATCAGAACCTATAGAGGTGACGTTTAAAGACCATAGTAGTTATATTATTTTCAATATTATTAGAACTCCATCAAACCCTGTTATTCTTGATCTTTCTTGGTTAGAAATGCATAACCCATCCATAAATTGGAAGTTACAAAGGATGATATTTCCTATAGAATATTTCGAGAGTAAGCTTGTTAGAAGATATCGAATAAAAAAACCCTTATTTATTGGAGCAAGAGCGTTTATAACATCATCCAAGGAAGGCATACCGTTTATCATTTATGCGACTCCAACTAGTGGAGAGAAGATTTCAATAGCAAATATATCGGAGCAATATAAGGATTTTGAAGACGTGTTTCAAAAGAGGAATGCCGACATGCTACGGGAGCATCGACCATATGATTGTGCCATAGACTTGTAGGAAGGAGCATAACCACCTTTTGGTCCAATCTACAATTTGTTGCAGATGGAATTAACAGAGTTGCGAAAGTACATTGACGAGAATCTAGCCAAGAATTTCATTCATCATTTGAAGTCGCCAGCTAGGGCACCAATCTTATTTCTAAAGAAGAAAGATGGCTCGTTGTGGATGTGCATGAATTATCGAGGTCTCAACAAGGTGACAAAGAAGAATCATTATTCATTATCCTTGATATCAGGTCTTCTAGAGTAACTTTGGCATGCAAGGATCTCTACAAAGATTGATCTAAGGGAAGCTTACAACCTCATGCGAATCAAAGAAGGAGACGAATGGAAGACAGCTTTCTGTACAAGGTATGGCCATTTTGAATATAATGTCATGCCTTTTGGTCTTACCAATGCTCCGGTGATCTTTTAACACATGATGAATGATATGTTTCGGGAGCACCTTGACGATTTTGTTATCATCTATTTAGATGATATTTTGATATTTTCCAAGAATGTAGAAGAACATGAGAAATACATTCATCTGGTCCTTGAAAAACTCCACAAGCGAGGACTTTATGTCAAGTTGGAAAAGTGCTTATTTAACTAAACTGAGATGGGATTTTTGGGATTCATTGCAACTATAGAAGGCTTGAAGATGGATCCTAAGAAGGTGGAAGCAATTATATCATGGGAAGTTCCAAAGACAACTACAAATGTACAATGCTTTCTTGGCTTTGCTAACTTCTATTAGATCTTCATCAAGAAATATTCTCAAGTTACTGCTCCGTTTACTCGATTGACATGTAAAGACAAGCTCAAATGGGGACCTCTAGTGGAAAAAGTATTTCATGTTCTTAAGACGGTATTTATTATGGTTCCAATCTTCGTACATCAAGACTTTGCAAGGCCTTCTATTTAGAGACCAATGCTTGAGATTTTGCTATGAGAGTTGTACTTTCGTAGATAGACACAAACAAGAAGCTTCATTCGGTTACGTTCTACTGTCAGAAGTTTTCTACTGTCGAGATCAATTATGAGATCCACGATAAAGAATCTCTTACGATAGTGGATTCTTTGTAAAAATGGCATCACTTTCTCAAAGGAGTTGCGCATCCGATGATTATATGTACGGATGACAAGAATTTGGAGTACTTCATGTCGGCTCAGGTTCTGAATTATCGTCAAGTTCGATGGATTATGTTGCTATCCAGGTTTGACTTTGTTATTACTTATCGACTTGAGAAGTAACAAAGACTATCCGATGCATTATCAAGCAGATTGTATCTAATGCCAAAAGTTGGAGAAGCAGTGTTTAATCAGTAGTGTATAACATTGTTGAAATTGAAATAATTCAGGCTTTGCTTTGCTATAGTACCAATTAATGCTAACTTCGTCAATCAGGTACGTTCTACAACTATTAGAGATTCTGTAGCCTTCGATATCACGTAACGTATCAATAATGACAAGTTCAACATGAAAGAATATCTTTTATACTTTGAGGAGTGGTTGTATATTTCAAAGGGACCAGCACGACTCCGAGTTTTTCAATCTCGATACGACTTTCTAGCTACGAGATATTTTGGATTCAATAAGACATTGGAATTTATTTTCCAAGATTTTTGGTGGTCCCAAATGTTGAAAGATATCAAGGATTTTGTCTTCTCCTATGACATTTGTTCAAGATTCAAGAATCCTCAACATCGTCCTTATAGTCTTCTTCAGCCATTGCCTATTCCACGTCGGCCATAGTCTTCAGTTTCCATGGACTTCATTATGGACCTACCGCCATCAAATGTATTTGAAAGCATCTTTGTTGTGGTAGATTGGCTTACAAAGATGGCACACTTTGTCCCTTATAAAAAAATATCGTCAAGCAAAGATACAGCAAGGCTCTTCCTTGATAGTGTGTATCGATATCATGGTCTATCAAATGATATCATGTCAGATCAAAGAACCCAATTTGTATCAAAGTTCAAGAGATCTCTCTTTGAGATATTGAAGGTGGATATCAAGCTTTCTTCGGCTTTCCATCTTCAAATTGACGGCCAAACGGAACGGGTGAATCAAACTTTGGAGCAATATTTATGATGCAGCATCAATTATCAGTAAGATGATTGGACTGCATATCTATCATTAGCCAAGTTTGCATATAACAACACCCTTCATGTGTCGACTCAACAAACACCATTCTTTTTCAACTATGGGTATGATCTGAAGCTTGATTTATTGAGTCCATCAACCAGTAACAATCTGACATCTGAAGGATTTATGAAACTACTATCGGGGCTTCAAACTACATTGAAACTTCAATTGTAAACCGCCCAAGAAGCTTACAAGGCATCCACAGATAAATTTTGGAATCAGGCACCTACTTTCAAAATTGGAGATAAAATATGGCTGCTTCAACGGAATATTAAAACCAAACAGCCATGTGATAAGTTGGACTATCAAAGATTGGGACCATTTTTTATCCAAAAGCAAATCAATCTAATGGCATACCATTTGGAGTTACCAGTTGCTATTAAGGTACATCCAATATTTCATATTTTTTTGTTGGAGCCTTATCGAGAATCGTCTTTTCTTGGAAGAATGCAATGTCCACCACCTAATATTGAAATTGAGAACCATGAGAAATATGAGGTGGAAAAGGTACTAGATTCACGACATAAGTGGGAGAAATTAGAATACCTAATGCATTGGAGCGGCTATGATATCAATGAGCGTACATGGGAACCAGCGGAAAATCTTATTAATGTATTACAAAAGGTACAGGATTTTCATCGATGCTATCTTTAAAAACCTAAGTCCTTTCGATGAAATTTTTTCAGTGAAGTTCCTTCTCCTTGAAGTTTCTTAATCCTTGGTCTTACAAACAAGGGAAAAAAGGAACCTCTAAAAGATATAGTTAGAGACTATAAATCTGTAACCTGAGCCCATTCTTCCATGTTTAGTGCTTGTATTTTTTGGTCTGATATGGATAGCCAAGAGATAGATACCATACCAGTCATGTCTTCTCAACCAAGTATCCCACGAAGATGACTTCAAGATGAAGAATCGCATGTATCATGAAGACGACAGAGGATACCTATTAACAAGTCGCTAGTAATTGTATTTGAGGTAGAACTTGCCTATGATGATTTTCTCAAAGGAGTGTTTGTAGGGCATTTTGACAATGAAGACACAGAAATTCATGCTTGGTTGGAAATTGAAGGCGAAGGATACTATCATTGATTACAAGGACCAATGAACTACTTGCCGCGTGAACAACAATTGGAGTATATTGCAAACACTATGTGACAAATTTTTAACTTCTTACGTTGGTACTAACTCGCAATAGGAGTGCTTCTCGGAGACCTCGAAGCTAAAGGAGGGAGGTGATGTCAAGGACATACACTAGGAAGTTGTAGAAGATTCTAGAAGGTTATAGAGAAGCTTTGTAGTTTATAGAAGCTACTTGAGAAGTTTTCAATCTTGTAGAAGCTGCTTGAGAAGCTTCATAGTTTGTAGAAGCTACTTTAGAAGCTTCATAGTTTGTGGAAGCTACTTAAGAAGCTTCTTAGCTTGTAGTATATATAGGAGCCGAGACTAAGGGGATCCTTAGTCTCGACAACACACCTCTTGGAGTTCTAGCTCACCTCTCTAGTATTGTTCTTGTACTCATCACATTAATCTAATTCTTGTTGATTCTTCTTGAGCTTCTTGTTTAGATTTCCAGTCAATATTCTAAATTCATGACAAGATAATATTAATTTTGAGACTATTGATATTCCAAGGTTAAATTTTAATTTAAATAAATATGATCTTACAAGAGAACAACTAAATAAAAATAAATACATAATATTAAAAATATAAGTATAAGTATAATTATCTATAAAAGATAATTAATATTTAATATTAAAGTGAGTCTTAAATAAGTATTCTTTGTTAAAGATAAATAAATTCTATATTAATTACTTCTTTTAGTCTTTAATATTAATCTGTAACTAATACACGAATGTCAAGGATAAGAACTTGATAAAAATAAATAAAAAATGAAACTTTTCTCAAAGAAAGATGAAAAAATAGAAATAACTCAATATATATGTTAAAAAAGAAACTGAAATGGCTATTGCTAAAAGACAAGAAAACTAAAGACCCTTGAAACTAGACTAGAAGCAAGAAAAGAGTTGACAAGAGTGAAGAAGGCTTCACTCTTGCCCCTATATATACTATCTAATTAGGGGCTATATGGCAATATTCTATAGGACCTCCAATATGTGTTGACTTTGTAGGACACATGCCTTGACTTACATGGCAATTTTTTCTACGTTGTCGTAATACATGAAGTTTTTCTTGAGAATGCTCTAGGCACTTGGCTGTGGAAGATAGAATGGAAATTACAACAAAAAAATCCTAATTCTAATAGAACACTAACAATGCTAAACAAGT
This sequence comes from Physcomitrium patens, assembly GCF_059467195.1. Classification (NCBI taxonomy): domain Eukaryota; kingdom Viridiplantae; phylum Streptophyta; class Bryopsida; order Funariales; family Funariaceae; genus Physcomitrium; species Physcomitrium patens. The sequence goes on along the minus strand of NC_143420.1, from coordinate 13,031,020 downwards.
TTTAATCAAATTTAGAGAAATCTCAAAGGAATTCCAAAGAAACAATAAGAAATCTTAAAGAAATATTAGAATGATTACAAACATATCTCAAATACATCTCAATTCAATCTTAATTTAATCCTAGTTGAAATCTTACTTCATTCAAACTTTAGGCCAAAAATTAACTAAATCTTAAATCCTAAACAAACTCAAATAAAATCTTCAATTCTAAATCAAATCTTGATGAAATCCTAACCAAATCTTTAATCCTAACTAAACCTTAAATCCTAAATCAAACCCTAATCCTAAATCAAACTCCAATCAAATCCTAAATCCTAAACCAAACCCTAATCCTAAATCAAATCTTAACCAAATTCTAAATCCTAACCCTAAATCAAATCCTAACCAAATCTTAATTTTAATCTTAAATTCTAAATCAGATCCTAATTTTAATCTTAAATCCTAATCAAATCCTAACCCTAAATCAAACCCTAACCAAATCCTAAATTTTAACCCTAAATCAAATCCTAACCAAATCTTAATCCTAATCTTAAATCCTAAATCAAACCCTAAATCAAATCCTAACCAAATCCTAATCCTAATCCTAAATCCTAAACCAAATCCTAACCAAACCCTAACCTTAAATCAAATCCTAATCAAACCCTAGTAATTGTCACGGACATACATATAATTACCTATATGAATAGATAAAAGTATGTAAAAGTAGGTTAATTGTGTAATATCTTCTAGAGAAGCTTCTTAGAAGCTTCATAGACGCTGCTTTGACTTTATAGGAGTCTATAGTTGACTTTTAGGTTAGAAACTTGGTCAACAAGTTAGCCATGTGCCACGCATGTTGGAAGCTTAAAGAACAAGCTAACTACATGGTCCATCCATAGAAAACTTGCCTTGCAAGCAAAGGCATGTGGCCTAGAAAGTCAACATATATTGGAGGTCTTATAGAATATCGCCACGTGGCTTCTAGTTAGATAGTATATATAGAGGCAAGAATGAAGCCCTCTTCACTCTTGTCAACTCCTTTCTTGCTTCTAGTCTAGTTTCAAGGGTCTCTAGTTTTCTTGTATTTTGGCAATAGCCATTCCAGTTTCTTTCTTAATATACATATTTCTATTTTGTCCTATTTCTTTTTGAGAAAAGTCTCACTTACTCTTTAGCTTTCATCGAGTTCTTGTCCCTGACAGTAATTTCTATAATAGAATTAAATGTCAATAACTAATGAATGAACTGTTGATCTTAATTCAAATTTTTCATACTTCTTAAAAACCAAGTTGAAAATAAGTACAAAATAACTTGAAAGGAATCTAAATTACCAAATAGACATTAATTTCAAAAACGTGCTTGGATATTGGCCGGCCTCCTTCTCCAACCTTGATGTCAATCTCTTACAGCCAATATCTCTCTTTTTCACAATTTAATTGATCTCAAAATTCGCATACACATAGAAAAACAAGTCTAATATCTTCTCACATAAATTTCATTCCAATCCAACTAGTAGATTGCAAGAAATCTCAAAAATCCTCATTAGACCTAAAATTCTACTCTTTGAGATTTGGACTCACTTAAACCTCAATAATCCTCAATTCAACTATTAGATCAAGCTAAGATTTATAATACATATTATGTACAAATATGACCATTAACCTACAAAATTTTATCTATAGATCAGTTACAAAACTCTTGAAATCACTAGAAACATCAACTCTATTTTATTTCACAAGCCCCAAGTCGTCCAAAAATAATCTTGACTTTGTAAAGCTCTTGCAAAGTCATAAAAACTTTAAATTACTCATAACTAATATGCATAGAAACCTTATCCAATCTACTATCAAGTCCTATTCTTCGATTTACAAAAAAACCCCAAAGTCGTCATCAAGACTTGATTTTGTGCCTCAGGGTCTGATTTTGACTATGGTTCATAACCCACCCTCTCTAGATATCAATATCTAGTTTTTTTAAGTAAATTTTGACAAAATTTACTCCTAATTTCTTTTTAAACATGCTTATATTATTTATTTTTCTAATCTATTTTGTTTGCCTTATTTATGGTCCTAAAAAGTAGGTAGAAGTCACCTTTTTAAAAAGGTAGTATTGGTACCTTTTAGTTTTACTACCCTTTTGACTATTAACTATATTTTTAAGATAATTTTCTCTAATACTATGAATTAAGATCTCTTACATTATAATAATTTCCACACTCTTTCACCTATTAATCATGTTACATCAAGACAACATGTGAGCCACATAGTTAGCTTGGTTTTCAAGCTAACAATATGTGTGGCACATGGCCAACTTGTTGACCACGTTTCAAATCCAAAAAGTTAATTGAAAATACCTATAAAGTCAAAACAGCATCTATAAAGCTTCTAAGAAGCTTCCATAGTAAATATTATAGAATTAACTTATTTTTATCTACTTTTACTTACTTCTACCTATTTATATATGTAATTACTAGCTTACATGTATATGTCCGTGACATTATCTCCCTTCTAGGGATGAGTTCCATGAAGAGCAGTCATCATATGTTGAAGAAATCTATAATGCAACGAATTGTATTTGCCACATACTTGATCTTTGTTCTCTTTGAAGATGATTGATAGGGCCTCTCGGGCCTCTCAACTTTGATACTATCCCATACTAAAGTGAGAAGACTACCCAATTATTTGATCATTGCTGAGGCCTTCATAACTTCCTTCAAATAAAATATTCAGAACATAGTCAAGAATTATTCCTACCTCTAATAAAATCACCAAACATCGAGAGTCCCTTCCAAGGTCGTGATACCAAACGCGTTGTCGGGGTAGAGAGAATTTGCCTCAAGAAAATGCTCGGCTTTTGGCTGTCACTAATCATTCAATCAAGCTTCAAAATAAGAAAAGCCCTAAATTTATATATATATATTTTTCCTTTTAAGCAATTATATCAAATACACAAGCCTCAAGTAACCAACAACACCCAAAATATGATAAAATCCTCTAAAACCTTGTATATCCTTATGTGGAAATTTTTCTGAACTTCAACACCTCATATCTCCTAATTCGACCATCCAAAAAAACTCAAATTTTATATGAGGTACTGATGTATTCTTATTAACTTCTATAACAAATTTCAATTGCAAATTTGTTATGAATGTTGAGATATCTTAAAAACCCTAATAGTCACTTCAAACTCTTGTCTTTATACACCCGCATGCAATTTTCTTAATATCTCCCAAAATATAAGCTCAAATGCTACGAAATTTATATTTATAGCTTTTTAACACAAAATTTTACATTTTCCAAAAAATTTGAGCAAAAAATTTGTCCAAAAACTCAAGTTATGGCTCCAACCATTACTATAAATAAAACAGCTCACTTACTGCCTTTGATTTAGAAGTGCCACCTTCAACTCCTTATAATTCTTTTACATGTACTCCAAAAGCAATAATTCTTTCATAAAAGATTTAGGCCTTAAAATTTCCATTTCAGCCGCATTTTTTGATCTTCAAAAACTACTCTACAACTCCTCGTATTCTCAAAAGAGTAACAATATGTCTTAAATTAATACCTAAACTTTGAATACCTATATCTCCTTCATAGAAACTCAAAATCACACAAACTCTTTGTCCAATTTATACCCAAAACCCTAAACTTGCTGATCTTAACCTCCAAAGCTCAAATGAATTCGAAAGAAAAACCCTAATCCCTAATAAGGCCTTGGATAGCCTCTTTGAAGCCCATTGGGCATGGCCTTCGACCAATAGGAATGAAGTTTCTCATTTTTTGCCTTCATCCAACCATACCTTGCTTTCATCTCTTCCAATAAGCCTCCTATTAGTTAAGATTTTCTTCTTTAGGTCCCAACCTTCTCTTAAGCTTTATACTAAATATCTAAATCCTACATAATATAAATAATATAATCAAAATAGATAAATCTCCAAATAAATTTCCTTATATCAATTCTTTTTAAATTTATTTACTAACCACTCTAATCTACATCAAGACTTACAAACATATTATATGTTTTAATTAATTTTTATATATTATAAGCAATTACAATATGACACCATTGTATCTTGCCATATATTTAAAGAAAAACATGTCATTCTTGAAGATCTTCATCTCGATTGTGTTGTCTTGAAGGTTGTCATAATCATAATGTCTCATCTAATAGGTCAACAAACGGAGGCTTTTGAGTCAAATCTACTAGTTGTTGATTCTCTATCTTCTCAACCTCAAAACTACAAAGAAATTACAAACTAAAATTAAAAGTAGAATATTATCTTGCCTAGATCTTGTTTCTATTATAAAAAAGGTTTTTATCTTGATTTTGATGGATGTCGTCGATGAAAAGCCTCCATCACCTTTACTGCATTTGCAAGATTCTTTACTAGCTCCCATGTGCGTTCACTAATATCATATTCATGCCAATGGACAAGATATTCCAATTTATTTCGGTGTCGCCTTAAATCTAAGACTTTTTCTACTTCAAACTCTTCATTATTGTCCACTTCTATAGGAGGAGGTGGAGCTTGTCTTCTTCTTCGTATGTCCACTATCTTGTATAGTTCAAGAAGAGACACTTGGAATACTGGATTGATTTTCATTGACTCCAGTAGATGTAAATGATATGCAACTAGATTGATTTGTGCTGAAATAGAAAATGGTCCAAGCCTTCGATAGTCCAACTTGTCACAAGGACTAGAGATCTTGATATTGCGATGAAATAACTATACCCTATCACCCATGTGGAATGGTGGTTGTTCATTTTGAGATACATCTGCATTAATCTTTTTTTGTTCTTGAGCTTCTTTTAACTGCGCCTTCATCGTTGCATGTAGCTCTGATAAATGAATTGCAAAATCTTTCGAAGCAAGATTATCAACTTTTGAAAAGTCAAAAGTATCAAATTATGGATGATAACCATAATTAGCAAAGAAAGGTGTTTGTTTTATAAAAGAGTGTATCATATTATTGTAAGCAAACTCTGCCAATGGCAAAAGAGTTGTCCAATCATCTTGTTGGTAGTTGATGGTACATCTTAAATACTCCTTCAATACTTAATTAACACACTCTGTTTGTCCATCAATTTGAAGTTGGAATGCCAAAGATAGTTTTATATCCACTTTTAGAATCTTGAAAAGAGTCTTCCAAAATCTTGATACAAATTAAGTTTTCCTATTTGATATAATATCCTTGAATAATCTATGATAGCAAAAGATATTGTTAAGAAAGAGCTTAGCTATTTCTTCACTTGTGATGGATTTTGTATATTGTATAAAATATGTCATCTAGGTAAAACGATCTACTATCACAAATATAGAGTCATAAGAACCTGAGATTGGAAGATCCATGATGAAATCCATAGAAACAGAAGATCATGGTTGTTCTGGTATGGGTAATGGCTGAAGAAGTCCGTAAGGTCGATGACGAGGATTTTTTGATCTTGAGCAAACATCATAAGATTGTACAAAATCTTTGATTGTTTTTCACATTTGGGGCCTCCAAAAGTTTCTGGATATTACTTCTAAAGTTTTATTGTACTTAAAATATTGTATTCTTGAATAGTTATGATGCGCTTAAAGAATATGTAATCGAGCTTCACCTTCTCGAACATATAGACATCCTTCAAAATATAGTAGATTGTTCTTGAATTCAAATTTGGAAGTATCATGAGATTTTGAAGGATTTTTCTTAGTATCACAAATAAGAGGATCAGAAGACATATTTGACTGAACTTGCTTAATGAAAGTTGAATCAACAGTTAGTATTGATTTCATTGCTCAAAGATGAAGATGCTCTAGCTTCAAGAGAATTGTCCGTTGTTGATCAAAAGTAGCATCGCCTTCTTTTGGTGCAAGGTAAGATCGTCTAGAAAGTGTATCTGATAAACCTTGTTATTTTCTTGGTCGATAAGTGATCTTGAATTCAAATCTTGACAAAGATATATTCTAATAGGCTTGGTGACAATTCTAAACACATGCTGACATAAAATATTCAAGGTTCTTGTGATCCGTATACATGGTGATTGGGCTAGAAGCACCTTCTAGATAATGGTGCTATTCTTGAAACAAATCCACAATTGCAAGAAGTTCTTTATTGTGGATCTTGTAGTTCATCTCAACTGCTAAAAGTTTTTTGGAATGAAAAACTAATGGATGAAGTTTATCATCTATTCTCATTTGTGACAATACGACATCCAAAACAAAGTCTGATGTGTGTGTTTTTATAAAAAATGGCTTAAAAAAATCGACGCACTACAAGATTGGTGCAGAAATAAAGGTTGTTTTCTAAGCTTCAAATGCTACTTTTGCTTCTAAATTCCATTGAAGTTTGTCTTTACAAATCAAACGTATAAGTGGAGCTGCAACTAAAAAGAAGTCTTTGATGAAGATCTGATAATAATTGACAAATCCCAAAAAGCATTGGACATCTCTTATCGTTGTTGTATTACATACTATCTTGCTTGAGAACGCACTGGGCATCTGGCTCTAGAAGTTAAAACAATGTTTTGTAAATATCTGGATAAGTTAGTGGATTTCAACCATCTAAATATAACTATTTCAAATTTCAATGTAAAAGCTTAATCCTATTACAAAATACTTAGAAATACTATTTTTAATAACTTCAAGATATTATAAATACAAGTCTTTTGTTATTTATTAGTTTTATTTTTTATTTTATTTTATTTTATTTTTTATTTTTTATTTTTTATTTTATTTTATTTTTTATTTTTTATTTTATTATTTATTATTTATTATTTATTATTTATTTTTTTATTTTTTAAATCCTAACTCTAGACAACGAGCTTCGACAAGTTGTAATTCTCAATCTGACTATTCGATTGTTATAAACTTCTACCTTTAGTGTCTTTGCAAGTCTTCTAAATTCTTAAGAAGTTTCAATCCAATCTATCTTATAGGTTGCAAGAAAATGCCGTTAATCCACATTGATGTATCTTGACTGCTACCTAGAAGTCCTCGACTTACCATGCCAAAAGTCACCTTATTCTAGTTGGTAGATCTCCAGATATTACAAAAACCCTAAACAACCCCAATCTGCTAACTTCCGATATCTCTTTATGCTAATGGTCAAATATCCTCTATCTGTTTTGTCAGATCAACATAACTTTTTGCATGCACTCGATATATTCAACCCTCTAGATACTTCTAAATTTTAACCACAGAAGTTTCTGTGATTTCACAAAACAGTCAAGAATATCAGCCTTAACTTTATTGCAAAAATCCAATTCACCAATATAAACATTGACTTTCAGCAATGATTGCCAAAAGCCTTTTCAAACCCTATGAATCTAATTCTACACCTTTCGAAGGAGCTTGAAGCTAGCTCTTCGATCTCAAAAAAACGATCTCCGAATGCCTCTTTCTTTATTCTCTCCTCCCTTTTAATTCCATGTGGTCTCCTTTTCTCCCGCCTTGGACTCCAAATTAGAATAGTTGACGACGCTTCCTTGGAATTCCTATCTCCAAGAGGATCTTTCCATGGAAAGGACGTTTCTCCCAAAATGGCATAGAGAATGGAACAGCTTGAAATGGAACCAAAGCCTCCATATTCGGGACATCATTGGATTGCCCAACCAAGTCAGGTCTTATACTGAGTATGAGGCCCATACCAAGATCTGGATTGGATGTCCCCATTGTTGTGATGTAACATGATTAATAGGTGAAAGAGTGTAGATTTTATTATAATTTAGGAGATCTTAGTTCAAAGTATTAGAACAAATTATCTTAGAAATATAGTTAATAGTCAAAGGGGTAGAAAAATTAAAAGGTACCAATGCTGCCTTTTAGAAAGGTGACTTCTACTTATTTTGTGGCACCATAAGTAAGGCAAATAAAAGTAGATTGGAAAAATAAATGATATAGGCATCTTTAGAAGGAAGTTAAGAGTAAATTCTAGAAAAAAGTTACTTAGAAAAACTAGACATTGATACCCGGAGAGGGCCGGTTATGAACTAGGATCGAAATCAGACCCTGGGACACAAAATCGAGTCTCGACGACGACTCCAGAGTACTTTTGGAGATCAGAGAATGAGGTTTGATAGCACACTAAATAAGCTTTCTATGAGCATTGAATTTTGGTGATTTGGAGTTGATATGACTTTGTAAGAGCTTTGTAAAGTAAAGATTTGTTTTGGATGACTTGGGTTATATGAAATAAAATAGGATTTATGTTTTGGATGATTTCAAGAGTTTTATAATAGATCTATAGGTGAAATTTTGTAGATTTATGGTTATAGTTTTGTTTAATATGTGTCATAAATTTGAGGTTGATCTAACGGTTGAATTGAGGAATATTGAGGTTTAAGTGGATCAAGGTCTTAAAAAGTAGAATTTTAGGTCTAGTAGGGGTTTTTCAGATTTCTTACAATCTTTTGGTGGATTGGACTAAAACTTGTGTGAAAGGATATTAGAATTATTTTTCTATGTGTATGAGAATTTTGAAATCAATCGAACAGTGCAAAGGAGAGATATTAGCTTTGGAAGATTAGCATCAAGATTGATGAAGGAGGTCGGCCAATATCCGAGCACATTTTTGAGGTTATCGTCAATTTGGTAATTCCAATCCTTATCAACTTTTTTGTGCTTATTTTTAACTTAATTTTTAAGAAGTGTGAAAAATTTAAGTTAAGATCAACAGTTTATTTATTAGTTATTGAGGTTTAAATCTATTTTAGAAATTATTAGGATTTGGTTCAGGGTTTAGGGTTTTGATTAGGGTTTGATTTAGGATTTAGGATTTGGTTAGGATTTGATTTAAGATTTGGATTAGGATTTAGTTTAGGATTTGGTTAGGTTTTTAGTTAGGATTTAGGGTTTGGTTAAGGTTTGATTTAGGGTTTAAGGTTTGATTAGGGTTTGATTTAGGATTTAGGATTTGGATCAAGGTTTGATTTAGGGTTTAGGATTTGATTAGGGTTTGATTTAGGATTAAGGATTTGAATTAGGATTTGGTTAAGGTTTAGGATTTGGATTAGGATTTGGTTAGGATTTGATTTAGGATTTAGGATTTGGTTTAGGATTTGGTTAGGATTTGGTTTAGGATTTGGTTGGGGTTTGATTTAAGGTTTATTTAGGGTTTGATTTAGGATTTAGGATTTTATTAGGATTTAAGATTCAATTAGTTTTGGCCTAAAGTTTGAATGAAATTCAATAGGATTTTAATTAGAATTAAATTAAGATTGAATTGAGATGTATTTGAAAGTTATTTGTGTTCTTTCTAATGTTTCTTTAAGAATTCTTATTGTTTGTTTGAAATTACTTTGAGATTTTTTTGAATTTGATTAAGCTTATTTAGTATTATTATAGTCTAATTAGAGTATTATTAGTATTCTATTAGAATTAAGATTTTGTTAATATAATTTCCATTCTTCCTTCCACAACCTAGTGCTTGGAGCATTCTCAAGCAAGACTTCACGTATTAAGACACCATAATTGGATCCAATTGGCCCTTAACATCAGATTCATCCAAATATTGAATTGGTCCTTTCTCCTTTTGCTGACTTCTAGTAAGAACGGCTTGAACTCATTTCACCTGATTTATCGGAGAATCTTGAGGACCTTGATTTATCTCCTCAATTTTTCCTTGGCTTTCGATCTACTGATTTTGTTTACTGAAATTGGATAAAGTATTACTTTGTTGATAAGTATGCCTCGAGTGCTTGCAATTCCTTTACATTGGCACGTAATCATCATTAGCTTTGGAATTGGAACATTCACTCACATAATGACCAACCTATCTGCAACAGAAATGATGAAGTGAGCTTCCTGCTCCCCCATCATGTATATTGGGTGTCTCCACTGGTATATATTTACTAGGCTTGTTCCATGTAGGGTTGGAAAATAATCCTGGTTGTCCCATTGGTACGAAGGGTACTTGGTTCGATGACGACAGTGGGATGACATTAACTGACCGTGAATATTGGCACTAGAATTGGCCACTGTTTCTAACATCCAAGATGACTAAATATTAATAATATCTTTTTTATTTATATTTTCACCATATAGTCATGTTACAACACGACATCTATCCCCTCTGAACCTATGCATCCTCTGGTATGCACCAAATAACCTAGTTGTTGTTTGATTCATAATACGTTTTCCAAGTCTTCATCAAAATCTTCTTCATCATTTTTGCTATCTATGTCAAATTTATCTTCCTGTTGAGAAATATCTATATCTTCACCAAGGTCTTCTATATTTATTTCCGTATATCTTTGTTTAAATATTTTTACTTGCTTCCCTGTAATTGATATTTTTAACCTTCTTCCATCTAATTTCTACAATGAGTAAGTTGTATTATCATGAACAATTGTTATCACATACGATCCAAACCAATGTTTAGAAAACTTCTTTAAATCACTATGTTGATTTTCCAAGCTACTATCATAGACCAAAATCCAATCATCTTCTCCAATTGCTTTAGGCCTCAATCGATGCTGCTTATCAAATCGTGTCTTGTTTTGTAACCTCACTCTTTTTAACCTTTTTAATGCTATTTTCACATCTTCTGAACTTTACTCTAATTGTTGAATTCTAATAGCTAAAACTTCTTTTCTTGTCAATCCATCTTTCCATAGTAGCACACTCCAAGTAGGTACTTTTTTTTCAATTGGCATAATTGATTTTTGGCCTGTCATAAGCTCAATATGTATATATTCCGTTACTGAGCTATGAGTTGTTCGATCAACCCATAATGCAAATGGCAAAAGTCGTGGCCATTCTCTAACCTTTCCATTAGAAGCAGTAGTCTGTGATAGTTTAATTCCACATGTTTCAAAGGATTCACAAGCTTCTTGTACATTTAATTCTCCACAATCTACAATGATTTTTCCTACACATTCATAGCGGCAAATAATATCTTCAAGCAAAAATCTACAAATCCCTTTTGTAGTTTTTATTCTCAATACTCTTCCTTCTACTTGATTTGATAAATCTTTGCGAGCTAAGACCAAATATTTCATTTGCCATAATCCGATTGGCATAATAATCAAATCAACAACCTATTTAAAATGAATAGCTAGAGGATATGTAGGATGAAGACCATCTCGATGTCATATATTAGAATACGCTTGACAAATTTCACATAATTCTACAAATAAGAGTACATCTCCATACATATTTTTCCACCAATATCGTTCCTTAAGCTTAGCAAAAGTAGCCCAAAATCCTCTATGTTTTACGTATAAAAAATCATGAAACCCCTTTAATAACTTTTGTTTCTCTTCTTTATTGCCTATCACTCTTTGTGGCATTCCAATTCTTTTCTTTGGTCTCTTCCACAAGAACCTTTTTGAAGCAAAAATCCATATGTTTTTTTTCTTATTTGTTTAAATTTTTTTGTAGACCAATTTTTTTGCTTAGTTAAGGTATTCAAGTAATGACCAATATCCAATAATTCTCTTTCATAATTTTCTTCTAGAAATAGCTTGTCTTCTTTATTAAGATTTGATACTGAATAGAATTTTGACCCAATATCATCAATGTTTTAAACCATTTTGTCTTCTCTTTCATATCTTGTTCAAGATAGCATGTCTGCTACTAAATTGTTCTTTTTAGCAACATGCTTAAATTCTGGATTTAATGACTTAATATAAGCAATCCATCTTAATATTGCAATATCCGATGTTGAACAATTAGTGATCATTCCAAGTAATGGCAAGTTATCCATTTCAATTACTACTAGTTCACCAATCAAATAATTCTTTTCAGCTTTCATAGCCAAAACAACTCCCCAAAGTTCTCTTTTGATTTGTGAATATGCACGTTGATGAGTACTTAAAACTTTAGCTCGAAATCAAACTACGAATCTATTTCCACTGTAATCTTCTTGACCGATAGTCCATCCAATAGCAATAGGACTGGTATTTACAATAAGAATTACTTGTCTATTACTGTCATTATCAATTTTTCTTAAAATTGGAGGTGTCACCAATAACACCTTTAGCTTTGGCATTGCTTCAGTATGCTTTCTTTCCCATTTAAATCGATAATCCTTATGTAATAATTCATACAATGGATTTGCTACATGAGCATAATGAAGAATCTATATATGATGTCGTAATACGTGAAGTCTTGCTTGAAAATGCTCTAGGCACCTGGCTGTGGAAGGAAGAATGGAAATTGTAATAACAAAATCTTAATTCTAATAGAATACTAACAATGCTCTAATTAGACCATAATAATTCTAAAAAAGCTTAATCAAATTCAAAAATCCTCAAGAAATTTCAAACAAACAATAAGAATTCTTAAAGAAATATTAGAAGGATCACAAATATCACTAAAATACATCTCAATTCAATCTTAATTTAATTCTAGATAAAATCTTATTGAACTTCATTCAAATTTTAGACCAAACCTAATTAGATCTTAAATCCTAATAAAATCCTAAATCCTAAATCAAATCTTAACAAATTTCTAATCAAACCCTAAACCAAATCTGAAACCCTAAATGAAACTATAATCAAACCCTAATCCAAATCCTAAATCCTAAATCCTAAATTAAATCTTAAACCAAATCCTAATCCTATTCCTAAATAAAATCCTAAACCAAATCTTAAACCAAATCCTAAATCAAACCCTAATCCAAATCTTAAATCCTAAATCAAACTCTAACCAAACCATAAATCAAATCCTAGTAATTCCTACAACAGATTTAAACCTCGATAACTAATGAATAAACCATCAATCTTAACTCAAATCTTGCACACTTCTTTAAAATTAAGTTAAAAACAATCACAATAAAATTGAAAAGGATCGGAGTTACCAAATTGATGATAACTTCAAAAATGTACTTGGGTATTGACCGGCTTCCTTCTCCAATCTTGATGCGAATCTTCTAGAGCCAATATCTCTCTTTTGCACCATTCGATTGATCTCAAAATTCTCACACACATAGAAAAACAAGTCTTATATCCTCTTACATAAGTTTCACTCCAATCCAACGAGTAGATTGCAAAAAACCTTAAAAACCCCCACTGGACCTAAAATTCTACTTTCTGAGACCTTGACCCACTTAAACCTCAATATTCCTCAATTCAACTGTTAGATCGAGCTCAAATTCACAACACATATTAAACACAACAATAACCATAAACTCACAAAATTTCACTTGTAGATCTATTACAAAACTATTGAAATCACCCAAAACGTAAATTCTGTTATTATTTCATAAAATCCAAGTCATCCGAATAAAACCTTGACTTTGCAAAGCTCTTACAAAGTCGTATCAACTCCAAAACACCCAAAATTAATGCATATAGAAACCTTATTCAATCTTCTATCAAATTCCACCCTTCGATCTGCCAAAGAATCCCAGAGTCATTGTCGAGACTCAGTTTTGTGCTTCATGGTTTGATTTCGACCCTAGTTCATAACTGGCCCTCTCTGAGTATCAACTTCTATTTTTTTTTAGTAATTTTTACTAGAATTTACTCTTAATTTCTTCCTAAAGATGTTTATATTATTTATTTTTCCAATGTACTTTATTTTGCCTTATTTTTGGCCATACAAAGTAAGAAGAAGCTATTTTTTCTAAAAGGGCAGCATTACTACTAAAAGTTTTACTACCTTCTTATCTTTTATTTACATTTTTCTACCTTTTTTTAACTTGGCTCTTCTATAATAAGATCCATATTATCATCTTTCACCATATGGTTGTGTTACAATACAACAACGATAAAATATACAAACCCCTAAAAACCTGCGTACTTCTGTTAAAGAGTCATATGAATCCTTCATCCTCCCAATTGCATCAACTTTGCTTGGATCTGGCTTTCTCCCATAAAATCCACACAAATGTGCAACAATAAGAACTTCTTGCATTCCAAATGTAGATTTTGCCCCTGAAAGTATAAGATGAACCTCCTCAAATCGAGTTAAAATCTTTTCACAATCTTGTATATGATTAACAACATATTTGCGACACCTCCTATCATCTAAAGTTTCATCTTTTTTTCCTTCTTTACATCCTTTGATAGAAACATCATCTAAAAACAACATAGTTTTTTTAGGAATGAAGTCTCTTAATACCTTGTTCATCCCATTCATCATATGTGCAATTGAGTTAGTAGCACCTTGAGAAAGAGTACACATTTTAAGTAATCCAAGTAGCGTTCTCATTGTTGTTAGATGTCTACTTCCATGGGCAAGTTGAAATCGATCATAACCCGAATATAAATCACCCATTGAATAAATTACCCTTCTCACAAACACTTCTACAAACTCGTCTATTAAAGGTCCTATATCTGTATTTCTTATAGCTACTACATTCATTGGCTGCATATCTTGAATAAAATGTAACAATCCATTTTTCTTAGGCACCGTAAACTAGTGACTAGAATATGGAGCAAAAAAAGGCTCCAAAACTTTCATTTACATCTTTTCTTTCAATAATTCTATCAATTTAGATAAATGTGCCCTCGGCACGAGAAGTGGCCTTAAGTTCTAAGGCACATGAGGTACTGTAAAGATAGCCATAGAAGCAACAACATTAGGATCTACACATCCTATCTCAAGAGACACAAAGGCAAATGATTTATCTTGATTCACAAGCTTTTTTTTAAAAATATTCAATTTCTGTTGGAAATAAAGAACCATCACATCCAATCTTCAATTCTTCAAAAGTCTCCTTTGTAAACCGATGTCTAATCTTCTTTGGATCTCTTAAACTCTCTTCTTTTGATGCTTCTTCCATTTGTTCTTTACAATCTTTTGGTAAAAGTCTGGCAACAGGTTTTACTTTTTTATCTACTGTTTTATATTTTGTCTCTACAATAACTTCTTGTGCTTGAAAAGATTCAAGTATAGAATAAACCTCCCTCGAATGAATTTCCACAATCTTATCATTATCCCCTAATCCAATATATGCAATTAATTCTAAAGAATCCTCCAATCCACTTTCTTCATAAACACCTAAATTCTTCTCATCATCTTCTAATGTCCCTAACTTGCGTGATTCCTTTTTAATACTATATAATCTTTTCATTTCTTTTCTTTTAAAATCATCAACTTTCTTATACATAATATTTCCATTCTCAAAAATACCAATAAAACTCGCATCAAAGGCACCTTCATCTTCAGAGTGTACCTCCTCTTTTGTACATCCATAATCCCGCTTTATAGTGGTACTTCTCCAAAATCCTTAAATCCTTCAACAATTTTTGCAATGATTTTTCCCTCAACCTATCTCGATTCCGTTCATGATTAGGAGGTACTGTTAGAAATTGTACAACTTTCTTTCTATCTTCACTACGTATCCTTGCATAAGCAGAACCATCGTCAAGTACTTTGGTTTCCATCTGTGTTGCCGTAATATAAGGTTGTCCTAAAATCAATAGATAAGACGTTGTATCTTGAACAAAGAAATGTTGTTCTGTCACAACATCTTCAATCCAAATTTTGACATCTGGACAAGCTCCATATAATTTGCCTTGTGTGTTATTAGTTGCTTGTATTGTCCATCCATGTTCCATATCAATTGGCCATTTTTGCTTCTTATAAAGACCCTTAGACATAAGATTTATTTCAGAACCATCGTCAACTAAAGCAATAATTGGTCCTTTTATATCTCCTACTTTCACCAATACTTCAATAGTTGGCCTTGTCTAATATTTTCGAGTATAATGGCTTAAAGCTTCCATTTCCTTATCACTATAGTCTTCGAAACATATTTATTGATTATATCCATTCTTTTCATTTGTTGATTGTTTATAACCATTATCAACCTCTTCTTCATCTTTATATAATTTTGCATCAATAGCATGACTCATTCCAGCTTTGACCATTAATTGCCTCTTTCGCTTAATGTTGTTAATGATAACATCATGAAACTCCTTCTTTGCAATTCCCAAAATCTCTTTCAATGTGAATTCCACCTTAGCATTTAATATATGTTCTTCTAGCACCTTTTTTAAATTTGTTGCCACTTCAATATCAAAAAGTAATTTATAAGCAATTGATTTATCCTTATCTTTTGTCTCCTTTGTTTTTTCTTCCAATGATGTTGAAGTATCTTTTATAGGCAATTCTTGTGAAACCACCTCATGAGCTTTGTTTCCTCGAGTCTGCCTCTTAGAAGAATTTCCTTCTCTTGTATCATCAAAATTTCCTCATTTCTTTTCTTCCATCAAGGCTTTATGTTGGCTCTTAGCAATATATGCATGAACTGAAAGAGACTCAACAGGATCTTCCCAACCTGTTGCACCTCGTATTGTAGCTGTAGTCCTCAATAACGCTTTCCGATGCATTTTCTCCTTTTGTATTATAAAAATGGCAGAAGCCCAAAATTCACTAGTTTCTATACTTCTATCAAAGTTATCATCTACTCTAGCACCATAGCTTATATTCTCTCGTGATGCTATTCTATGTTCTGTTAAGTAATCTTGAACCAATGCTCTCATACCTCCTTTGCCAAAATTGATTTGAAAGAGATCCTCTATATCCTTTAATGCAATCTTTCCATCATTCCACCAAATAACTCCTTGCTGTATCATATTAATAAATTCATTACAATCCTTCCTAGTATGTGAAATATCATTACACCAGATACATCTTTGTACATACCCTTGTTTTGAAACATTCTTCAAATTATTTGTAGAAGTATTTTTTTCAAGTCTTGTCAATTTGATTTGAAGATCTTGCATTCCACATATAATTTCTTCAATCCCCATATCTCCTTTCTTTGATAAAGATGTTGAAGGTTGAACAGTAGGCATTGTTGATCATGTTGTATATATTGGAATTTTAGGTGCTTGTACTACTTTTGGAATATTACTCCAATCCTTCTTTCTTTCTCTTTTTGTAAGCAAACCTACCGTATTTTTAACATTTTTCCACTTTGTTGTCAATCCTTCATTTTCTTCTTTGTCTTCAAGAAGCAACTCCAATTTTCCTTATAATTCTCTATCAGCAGCTTGAAAAAGTAATTCAACCTTGTTCGGCTCTAATGTCAATTTTTCTACCTTTGATAATTGAGAATACTGCCTCTCAAATTCCCTTAGTACCTCTATTACTTGCAAATTCTTATTAAGCCACTCAATCCATTTTAGAAACAGTTTCTTAGTAACACGATCAATGTCCTATAAAAAATATTCGTCTTTTAATGCATGTGAAAAAACCTGCGATGAATTTCCATAATGTTCCATAATTAAAGGAATATGCTCTTTTATCTCCTGTATCATGGATAGTCCAAATAATTCAACCATCTTCTTCTCAGAAACTTGATTTAATTTCGTTTCCCGAACATAACATCTTAAATACTTTGAAATATCCCTTCCATCAAACTGGTTAATTTTATTGACTACTGCTTGCAATGCTTTGGTTGCTAAATGCTGCTGCATAGATAATGATAAGACTTGAAACATACTAGCAATGGATGAATCTATGTACATATCTTGTCTTATAGAAGAAACTCCACCAGAAGCTCTACTTGAAGCTCTTCCCAAAGATCCTTCAAATTTTTTATTCTAGTTCTCCATAAAATAAAACGAAAAAAAATGAAATCTAATAACTTCCATCTCAAGCTTTCACGTCGAGTTCACCACTTATGTTGTATTACGTGCTATCTTGCTTGAAAATACACCGAGTATTTGGCTATGGAAGATAAAACAATGTTTTGTAAATATCCGGGTAGGCTAGTGGATTTAAACCATCTAATTTCAATTATTTCAGATTTCAAGGTAAAAGCTTAATCCCATTACAAAATACTTAGGAACACTATTTTTAATAACTTCAAGATATTATAAACATAAGTCTTTTTTTATTTATTAGTTTTATTTTTTATTTTATTTTTATTATTTTTATTATTTTTTTATTTTTTTATTTTTTTTAAATCCTAACCCTAGACAGCGAGCTTTGGCAAGCTATAATTTTCAATCTGACTTTTCGATTGTTATAAACTTCTACCTTTAGTGTCTTTGCAAGCCTTTTAAATTCTCAAGAAGTTTCAATCCAATCTATCTTACAAGTTGCAAGAAAATGCCGTTAATTCACACTGATGTATCTTGATCGCCGCCTACAAGTCCTTGACTTACCACGCCAAAAGTCACCTTATTCTAGTTGGTAGATCTCCAGATATTATAGAAATTTTTTTTTCCCGCCTTGGACTCCAAATTAGAACAATCGACGGCGCTTCCCTGGAATTCCTGTCTCTAAGAGGATCTTTCCACGGAAAGGATGTTTCTCCCAAAACAGCATAGAGAATGGAACAGCTTGGAATGGAACTGAAGCCTCCATATTCGGGACATCATTGGGTTGTCCAACCAAGTCAGGTCTCATACTACGTAAGAGGCCCATACCAAGACTTGGATTGAATGTCCCCGTAATTGGGTCAAATTGGTCCTTCTTATCAGACTCACCTAAATATTGAATTGGTCCTTTCTCCTTTTGTCGACTCCTGATAAGAACGGCTCACACTTAGTCCACCCGATTTATCAGAGAATCCTGAGGACCTTCATTTATCTCCTCAAATTTTCCTTGACTTTTGATCTGCTGATCCCATTTATTGAAATTGGACGGAGTATTACATTGCTGATAAGTATGCCTCGACTGCTTGCAATTCCTTCACACTAGTGTATAATCATCATTGGCTTTAGAATTAGAACATTCACTGGCATAATGACCAACCTCTCTGCAACAAAAATGATGAAGTAGTATTTCTGTACCCCCGTCATGCATATTGGGTGTCTCCACCGGTATATACCTACTAGGCTTGTTCCATTTAGGGTTGGAAAATAATCCTGGTTGTCCCGTTGGTACAGAGGGTACTTGGTTCGATGACGCCGGTGGAATGACATTAACTGACCCTGAATATTGGCATTGGAATTGGCCACTGTTTCTAACATCCAAGATGACTAAATATTAATAATATCTTTTTCATTTATAATTTCACCATATAGTCGTGTTGCAACATGACACCATTTTTGGGATCTTCCAATCCATAATAATTTGAATTTTCTTAGGATCCATCATAAGTCCATCATTTGAAATGATGTATCCTAAGAAGTCCACTTGAGTAGTGTAAAATACAGACTTTTCTATCTTCACATAGAGTCTTGCATCTCTTAGCTTTTGTAATATACGACAAACATGAAGTTTATGTTTTCCTATGTTCTTAGAATAGATTAGGATATTGTTTAGGTAATAGACAACAAAATCATCTAAAAACTCCCAAAAGACATCATTCATTACATATTGGAATATTGTTGGTGTATTTGTAAGTCCAAAAGGCATGACGTTGTATTCGAAATGTCCATACCTTGTTCAAAACGCAATCTTCCATTCATCTCTTTCTTTGATGTGTACCATATTGTATACTCATCGTAGATCTATTTTTATATAGATCTTAGCTTGATTCAACTGATCTAAAAGTCAAGATATCAAAAGTAGCAAGTACCTATTTTTGATAGTGATTTTGTTGAATCCTCGATAATCAATATGCATCTGCAATAATCCATCTTTTTTTTTTTACAAATAAAATTGAAGCTCCTATTGGAGATTTGGAATGGAGTATGAAGTTCTTGGCGAGATTCTCTTCAATATATTCATTAAGTTCAGCCAACTCATTTTATGATAAATTATAGATTAGTCCAAATGGTGGTTGTACTCCTTCTTGAAGGTCAATTGAGCAATCATAGGAATGATGTTCAGGAAGAGTATCTGCATTTTTCTTCTCAAATACATCTTAAAAATCTTGAAATTGGATTGGAATGCCACTTGAAGTCTTTCGACTAGTAGAAACAGGTGTGGCATAAATGACACAAGGTGATCCTTGTTTTGCAACATGCAAGAAAGCTCTTACACTTACAAATACAAGTTTAATTGTACTATACTTATGATTTTCTACTTGATTAATTATGCTCTTAGTTATACTTTCAAAAAAGTCAAGACTACAAGAAGTCTAATTTATTTTTGGATTATATTTTTTTAGCCATGATAAACCTAAAATGACTGAATTAGAGTGAGATCTAATAATATTAAATATTATAAAGCTACTATGACCATTAGTTGCTACTTCTATAGGAAACATTTCATGAATAACATCTCTTGAAGACATCAGACAACCATCTATGACTTCTACATGAACAGATTTAGTCTTCTTCACTAAAAGTATGCTATGTCTTTTAACAAATTCTTTATCTAAGCAACATACTGAGGCTCCTGAATCTAGCAAGGTAGAGGCTTTGTGATGCTTAGGTCGTAGAATAACATTTATTGTAAAACATGGAGATGGTTCTGAGGAGAGAATAGGACCTTCACTAGATGTTGTATAAGGTTCTAATCGCATGATTCTTATTTTAGCTAGATAAATTCGTTTTCTGACATACTATCTTCTTTGATCACCGTACTCCTCATTTTATGGTTACGTCACTTCTTTGGGCAATGTTGAGCACTGTGCTTAGATTCTCCACAATATAAGCACAATCCTTCCTCACAATGACGAGTCTTTTTTTACTTAGTGAGAAGTTTGAAACATAGCACATCAATTTACATATCCTCTACTTCCGAATGTGTGTGTTGAAGAGATGTTGGTGTTGCCATTAAATTATAGTAACATTGAGGTTCACCTGTATGGTTCTCAGATTGGAATTCAAAAAGACGATTGTCGCACTTCATAGCAAAGTCAATTGCTTGACTCAATGTTTGAGGATCAAGTAAGTTGAGCATTAATTATTTTATCTCATATTGTAATCGGTAGAGAAATTGGCTAATAAGTGCAACATCATTCCACTTGATATCAATTATAAGTTGTCAAAACTATGAAGTGTACAACGTTACTGATCTATTTCTTTGTCGCAAAATATAGATCTTAATGGTTGTAACACAAATTGCATCATGTTCTCCATACATGGATCAAAACTCCACCAAAAAAGCTTTTAGATTATC
Source organism: Physcomitrium patens (assembly GCF_059467195.1). NCBI lineage: Eukaryota > Viridiplantae > Streptophyta > Bryopsida > Funariales > Funariaceae > Physcomitrium > Physcomitrium patens. The sequence goes on along the minus strand of NC_143420.1, from coordinate 13,010,142 downwards.
CAATATTGGATCTTGTTGTTCAAAAAAAGATGGAAACTATGATAATGCTGAACTTGAAAGAAGCGTATCAATGAATCTAACTTGCGATCATAGAATTGAATAGCTTTGGGATTGAAGTTCAATCACAAGTTGTACTTGATTAATAAATCCTCTAAACTTTGTTTTAGTGCCATCAAACTTCTCGGATAGGATAATTCTAGGTTCTCTAACATTAGAAGGGCGTTCTACCATAAGAGAAGGAACATGATTTAATGCAAATGTTGAAGTAGCTCCAATTATTTCTATATCTTCACTTCTTGTCAATCTTGTTGCTCCTTGTGGTGGTAAATTGAGTTGATGCATTGCAAGCATTAACTCCTTCAATTGCTCTTGCATTTGTACCATTGCACTCTTCATTTCAAAAAGTTCTATCATGATAACACTTAGAAAAAAACATGTCTAATATTGCTCAAGACAAATAGAAGAGAGGACTTGACAACAAAGAAAATACTAAGGACAATATCAGTTTAGAAGAGGGTAATCCGTAACTTCTAATACGCTTATGTCTTATCAAGAGAAAGGGGTAATCCACTCTTAATCAAGATTAGACAAAGCTCTGATATTGTAAGTATATTCTTGTCAATCTGTCAAGGACAAGAACTTGATAAAAATAAATAAACAAGTGAAACTTTTCTCAAAGAAAGATGATAAAATAGAAATAATTCAATATTTATATCAAGAAAGAAACTAGAATGGCTATTGCCAAAAGACAAGAAAATTAGAGACCCTTGAAACTAGACTAGAAGCAAGAAAGGAGTTGACAAGAGTGAAGAGGGCTTCACTCTGGCCTCTATATATACTATCTAACTAGGAGCTATGTGGCGATGTTCTATAGGACCTCCTATATGTGTTGACTTTGTAGAATACATGCCTTGACTTACAAGACAAGTTTTTCTACGTGTAGGCGACATAGTTAGCTTGGTCTTCAAGCTAACAACATGTGTGGCACATGGCCAACTTATTGACCACGTTTCTAATCTAAAAAGTCAATTGAAGATACCTATACAATCAAAGCAATGTCTATAAAGGTTCTAAGAAGTTTCTATAGCAAATATTATAGAATTAACTTATTTTTATCTACTTTTACTTACTTCTACCTATTTATACATGTAATTACTGGCTTATATGCATATGTTCGTGATAACAAATAGCAATAAAAGATTAGAAAAATTATTCGAGATGGTGGCTATAATTTAAGTAGTAATTAAGATTAGAGGCTATTAAGATTTTAAGGAATCAATCAAAGTGTGATAAAATAAAAATTATAGATAAAAATTATTTATATTAGCAAGTTGTTCTCAATTATAAGTATATCATGTTGGAAGTAAGTGTCATCTTAATCTATAATTTTCTTATGTATATCTTTATCAATTTTATTTATGTTAGATTTGTTATTTTTTTCTTTTTTCTTTTTTAATCTCTTTTTTTGAAGGACATAATTTGAAAGAAAAACATATTTGTGTATTACCAAGAAGAGTGAAAGTTAATAAGCAAGAAAAAAATATTAAACAAAATAGAATTAAAATGGTTATTATCAAATATAAAAAATAGAAAGTCTTGAATAAGACTGTAATTGACAAAAGACTTTGAAAAGTTTGAAGATAGCCTTAATACATATGGAAGCAAGACAAACTACCAAGAAAAATTTATAGAAGTTTTTTAAGGACCATATGATTTGTGGCCTAAGCTTTTAAGTGACTTTGTAAAAATAATAAATCCATGGATCATATTTTTATAGTTGTGTGCCATATCTAAAAGATCCTAAAGATCTAATTCATGTTTATGAAGATTTTTTGATATCTTAAGGAAGAATATTTTACCTTATATGTGTTTAAATGTTTTTACTTATTTATATTTATTTAAGTAATATTAGCATTTATTACACCCTTATTGATCAATACAATTACATCCACACATGGCAATGATATTCTTTTTGCTTGTCTCATATGGCTTATGTTGAATTATAGCTAAGACTTAGATAAATACATATTGATGTTACTCATACCTCATAAAAACAAACAAACAAACAAACATGACTTTACTTTATGCTCTTTTTAAATGAATTTCTTCAAATTTTCTCATAATTGGCAAGTTGATTGCCCAACTTTCTCAAGTCTCCAATCCTATCTACCAACTTGCTCTTGTGCTAATGCTGATTAATCTAATTTGTGCTTATTCATCCAATTGTCTGTGTATAATCAATTATATGTATAATGAACTAGAAAAATGCAAAAAAATAACTTGTTCTGTTACTATTTCTCACAATAAACATGAAGGAAAAACTGAAGCAAGAACAATTATGAGTACTTCTGAAAGGTACACCATGAAGTTGGTTATCAAAAAGGAAAGACATAAGTCCTCAACCCAAAGTCCCCTCTGACGGCGCTTTCACTTTTATCTATAAATAGAAACCTTTAAAGTTTTGGGATACCTTATGTCGTCATTTGTCTGTGCGGGGGATCGGAGCCTATATAGCAAAGGAAACATCATTGGAGCTTTGTGACGCCAATACTTTTGTTGTTAGGGTTTGCGGGTGAAGCATCGACAAATCTATTTTGGGTCTACCCACTCGCCCCGTCACCTCGCCGGCGTCGTCTGCTGTGTGTCTGCGCCCCGGTAGCTTAGATTCATGGCAGCGATTGACACGGAAATGGCGACGGGGCCGACCGGGGAGGGCTCTAGCGCCGGGGTGAGCTCCTCCAGTGCTGTTTCCAAGCGCCCGAAGCGGTTCGAGATTAAGAAGTGGAATGCTGTGGCTCTTTGGGCGTGGGGTAAGCTAAGCCTCTTCTCGCGTAGCATTCTAATTTCTTGATGCTTTGCTTGAGGCGCTACCGGAGAGCAATCTGAGAATTGTTGGATAAGGAGCTTGGGGTTTGCTCTATGCGCTGAGAGGAGCGCCTATCGTGCTATGGTCATATGATTCCGATTGCGGTTTGAGCGTTTGTCTCTGGAAGAGTAACTCTAATTTCTATGGCTGCGGAATCACGGACAATTTTTTTCGTGCTCTTGTTTTTTGATATCTCCCCACAAACTTCACCAAGGATTGAGTTATGTGTGGTTGTTAACCTTGATTGTGTAAGTGAACTTCGGCGATAGTTTCTGATTGAGTTGTTTTGTTGCCATATTTCTTACAGACATTGTGGTGGACAATTGTGCTATCTGCCGTAACCATATCATGGACTTGTGTATTGAGTGCCAAGCGAACCAAGCTAGTGCGACGAGTGAGGAGTGTACTGTGGCATGGGGTAAGATGTTCCGACTTTTCCTAAATATTGCTCCACCGACTAATTTAATTTTTTATTTTGAACTGCTGTGATGTCTGACATTTTAGATTTGGTTCAGGTGTTTGCAATCACGCCTTCCATTTCCATTGCATCAGCAGATGGTTGAAGACGCGACAAGTTTGTCCATTAGATAACAGCGAATGGGAATTCCAGAAGTATGGACGATAAATGCTTTGGGATTTGTGTTCCTATTTTTGAGTGCTTTATATTCTTCTCTCACAGCTTCAGCTGTTTGTAAATTTATCAAGTCTATGCACTCTACTTGAAGTTGTGTAGTGGTGAGGATAGTAAAGTAGAAGCGTTTCTGTAGTAAATATGTTCTCACAACTTCAGATGGAATATAGGGAGTCCCCCCTTCGTTGCCTCCCTCACTGTATTTTCGACATCTCTATCTGCCCCAGATGAGTATGTCCAGTGAATTTTGCATTTTATTTTCATGAGGAACTGTACAGAGAAAATGAATGAGAAAAAGCTTGCAATGTAGTTGAAATGAGGAGAACTTTCCCTTAGTGCGGTCAAGGAATTTGTGCACATCCGGTCATCAACTGTAACATTTATTATGCGAACGAGGAAGTTGTGCAAACTGTAAATTGGCATCGCTCGTAAGGAAAAGTGAGTAGGTTCTGTTCACTAGAAGTGAAGTTAAGTTCAACGCCGTCCAAATACTCCTAAAATGTATCCTCCTTATAAGCGTTTGTGTATGCACATACATGTTCAAAATCTATCTAACTGGATACAACGTCCGGCTGTCGGTACAACTTTAGTATGCATGAAGTTGATTCCAGGCATCTTTCCTCCGACTGAATAGTCAAAACATTCTATTCACGAGATATGTAGACTTCGCATCAGCTCTGATACATGCACAATGATTCCACCAACTTGGGGTCGTGCCGAAAAGTCAGAATATACGATAGACGGTTTGTGCAAAATTAAACAACACAACCACCTTTGCAAAAACGTAGTCTAGATGCAAAATAGGGGTAAACAACACAGTAACTTGCTGCGGCACGTTGTTGCAGTAGAATTCTCAACATCACAGCCAGGAGCAAGGACACAGTTCAATTTTGAAGTACCACAGGCTTGCAGGTCCACGCCTGATAACTATCACGATACTCTGTATAGTACATCTCTAATCTACAGTACACATGGTTATTTTTACACACAACGTGAGATGACGAACATCTTCATAATCCTCACAACCTAGCAATACTCTCGTCAGTCAGAAGCTCAGAGTCTCAAGAGTAAGCACCTCAGCGAGAATCGAGACTTGAGTATTTCTGGGGTTTAGTCTGACAAATCAAAGTTGAGATAAAAAAAAAGTTAGTAACAGACTTAGCCACAAATATTGATCAAGTATTGCAGCAAATGAAGATGAAACAAAGAAAAGTTGCCTGACAGGATTCCACACAACATATTTACAAACAACGTTCAGAAGTACATTCTACAACGCAGCAAATGATAGTGTACTACTCACAGAGCCTTCCTCGTGCACTCGCCAGATGGTTTCTCCAAGAAGATTAGCTACCGATAATACAGTCAATTGAGGAAAATAATTTCCCTCCGCTATCGGTATTGTGTTGGTGGTGATAACTTCATGAAACAATCCTCCCGATAGTCTTTCTATGGCAGGTGGACTGCAGGCACAAAGGATATTGCCTGAATACACAGTAAGTTGTGCAGAGTATTGCATAAAGCAGCAATTACACTTCACACGAAATTAACCCGTAAAATTGGAACAGGCCCACTAATTAAACAAGAGAAAAGATGAGAACAAGTAAAAACGAAATCAGGGCACTAATGTAACCACGAATATTAAACAAAGAGAAATACCGGTATCCGCACGGAATTGAAAGCAAACGCTACCTAAAAACGGCATGTGTACAACAAGCATAAACTTCTCGAGCTCCTTCGGCATGAAGAAGAGCAGCACCATTGTAGATTGTGCCTGAAAGATATTAGTAGAGACGGTACTAGTCAGAACGGTAATAGTAAGACCGCTTCTGCTAGCAGTGCATGAATAGGCATTCATCTGTTCGGGAGTTCTCGACAATCGAAACATATAACGCTAACGCGAACTTAGGCAGGAGATTTCTTTACATGCATATATCTTTCAATTGGCGAGGAAATTTGCTTCTGGTAATATCTACATGGTAATACATGGTAATGAATAGTACAAGACGTGTTCTCATAATTCATTTCTCAACTTCTTTAAGGAACATAGAATTACGGTGGAAAGGCTTACCAGCAGTGTCAATCATATCATCAAGCATAACTGCTACCTTTCCCTTGACATCTCCGATCAGGTTCATCACCTGCCAAACATGAATCAAATATTTCTTTGGTCAGTTTGATACAAGATTTTTCCGTCAAGAAACATACTTAGCTCTAAATGATGCCAAATGACATCAACTATACAGTAGGAAATTACACCATGGAAGAGTAAGTGGTCATGCAGGGTGTATCCACAAAACAAAGTGCATTAGAGATGGTGCGGATGCTGATGCCAATTCACCTCTGAAACATTATGCCCTTGTCTGCGCTTATCCACTATGGCTAGTGGGGCATCTGACAACTTCTTAGCAAATGCACGAGCACGAGCAACTCCACCAACATCTGGTGACACTACCACCAAGTCGTTTGACGATATCATCTTACTTGCCAGGTAATCAAGTATTACGGGCTGCATACAAGGTTTCCCAATTAGACAATAACCTTTAAAATAAAACATGTGAATTTTCCTCCGAGCACAAATAGAACATGTTACACTTGAGGGAGAATAACAAAAAAATAAGAATAACAATAATTTTAAAATTTAAATTTTAAAAATAATAAAATAATAAAACTTGTTAAAATGCTCACCTGACCATACACATGATCGACAGAAATGTCAAAGTAACCCATGGACTGGCCTGAGTGAAGATCACAAGCCAATACTCTATTGGCCCCAGCTTCAGTAATTAAGTTTGCCATTAACTTGGCGGCAATGGATTCTCGTCCTTGAGTCTGTACACCCAAAAAATTCTGTACTTCAGTTGCTGCATAGGATATAATGGCCGTGACTTATCTGCCACTATGGTTGCATCGCTTCCACCCTTGTTCATGCTTTAACAGCTGGATCAACAATTCAACACCATAGCTAGGCTAACTGTCCAATTCATCACAATTAGTACCTACTTCGGGCATTACCTGGCAGTCCATACCCGCATTCAATTACCTCATAAACATTCTTACCGTATTTATTTACAATGATCCTAAAAGAATTGCTAGTGACAACTCTTTCGGATGGAGTTCAAGTCAAGTAATGCAACACTAATGAAGACAATACTATGCTGTGTAATGGCACTCACTTTGCGATCAGCTCGGGCATAGCCAAAGTATGGTATTACAGCTGTTACGTTCTTAGCAGACGCCCGGCGGCACGCATCAATCATAATGAGGAGCTCCATCAAATTCTCATTTGCGGGTGGACCTGTCGGTTGCACTAGAAACACATCACAACCACGTACACTCTCTTGCAGCTGTACATAAATTTCACCATCTGCGAAGCGCTTTATTGTAATCTTTCCCAAATCAAGGCCCATATAATAAGCGATTTCCTGCAATGGCGAACAACCAAGACGAATTCACGTGTGTTAAAGTTCTTGGTCGCAATGAAGCCATTAAATTTTACCAGGACATGCACACGACGAACTGCATAACCAGAAAAAGAAAAAGAAAAACTTATAAATATTCACCAGTTACTTACAATAGCACACATACGTAGACGCAGTTGATGTTATTTAAGTGAACATGGTCAGTATATTGGAACATGGAGATTAGCTAATGCTTATATCATGCCAAACCATTTCCAGAGGAGTTCTGTAGATGAGCGTACCTGCGAAAGAGCCTTATTTGCAGTGCCTGAGAAAATTTTGAGTCGATTCTCTGAACGCATGCCAGGAAGCACAAGTTCCCTTCGAGGTTGAGACGCAACCATGCTGTTCAAGTTCTGGTTCGGCATTACAGGCAGCACAGGACTCCCATTCCAAGATATCGAGGCATCTGATAGCACACATTTCTGCAACCAAAAATTTTTCTTTTCAATTAAAAGCTTGTGAATTTGTTAACCTGATATCATAATGTCGGTTTTCGGTTCTTCACTACAAAAGACTCTAAACCTAATCGGGAATACAGTGAGTAGATCGAATGCTCAATTTGAAGTTGTTCCTATTGAATTTTGATTGCACTCCGGACCAATACTCATCAGATGTTTCTGGAACCAGCATTCTCAGTATGGTGGTTAAGCTGTTATTTTAATCATGTATTACATATTATACGTAGGCGATCTAAGAATATTGTCAATTTTGATTGTAGACTATCTTAAGTCTGGTGAGGTGCAGGGATCTAGAATATTTACAATCTACACAAACGAGTTCTTACTAGCAGCAAACACACATGAAAATTGTGAACCACGCACACAGAGGAACGCGATACTTAAAAGAGCTAACATTAATTTTCCCAAATGCCGCTTGTGTTGTGAGACAATGTGGTGGAATGCATTTGACAGGTGGTATTAAACTGAAGTAATGCGTCCAAATGGAGGCGAAGAAATTGCTGCATAGCTAAAACGTTCTTCATGTTTCGACTCTGACACGTAACAGAAAACTCTTCGGCAAACTTATAAAAAATGAACCACCAGAACTATAACCTGGCTCTGCCTTAACCCTCAGAAACCTCACCCCTCATTTTCAACGTGAAGAAGTGCAGCGCTCATTTCATACAATCTCACGACCTCGAACAATAAAGTTATGTCCCTGAGCTTAGAAAAATTGGACTTACTCAAAAAGATGTGCACCAGGAGTGAAAACAACTTCACAGAATATCTAACAATCAGTTTCAAGTCAAACCTCAAAATAGATCCCGAAAACCCCAAATGCCGCCGCTGCATATCTGCTCATCCTAAAAACGCTTCTCACACGACCATTTCAGACAAGACTCTAGAAAATCACGATAACGCGATCCTGCTGAACCCACCACCCCTTCATGGAACAAGGTGGAGAGTGACAAAACGTACCGGCGGCGCCAACGCTCGTCTCCGAATTCCCCAATTCTCTTCTCCAAGAAAAAAATTCCCCCCTGCAGCCACTCGCATTGGAGCTAATGAACCATCGGAGCCCTGAAGTATGGGCAGCGACAGCCATTGCAAGCCATGGCCAGTTGCAAGCAGCGCCGCCATCGTCGAAGCTATTCCTGCAAGGATCGAGGTTGCCTTCCACACTCGGTAAACTACGCATCGAGATCGACGACGTTCGTTGACAGTTCTGCGGCACCTACGGTTTGTCGTTCACGATGAAGTTCAAATGTGGATGGAGATATATCTCCCGCTGGATTCAAAGCCATGCCCACACGCGTAGACCCATGACCCAGTTAAGAATTTCTAGTTTCTACATGAGGGTAGGATTCTGGATAAGCTGGCGCCGCCAGGCAGACGTTTCTATCACCTAGGTCTTGCATATCAAATTCCGATTTCAAGTAAGACATGCTTCGGGATGTCGTATGACCTGCAAGCATTTCACAGGTTTCTCAAGCAATCACGTAACATCCCCGAATTTGCAGCTCAACTTCTCGACATCACAAGTTGTGTTGACGGGTTGTCCCCGGTTAGACCAATTTGTTTCAAACGTTCAAAAATCCTGTGACATTTTCGGACGTTCTCGATGCAAGTGCTGCGTCGTCCATCTGGCGGCTAATATTACAGCAGCCTTTAGCATTCCGGACACAATCCATGGTGTTGTGCTTTCAGAATATTGCCCTTGGAGACTTCGTGATCGAATCTGCATGCGAGTTTGAATAGAATCTGTCAACTGCACCGCGTTGAGGCTATATTACATTTGGAACACGAGGTATGTTGCCGGCAGTGCTCACAGAATCGACATTTTTCAAAAGGATATGTCTAGTTCATGAGAGAAGATGCTCTGCAAAATTGCCCTTAACGAAAAGTTCTGGGATGAACCTACCAAGCAGTCATAGACCGATTTTTTTCCTAATACGACACTTGGCCAAGACATAGATTTCTTGGGTGTTGATGAAATTGTCCTAGATTTGGTCAGGTGTTCTTGTTCCATTGATGTAGGAGCCGCAGCTTGCATTGGAGCATGGAGAGCTGTCAATATGATTCACAAAGGTTCATGAATGACGAACTGGTCTATCAGTTTTGAGAGGAGTTATTTCCCAATTACTCAAGAGCTGAGAAATAACGTGCGCCTGCATCTCCGTCGTGCTTGAGCAATGGTACAACCTGCATGATTAATTTTAGAGCAGAAAAACAAAAACAAAACAAAACAAAACAAAAGTAGTGAGAAGAAAAGTTGAGAAGGAGGTGAAGGTGTTTATGGCAGAGGAATTGATACTTTAAAAAGCAATTGAGGAGTGAAGAGTAGTAGCCCAATTTTTGTTTGAAGTGTCAAAAGTTGTGGTGACAAGGTTAATGGCTCATAATTTTATCAAGAAGCCTAAGTTTGGTAATGATGTGCTAAAATTGTTGCACCTATTGCAAGGAATGTGTAAAGATTGGAGAAGGTGGCTAGTTGAGGATGGTGATAAGAAATTAGCTATAGAAATTAATAAAGAAGAGTTGTTTAGATGTATTGTCTCAATAACTACCAATAAGTGGGACAACTTAATCAAAGTATTTCTATTGTAACAACAAATAGATGCAAAGTATCAAGCAAAAGGTGAGGATTTGTAGTTTCTTTAAGATGCTCAAAATAATAGGTGAATCAATTTTGGTTGTGAGGTTTGAATTACAAAGTTTAAATATAGGACATAAGATTTAGAATTGCTCCATATTTTTTAAAGAGTCCTTCCAAAGACTTTGTAAAGATATTGGTAACATATTTTGAATGAAGGTATATATTTGAAAATAATCTTCTTGATTTCTATCTTCTTGCATATGAAATGATATTGTATACTTCTATGTTTTATCAAGGGATTTATATCAAGATTCATTGATATTTGGATATTGCCTTTATTATTGCAATAACTTTAGACAAGTTGTGTAAATTGAAGACCAAAATCTTTGGTTAGTATGGTAAGCAAAGTTGCTTTTTTTGATAGGGTGGATAGTAACATATTGTCAAGAACATAAATCTCAAAGAAAGAAATTCTCAATACATTCTTGTGTCACTCAAAAAGACTAAGAAATTACTCAAAGATGATAATATATTGAATTAGAATGGCTATTACTAAAGACAAGAAGACTAAAAAGACTTGAAATAAGACTAAAGATTAGAAAGGCATTAACAAGAGTGAAAAAAGCTTTATTCTTGCTTCCATATATACTATCTAACTATGAGCAACATAATAATATTCTATAGAATCTCCAATACATGTTGACTTTGCAAAACACATGTCTTAACTTGCAAGGCAATTTTTCTATATGTTCACTATATTATTAGCCTGTTCTACAAGCTATCAACACATATTATGCATGATTAACTTGTTAATCAAGTTTTTAACCTACTAATCAACTACAAATACAAGCTTTTTTAGAATATATTATGAAATTAATTTATATTTACTTCTATCTAATCATATAAGTAATTATTGAAATAAATACATATGTCCATTATACATATATTTGGATTCAAGAGAATTCATGCCTACAATCGCTTGCTTCTCAAGAAGCCATATGATTGAGCTAAAATTAATAGTGAAAGTAATATCCATTATTCAATGTTTATCCATCATGTCTCCAATCTAATCAATATCGAAAAAACTTGTGATGTTTGTGATGGATACGATAGATATAGGATTCTAAAATTTGATATATACTTAATATACTAGACAATTTGTTTTAACAATGTAAGATGTGATTGTTGAAAGAAGTGAAGAACCATGAGCATATGCCTACCATTATAAAGATGTCAAATCTATTGTAAGTAAAATAGTACAACTATCCCACTATTGACCTATAATATGTGAAATCATAAGATGCATTATTTATGTTGATTGTGACCTTTAAATTTTGCTACATTAGTATTATTGCAAAGTCTAATTTTTTATGTCAAAAAATTCTAAGACTTCAAGTGCAAAGCTTCGTTGAATCATTGTCAAGGATATAAATTTCAAAAAACTAAAAGATCAATAAATTCTTATGTCATTCAAAAAGACAAAAAAATCACTTTAAAATAATAGAATATTAGACTAGAATGGCCATTATTAAAGATAAGAAGACTAAAAAGTTTGAGAATGAGACCAATGACTAAAAATGCACTCATAAGAGTAAAGTAGGCTTCATTCTTATTTCTATATATACTATTTAATTATAAGCTACATAGCGACATTCTATTGGACCTCCAATATGTGTTTAATTTATAAGACATATGTCTTAACTTATAAGACAGATTTTCAATTTGCACGCCACATGATTAACTTGTATTAGAAGCTATCTACATGTGCAATACATAGCTAACTTGTAAGCTAAGTTTTTAACCTATCAATCAACTATAAATATAAAAAGTCAAACACACATCTAAAAAGCTTTTAAGAAGCTTTGTCTCAAGATAATATCAAATCTACCTACCTTTATCTTCTATCTAACACTTCTTATCTAGATAAATATGTATGTTGGTGACATTACCTCCTCTTTTAAGAATGAGTTCTATAAAGAACAATCATTATATGTTGATAAAGTTGAAAATGCAACAAATTAGATTTGTCACATACTCTGATTTTTGTTTTTGTTTTGGTTTTTTTTTTTTTTGTTTTTTTTTGTTAAGGTAGATAATAGATCTTCTTATCTATTGATAATATCCTATACTAAGACAAGAAGATAACCTTGTTATTTGATCATAGTTGAAGACTTCATAACTCTTTTCAAATAAAATATTTTGAATACTATCAAGAGTTGTTCATACCTCCAATAAAATCACCAAACATCAAGACTCTTTTTCAAAGTTGTAATATCATATGTATTGTATTTTATCATTTATTTAAAGAAGAACATGTCATTCTTAAAGATCGTCATTTCTACTACATTGTCTTGAAGGCTACGACAATTATAATGTTTTATCAAATAAGTTAATAAGTTATAGCTCTTGAATTGAAACTGTTGGTTTTTGGTTCTCCATCTTAATACTACAAATATACAAAAATTACAAATAAAGATAGAAGGTAGAATTCTATTATTTCTAAATTATGTTTCTTTTAAAGTAAAGATTTGGTATTTTTCATCTTGATTTTAATGGATGATGGATGTCATCAATGAAAAGAATTAATTTTATTTTTAATTATTTTTATATTTATAAGATTCTTTAATTTTCTATGTGTATTTATTAATATCACATCCATACCAACAAATAAGATATTTTAATCTATTTTGGCATTATCTTAAATCTAAGACTTCTTCTATATCAAACTCTTGATTATTATCCACTTCTACAAGAAGAGGTGATATTTGTCTTCTTCTTGAGATATTCATTGTCTTATATAGTTCAAAAAGAAACACGTTGTTATATAGTAATATGACTTAATGGTGAAAAATGAAAACATGGATATTGTTATAGAAGAATCTAATAGAAAGATGTAGTAAAAAAATAAGGATAAATGATAAGAAGGTAATAAAATGTTTAGTCTTAATATTGTCTTTTAGAGAAGAGGCTTCTATTTACTTTATAGAGACATAAATACCTCAAATCAAAATAAATAAAATAAGTAATTGATATAGACATATTTAGAAGAAATTTATCAATAGGTTTAAATAAAAATTATCTCAATTTATCAAATATTGATATCCAAAGAGGACTAATTGTCAATATGGGTCAAAATCAGATCCCAAGGCACAAAACCACACACCTATGGTGATTCTAGGATTCTTTGGTAGATTAAAAAGTGTAATTTTAGAGAAAACTTGTAAAGAAATTTTTGAGCATTGGTTTTATATCAATGAAGTTAATATTCAGTTTTTGGAGAATTTTCAAAGTTAGTAATGTTTTTGATTAGATTAGATTTTAAAAACTAAAGTTATGTTTATAAAATTGAGGATCTCTAGAATTTTGTAGTATATACACAAGTAAATTTTGGATAAAATGTTGTTGTATTAATTGTAAATCTGTATGCAAATTTTGAAGTCAATCAAACAATTAGATTGGTGTGTGTGAAGGATTTTGTAGATTAAGGTCTCAAAAATTAGAATTTAAAGGTTAGTGAATATTTTTAAGAACTTTAGCACTTTATCAATTGGATTGAAGTGAATTTTTTTATATAGAATCTAGACTTGATTTTCAATAGTTTAAATAAATTTTGAAAGCAATTTATTAGTTCAAGAAGGAGATATTGGTAGTAGAAGTTCAACATTCAGATTTCATAGAAGGTTGGCCAACACCCAAGCAAAATTTAGGATTGATCTTCCATTTGATAAGTTAGATCTTCTTCAAATTTTGTGTACTTATTGCTAATTTAGTTTTTAAAAGGTGTATAAAATCTTAAGCAAGATCAATAGTAAAATTGATAGATATTGAGGTTCTTAAATGTCCTAGAATTAGGTTAATTTGTCTAGGATTTGGTTTAGAATTTTGTTAGAATTTGATCTAGGATTTAATTAAGTTCCATTAAGATTTCAATTAGGACTAAAATAGGATTTGGTTAAGATTTGGTTAAGATTTATTTAAGGTTTCTCTAATATCTCTTTAGGATTTCTTGTCAATTTCTTTTGGTTTTCTTTAGGAGTTCTTTAAGGTCTACTTATTATTTCTTCATGATTTCTTTACAATTTCTTTAAAAAGAATTTAGGATTTTTTCATATTTTTTTTTATAATTTCTTTAAGATTTCTTTTGGATTTAATTAAAGATCGATTAGTATTATTAAGATTTTATTGGAGTTAATTTAGGATTCTATTAGAGTTATTAGGATCTTATTATTACAATTTTCCTTCTACCTTCTACAACCAAGTGCTCAATGCATTCTGAAGCAAGACTTCATGTAATACAAGAACATAAAATATAGGATGAACCTTAATAGACTTTGATAGAAGTAATCAATAAGTAACTAGATTAATTTTTCTACAAATAAAAAATAATCTAAAATTATGGTAATCCAACTTGTCATTAGGGCAACTAGTCTTGATATTGCAATAAAATAACTATACTTTATTACTAACGTGTAATTGAGGTTGCTTCTTGCTATAGGCATCATCATTAATTTTTTGTTATTCTTAAGGTTCTTATAATTATGCCTTCATTCTTGTATGTAGCTCAAATAAAGAATTTTTTAAATCTTTTGCCTTAAGATTAATAACTTTTATAATGTCAAAAGCATCAAGTTGGAGATGATAACTTTAATGAATAAAAAAAAAGTTTATTACATAAAAGAATATATCATGTTATTATAAGAAAACTTTATCAATGGAAAAAGAATTATCTAATCATCTTATTAGTAGTTGATGATATATTCTAAATACTACTTTCAAAACTTGGTTTATTTTCTTTTTTTATCTATTGACTTGAAGATGAAAAATAAAAGATAAATTTATATCCACCTTTAAAATCTTAAAAAAAATTCTCTAAAATCTTAATAAAAATTAAATCCTCTTATTTAATATAATATCTTTGAGCAATCCATGATAATGATAGATGTTAAAAAAAAACTTAATTATTTTTTTACTTGTAATAAATTTTGTATATAGAACAAAATATGCCATCTTAATAAAATAATTTAATATCACAAATATAGAATCATAAGAACTTGATACTAGAAGATTAATGATAAAATCCATAGAAACAAAAGACCATGATTGTTTTAGAATAGGTAATGATTGAAGAAATTAATGAACTTGATAACAAAGAGTTTTTGATCTTGAACAAACATCACACAATCGTACAAAGTCTTTGATTGCCCTCTATATTTGAAGCCATTAAAAATCTTTAGATATTTTCTCCAAAATCTTATATCTAAAATGTGTGGCTATTAAAGAGTCATGATAAGCTTAAAGAATATAAAATTATCTTTTGTTTTCTAAAATATATATTATTACTTTTCAAATTAGATTAAATTATTTTTGAACTTGAACTTAGAAGTATCATAAGACTTAGAAGAATTATTCTTAATATTATGAACAAGAAGATCAAAGAACATACTTGGTTGAGCTTTTAAAAAAAAATTGAATTAATAGTCAATATTGATTTTATTGTTCAAAAATGAAAATGCTTCAACTTCAAGATAATTTTTCTTTGTTGATCAAATGATGCATCTCTTTCTTTGAGTATAAGGTAAAAATGTCTTAAAAGGGCATGTAATTAATTTTTTTATTTTTTAGCTCAATAAATGATCTTAAAATCAAATCTCAATAAAAATATGTTCTAATAGAATTGGCAACAATTCAAAACATGTGTTGATATAAAATACTAGAGATTCTTATAATATATATATATATATATATATATATATATATGGTAATAGGATTAAAAGCACCTTTTAGATATTGATGCCATTCTTGAAATAAATCCATGATTGCAAGAAGTTTTTTATTGTAGATGTCGATATTGATTATAGCTACTAAAATTTTTTTAGAATAGAAAGCTACCAGGTAGAGCTTGTTGTTTGCTTCCATTTGTGACAACACCTACACACAATAAAGTTTGATATTATGTTTCTATAAATATGCCTTTATAAAGTCAACTTAAAATAAGATTGATATAAAACTAAATATTATCTTCAAAGCTTTAAAAGAAATTCTAGCTTCTTTACTCTATCTAAATTTGTCTTTATAGGTCAAATATTTATGAGGAGCTATAATTTGAGATTTTTTTTATTAAAAATTTAAAAATAATTGATAAATTTCAAAAAACATTACACATCTTTAATCATTTTTGCAATCATTGAATCTATGATAGTTTGGACTTTTTAGGATCTATTATAGGACCATTGTTTGAAATGATGTATCCTAGAAAGTCAACTTATATAGTTTAAAATACACAATTTTTCATCTTAGCTTATAATCGTGCATTTTTTAGTTTTTTTAACACATAAAAAATATAAAAATTATTCTTTTTTGTATTCTTGGAATAAATAAAAATATTATTTAGATAAAAAAATAATAAAATTATTAAAAAATTTACAAAAGACATCATTTATTAGATTTTGAAAAGCAACTAATATATTTGTGTATTCAAAAAAATATGACATTATATTTATAATCATTTTACTTAGTTTAAAACATAATTTTTCATTCATTTTTTTTAATAGATAATAAGTTATATACTCTTTACAGATCTATTTTTGTATAGACCTTTGCTTGATTAAGTTGATAAAAAAGTGCTGAAATAAAAAATAAAATATATCTATTTTTGTTGATGTTCTTCTTGAATCCTCAATAATCCATATACATTTGCAAAGTTTCATCTTTCTTCTTTACAAATAAGATAGGAATCTATATTGGAGATCTAGAATGGCAAATAAATTTCTTAACTAAGACTTTATCAATATATTCTTTGAATACAATTAGCTTGTTTTATAATAAGCTATAGATTGGTCTTAATAGTGGTTGAGATCTTTTTAAAAGATCAATAGAATAGTTATAGAGATGATGTTGTAAAAGAATATGTACATATTTTTTCTAAAAAACATCTTGATAATCTTGATATTGACTTGAAATGCCACTTAAAATCTTTCACTATTAAAAATAGGTATGGAATATATAGCAAAAGTTGACCATTTATTTGCAACATGTATGGAAGTTCTTACACCTATTCATAAGGTTTTGGATATCTTAGATTTATGGATTTCTACTTGACAAGCAAGATCTTAGGCTAAATTATAAAAAAAAACCAAGGTTATAAGAAATCTAGTGTATTTGAAGGTTGTACTTCTTTAGCCATAATAATCCTAAAATAATTAGGTTAAAAGGAGATTTAATTATATTAAATATTAATAAGCTATCATGATCTTTAGTTGCTATATCTAATGGAACTATTTTATGAATAACATCTTCAAAGGACAATAAATGACTATCTATGATTTTTAAATATAAGGATTTATTTTTCTTAACTAAAAATATTTCTGGTTTTTTAACAAAGGCTTTGTCTACAAAGAAGCTCAGGTTCTTGAATCTAATAAGATAAAGACTTTATGTTCTTTTATTCTAAATAAAATTCTATTATAAAATAAGGTGAGGTATCTGAAGAAAGAATAAAACCATTATTAGAACTTATGCAAGATTTTAGCCATATGATTCCTATTGTAACTACAAAAACTTGTTATCTAACACTTCATCTTCTATAATAACTATGTTCTTCATTTTATGATTATGTTACTTTTTAAAATAATGTTAGGCAATATCTTAAGGTTTTTCACAATAAAAGTACAATTCTTCTTGGTGATGTTGAGTCTTTTCTTACTTAATAAGAAATTTGAAATATACAATGTTAATTTATATAAGTTTTGGCCTTGATAAAATAAACTTTTAAAAAATTAGAAATTCTTGCCATAAATAAATTGTACCTCTTCAATCAAATCTTTATTTTTAGCATCTTTCAAAGAATTGATTAATACATATAATGGCTTGAATAATAAAATGCTCAAATGAATCTACTCTCAACATTGTCAATAATGAATCTTTGATGTTATTTTTTAATCTATATCAAAATTGATTGATGAGTATTTTATTATTTCAATCCAAGTTACAAATAAGATTTTAGAATTTTATAGCATATATAGTGGCTAAATATGATTCTTGTTGTAAATATAAGAGTTTGGTCTCTCCTATTCTTTTTTGATCTTTTTTTTTCAAATGTAGTAATAAAGACTTCTAAGAATGAATTGAGATCATAAAAGAGTTGTGAATCTTTTTCTACAAAAAATATAAATTAAAAGAGAGCACTCCCAAATAGAAGTGCATCTATAATTCCAACTTGAATAAATCCATCAAGTATTAAGGATAAAAAATTGATAAAAATAAATAAATAAATGATTTTTTTTAAAAAAATATGACAAAATAGAAATAAAAAAGTATGTATATGAAAATGAAATTAGAATAGCTATTGCCAAATAATAAGAAAATTAGAGACTTATTCAAATTAGACTAAAAATAAAAAAAGAATTAACAAGAGCTTAGAAGGCTTCATTCTTACTTCTATATATACTATCCACTTAGGAGCTAAGAGATGGTATTCTATAGGACCTCCAAAATATATTGACTTTACATGACATGTATCTTAACTTGCAAAAAAAATCTTCTATTTAGGCAATACATAGTTAACTTATTTTTTAAGCTATTAACATGTATAGTATATGGTTAATTTGTTGACTAAGTTTCTAACCTATCAGTCAACTACAAAGACATAGAAAGTCAAATCAACATCTTTAAAGCTTCTAAAAAGCTTTTTTATAAGATATTATGAAATTAATTTATTTTTACCTACTTCTATCTATTTATATTATTTAGGTAGCAATAATAGTAAATATATATCTATGATATTATCTCTCTTTTTAAAGATGAGTTCCACAAGAAGCGGTAATTATATATTGACAAAGTCTAAGATGCATAGAATTGTATTTGCCACATATATTGATCTTTGTTTTCTTCAAAAATAATTTATAGGTCCTCTCAACCATCAATAATATTCCATTTTAGGATAGAAAGACCACCCTACTATTTGTTCATTATTGAGACCTTCATAACTTCTTTCAAATAAAATATGTATAAGACCAACAAGAGTTGTTTCTACTTCCAATAAAATCACCAAATATCAACACTCTCTTTCTAGGTAGAAATATCAAACATGTTGTCAAGAGGACAAGCTTCTTCAAAAGAACACAAGGTCTTTGATTACATGTAGGTTTTAAAAAATACAATGTTAGTCAAATGAAGTCAAGTGTAAAAAGATAGCCAAAGGCTAAGTACAAAATTTAGACTAATTTCTTTCTTATACCAAGATATATCTAATTCTTTATTCAAATTTTAAATCCAAATCTCATCTTATTAAAATATCTATAACTCACTTATTATTAATTCAATCTAAAAAAAGTTTAGCTTATTGAGTTAAATTCAAGCTACAAACTTCAAATTATTTAAGTCCATAAATAAAATCTTAAAAAAATAAGAGCCAAACCAAAGAGGAAAATAAATGGCCACTTCCTCCAAATGTTGCCTCAAAATCCATATCTATAAGAAGTGGCATAGAAATTCCTAACTACTCTTGAATATTGTCACTCAAAAATTCTTACAAATTTGCATAGTTCTCCTTCTTCATAGCTCCATTTTTTGTATACTATAGCTTATTGGAGAGCTAACAACACGATCTAACTTTCCATAAACTTGAAAAATAAAAAAATAAAAATTCCATAAATGGCCTTCAAAATCTCAAACTAGGCTTAAATCTTGTCCTTGTCAAAAATTTCTAGCGGTCCTCTTTTTTCACTCATTTTGAACTTCAACCTCTCAAAAAAATAATAAAAAATAATAAAAAATAAAAACCTTTGATACCAAAAATTCCTATTTCTAACCTCCTTGTAATATCCATCTTAAATTACTATAGAGTTGGATATCTATCCAAAAAGATAATACCCTCAGGTTCAAATAATCTATTTAAGATAATAATTTCATATTCTAAATTCTATTCAAATTTTTAAATGTATTAGGATTATATTCCTCCTCCTCCTACAAGTAAAATTAATTACCTTTTAAATATCTTTGATGCATTTAAATTAAGTATATTATAATACTTACCTCTTTTAAACCTGCACATATCCTTGTATGTGCCAAAGAATTAGATCGTAATACCTTCATCATCAGATTCAAAGTCTTTAGGAGCCCTATCACTTTCTAATCATTGATTTAAATATTGAGGCTCAAAAATCTCTAAATATTTCACATATTTCATCTCAACTCGTCACTTGAAGGCTTTAATTTGTATCTTACAATCATTTTCTTCAATGATATTCCATCTAACTCTCGAAGAGAATAAGTTACATTTTCATGTACTTCAACTACCACATAGGGTCTAAACCAATGCCATACAAACTTACAAAGAATAGAATATTAGTGCATCAAATTACTATCATAAATCAAAATCCAATCACCTTCTTTACTTGGCTTAGGCCTCAATTGATAAATTTTATTAAACCTCTCAATGTTGTTCAATCTTATAGCCTTAAGCCTCTCTATAGCAATTTGATGATCTTCAAGAAATCTCTTTAATTCGCAAATTTGAAACTCCAAAAATCTCTCCCTATGAATGTTATCTTTTCAAGACAAAAACAACCAAGAAAGAATAGACTCTTTTGTAGACATTAAGGGCTTTTGTCCCAACATCAATTCCACTAGCATATAGCATATTCTAATCTACATTGGTATTGTCTCAAGTATAAGATTTCTTCCTCTTTGAATTCTTTATTATTATCCACTTTTATAAGAGGCAGTGTTATTTGTCTTCATTTTGAGATATTTATTGTCTTATATGGTTCTAAGAGAGATACAAAAAATATAATATGGATTTTTATAGATTCTAGTAGATGTGATTGATAAGCAATTGGATTGATTTATTCACAAATAAGAAATGGCCCAAGTCTACAATAATCCAACTTATCATAAGGGCAAATAATTTTAATATTACAATGAAGTAAACATACCTTATTATCAACATCAAAATAAAGTTGATGTTTGTGATAAGCATCCACATTGCTCCTTTGTTATCCTTGAGCTTCTTTTAGTTGCACCTTCATTGTTGTATATAGCTCAGATAAATGATTTGCTAAATCTTTTGAGGTAGGATTATCAACTTTTAAAAAATCAAAAACATGAAGTCATAGATAATAATCATAATTAATAAAAAAAAGATATTTATTATGTAAAAAAATATACCTTGTCATTATAAGCATACTTTGTCAATGCCAAAAGAATTTTCTAGTCACCTTATTGGTAGTTAATAATACAACTCAAATACAACTCTAAAATTTGATTTATATATTTTGTTTGTCCATTAGTTTTAGGATTGAAAATCAAAGATATTTTTTTATCTACCTTTAGAATCTTGAAAAGTATTCTTCAAAATCTTGATGTAAATTGAATTTTCTTATCCAATATAAAATCCCTAGGCAATCCATGATAGCAATAGATATTGTCAAAAAAAAACTTTATTACTTTTTTATCTATGATAGATTTTATATATAGTAAAAAATATGCCATTTTGATAAAATGATCTGCTATCATCAATATAGAATCATTAAAACTTAAGATTGAAAGATTTATGATAATATCTATAGAAACAAAAGACAATGGTTATTTAGGAATGGATAATGGTTGAAGAAATTTATAAGGTCAATGACAAGGAGTTTTTGATCTTCAACAAACATCATAAGATTGTACTAAGTCTTTGACTGCCTTCCATATTTGAGGCCACTAAAAATCCTTGGATATTAGTTTCAAAATCTTACTGTATCGAAAATATCCTATTATTGAAAAATTATGACGAGCATATGAAACATATAATCAAGCTTCATCTTCCAAAAAACATAAGCACCTCTTGAAATATAATAGATTATTTTTGAATTAAAACTTGAAATTATCATAAGACTTTGAAGGAATCTTCTTAATATTACAAATAAAAAGATTAAAAGACATTCTTGACTAAACTTATTTAATTAAAGTTGAATCAATAATTTATGTTGATTCATTCTTTGAAGATGAAGATGCTTTGGCTTCAAAAGAATTATGTATTGTAAATTAAAAGTGACATTAATTTTTAATAGTATAAGATAAAATTCTTTAGAGAGTGTATTTAACAAACCTTGCTGTTTTTTTAATTGATAAGTGATCTTGAATTCAAATCTCGGCATGGATATATTCTAATAAGCTTGGTGATGATTCAAAATACATGTTGATATAAAATACTCAAGGTTCTTATGATTTATATGTACAGTGATAGGATTAGGAGTATTTTTTAGATAATGGCACCATTCTTGAAACAAATCTGAAATTACAAAAAGATTTTTATCTTAGATCTTGTAGTTGATCTGTGTTGCTAATTCTTTTTTGGAATGAAAAGCTACTAGGTGAAGTTTATCATATATTTCTATTTATGATAATATGGCATCTAAAGCAAATTTTGATGTATTTTTTTTCATAAAAGATGGCTTAAAAAAGTCGATGCAATATAAGATTGGTACAAAAACTAATATTGTCTTCAAAGCTATAAATATTACTTTTGCTTTTTGATTCTATTAAAATTTATTTTTACAAGTCAAACATATAAGTATAGTTATAAATTTAAAGAAGTCTTTGATGAAGATCTAATAGTAATTGGCAAATTTCAAAAAACATTGGATATCTCTTATTATTTTTGACATCTTTTAATCTATAAATAATTTAAACTTTCTTATAGGTAACTTTCTTAACAGTAAGATCTATTATAAATTCATCATTTGAAATGATATATCCTAAGAGGTTGATTTGCATAGTATGAAATGCACACTTTTAACTTCACATAGAATCGAACATCTCTTAATTTTTGTATCATACAACAAATATGAAGTCCATACTTTTCTAAATTCTAAAAATAGATTAAGATATTGTTTAGATAATAAATAAAAAAATCATCTAAAAATTCTCAAAAGATATCATTCATTCAATGTTGAAAATCTACGAGTACATTTATAAGTCCAAAAGGTATGATATTATATTCAAAATATTTGTACTTAGTTCAAAATGTAGTCTTTCATTTATCTACTTTTTTAATGTATACCAAATTATATGTCCCTTATAGATCTATTTTTATATAAATCTTAGCTTGATTCAACTAATTAAAAATTCTACATATCAAAGATAGTCGATACTTATTTTCGATGCTCATCTTATTGAGTCCTTCATAATTGACACATATTCACAATGATTCATCTTTTTTCTTCACAAATAAAATTGAAGATCTTATTGGAAATTTGGAATGATGTATGAACTTCATGGCTAGATTTTCTTCAATAATTTCTTTGAGTTTAGTCAACTCATTTTGTGATAAACTATAGATTAATCCAAATGGTGTTTAAGCTGTTTCTTGAAGGTCAATTGAGTAATTATAGGAATGATATTCCAAAAAAATATTTATATTTTTCTTCTCAATTATATCTTAAAAATCTTTATATTAGCTAAAAATTCTATTTAAAGACTTTCTACCATTAAAAATATATGTGATATAAATGATACAAAGATCATCTTTCTTTTGCAGCATGCAAAAAAGCTCTTGAATTTATAAATACAAGTTTGATTATATTAGACTTATGACTTTTTACTTGATTATTTATATTCTTAGTTATATTTTTAGAAATATCAAAAATATAAGAATCCTAATCTATTCAAGGATTGTACTTTTTTAATTCAAATAAACCTAAATTGATTAAATTAGATAGAAATCTAATGATATTAAAAATTTCAAAACTATTATAATCATTAGTTACTACTCCTTGAAGAAATATTTCATAAATAATTTCTCCAAATGACATTGTTGACCATCTATGTCTTCTATATGAACATGTTTTGTTTCCTTTATTAAAGGTATGTTGTATCTTTTAACAAACTCTTCATCTAAAAAACAAGTTGAGGCTCTTAAATCTAGCAAGGCAAAGGCTTTGTGATGTTTAGATCCTAAATCAACATCTATTATAAAATAAAGAGATAATTCAAAGAAGAGAATAGGACCTTCATTAGGTGTTGTATAAGATTTAAACTACATGATGTCAGATTATATGATGCCTTGCTTGAAATTGTACTAAACACCTGATTGTAGAAGGTGGAAGAAAAATTATAATAATAAGATTCTAAATCTAATAGAAATATAAATAGCTCCAATTAAATCTTAATAATATTAATCAAGCTTTAATCAAATCCAAAAAACTTCAAAAAAATTATGAAAGAAGCATAAAAAAATTCTAAAAGAAATCAAAAGAAGTATTAGAATAAAATCTTAAATATATCTTAAATGAATTCTAATCAAATCTTAATTTAATTTTAGTTAAAATTCTAATAGTTTTTAATTAAAACTTAAGTCAAATCTTAATTAAATTCTAAATATATCCTAAAATTTAAAAAATTTCTAAATCCTAAACTAAATCTTAAATCCTAACTAAATCCTAGTTAAATTAATCTAGTCATAGGATAATTTAGAACCTCAATATTTATTGATTATATTTTTGATCTTTCTTAAGATTTTATACACCTCATAACAATTAAGTTGATAATAAATATATAAAATTTTAAGAAAATCAAATTTACCAAATAGAAGATCAATCCTAAATTTTACTTAGGTGTTAGCAAGCTTTCCATTCCATTCTAAATGTTGAACTTCTATTGTCAATATTTCTTTCTTGAACCATTGAATTGCTCTCAAATTTCACCTAAATTGTTAGAAATTGAATTTAGTATTAAAAAAAAAAGACTTTAATTTAATTAAAAAATTGCTAGAAATCTTTAAAATATTCACTATCCTTTAAACTCCAATTTTCGAGATCTTAATCTATAAAAATATTTACATACTTTAATCAAACCATTTGATTGATTCTAAAATTTTCACACATATTAACAATTAGAATACTAATACACTACTTGAAATTTTCTTGTACACACATTCCAAAACTCATGAGATTCTCAATTTTATAAACATAATTTTATTTTTTTAAATCTTTTCCAATTGAGAACATCATTAACTTTGCAAATCCTTCAAAAACTAAATATTAACTTTATTGATATAAAATCAATGCCCAAAAATCTCTTTACAAGTTTGCTTTCATTTTCTATTCTTTAATCTACAAAAGAACTTTGGAATTGCCATAGATACATATTTTTGTGTCTTGGGATCTCATTTCAACCTAGATTGACAATTGGTATTCTTCAAATATCAATATTTTATAATTTGAAGTAATTTTTACTTAAATCTATTATTAATTTTCTTTTAAATATGAATTTATTAATTATTTATCTCATTTACTTTAATTTGAGGTAATTATATTCCTACATAACAGATAGAAGCCTCTTCTTTAAAAGGCAAGATTAAGACTAAACCTTTTATTATCTTTTTCTCATTTATCGTTGTTTTTTTACTATATCTTTATATTAGAGTCTTCTATAATAACATCCATATTTTTATTTTTCACCATATAGTCTTATCACTATATGACAATAGTTTCTATTATAACTGAACAAACTCATTATTTGATATATTATCTTCTTTGACATTCATATATTTCATTTTATGATTGCGTTGCTTCTTTGGACAATATTGAGTATTATGCTTTAGTTCTATACAATATAAACACAATCTTTTTTAACAATGACAAGTCTTTTTATGCTCAATAAGAGATTTGAAATATACTGCATCAATTTATATATCATCTACTTCTAAAGATATGTGTTAAAAAAATATTGATGTTGCTATTGAATTATAATAATATTGAGGTCTACTTATGTGATTCTCAAATCAAAATTCAAAAATTCGATTTTTATATTTTACAGTAAAATCAATTATTTGACTCAATATTTTAGGATCAATTAAATTAAGCATCAATTTTTTTATCTCATGTTGTAATCCATAAAAAAATTGGCTAATGATTGTAGTATCATCTCATTTAATATCAATCATAAGTTGTCTAAATTATAAAGCATATAATATTATAGTTTCATTTTTTTGTTGCAAAATGTAGATTTTGTTGGTTGCAATACAAACTACATTATGTTTTCTATACATAGATCAAAACTCTGCAAAAAAACTCTCAAATTATTTAATATTAGATCACATCATTCAAGAAAAAAATAAAAACCATGATAATGCAGAACCACAAAGTAGTCTTTAAATAAACCCAACTTATGATTTTAAAATTGAATAGCTTTAGAATTGAAGTTCAATTGCTACTTGTACTTGATTAATAAATCCTCAAAAACATAATCTAGTATTATCAAACTTCTCAAATAAGGCAATTTTTGGTTCTTTAATGCTTGAAAGGTGTTCTACTATAAGAGAAGGAACATGATTTGGTGCAAATATTGAAGTAGCTCCAATCATTTCTATATTTCTACTTTTTATCATTCTTGTTCTTTTTTGTAGTAGTCAATTGAGTTGATACATTGTAAGTATTAATTTGCTCAATTGTTCATGTATTTGTATCATTGCACTCTTCATTTTGGCAAGATCTATCATAATAACACTTAGAGGAAAAAAATATCTAATATTCCTCAAGTTGAATAAAAAAAAGAACTTGAAAATAAAGAAAGTATTAAAAATAATATCGGTTTAAAAGAAGGTAATCTACAACTCCTAATATATTTATATCTTATTAAGAGAAAAAGATAATCCACTTTTAATCAAGAAAAGACAAAGCTTTGATATAATAAGTATACTCTTGTTAATTTATCAGAGATAAGAATTTGATGAAAGAAAATAAGTAAATGAGACTTTTTTAAAGAAGTATGATAAAATAGAAATAAAAAAGTGTGTATTTTTTAAAAAAAAAATAGAATGGCTATTTCTAAAAAATTAGAAAATTTAAGACTTCTTCAAATCAAATTAGAAGCAAAAAAAGAGTTGATTAGAGTGAAGAAGGTTTCATTCTTTCCTCTATATATACTATCTACATAAGAGTTATGTAATAATATTCTATAGAATCTTTAAAACATTTTGACTGATACAACACATATCTTAACTTGGAAGATAAGTTTTTTATATGAACACCACATAGTTAGTTTGTTTTACAAGCTACCAATACAAGTAGCACACAGTTAATTTGTTGACTAAGTTTTTAACTTATCAATCTATTAAAAATACATAAAAAATCTAAGCAACATGTATGAAGCTTCTACGAAGCTTTTTTATAAAATATTATGAAATTAATCTACTTTATCAATGTCATATTATATATTGTCCTATTTGGAAATATACCAGACATCTAGTTGTAGAAGATGAGATTGTATTTTATTAATATCCAAGAATCTTAATATGTTTCATCCTTATAAGAAAAATGGAATTTGAATTTTATTTCAAAAGTACTTAAATCCAATATAAAGTGCTCAAAAAAACTCTTCCTAGTAATCTCAATTATACAAAAATTCTAATTGCCTTATTACTTTTGTAATTATGTAATTTTAAATTTTCTTTGCAAGCCTTAATCTTAATTAGTAAGCTTTAGTAAGTTGTAGCTTCTAATCTAATTATCCACTTGAAACAAATTATTATATATAAATGCCACTATAAGTCATCTATGTGATCAATAAGAATTCACTCCAATCCAACTTAAAAATTGTGAAAAAATGCCCGAAATCCACACTAATGTTACTTAGTTGCCAACTTAAAAGTTGATGCAAATGTTTCAATAGTGATTTCTCCTTCTCCAACTATTAACTTCAATTCAAAATTGGTATATACTATGACCTTTAAGCCTTCTAAGACTATGCTAAATTTCACTTTGATTCGGCTAGTAGATCTTCAAATATCATAGAAATCCTATCCAACCTCAAATGGCGACCTTCTAATACCTTCTTATATCAAAACCTAGATATCTCTTAATTACAATATTAGATTAATACAAAATTTTATACACACTTAGTACACTTAATTAAACAAATATATGCAAATTTTGAATTATAGATTTAATTTCAATTTTATGAACTAATCAAGAGAGCTAAACCTAATTGTATTGCATAAATCCCAAGTCACTAATACAAACCCTGATTTTGAACAACAATTTCAAAGTCAAATCAAATCCTACAAAAATAAGCCTTACATCTTTAAAATAAGCTCTAAGCTAACTCTTTAACTGTTATCATTGAGCTTCAAATGTCTCTCTTTTTTGCCTAAGGTTGTTATTTTAGTGGCTAGAGGTCTGATTTTGACCCTCTCTCACCAACGATCGACCTCCGGATATCAATTTAACCTATTCTAGGGATTTTTTAGCACAATCCTATCCTCAACTTAATCCCAATATCAATCATGCTAATTATTTATCTCTTCTAATCTTATTTTATTAATTTTTAATCTTTCTAAGGCAATAAAAGTATCTTTACAACCCAGAAGGTAAAATTACTAACCCACCTTTAAACTACTAATTATTAAGACAAGAAATAAATTAAGAGGCTTTTATAAAAGCCATGTTCAAATATCTTG
Source organism: Physcomitrium patens (assembly GCF_059467195.1). NCBI lineage: Eukaryota > Viridiplantae > Streptophyta > Bryopsida > Funariales > Funariaceae > Physcomitrium > Physcomitrium patens. The sequence goes on along the minus strand of NC_143420.1, from coordinate 12,981,706 downwards.
AATTATTATTAAACCAAGATAATTAGATATTAATTAAAAATTAATTTTTAATTATATTCTCACCATATAGTTGTGTTATAACATGACATCGACTTCTACCTATTTATATGATCTAAGTAATATTTATAATAAATATATATTTAAGACATTCACATATTGAGAAAGATGCAACCTTAGAAAGAACTTCATATGTTGTAGAAATCCATGAAACTTTGATCTTTTTTTATCAAACTTTTCCAACATAATTATCCTTGTCTATTTTATATTTATAAAAACAATGCTTCTTAGATTGAGTTGTGAATTTGATCTATTTGCTTCTTTCTATTAGATAACTTTTTAGTATAAAATTTGAATCTTATTATTAACTTCTTCCATAGGCATAAAAATAGTACTTTCATAGTTCATGTTTAAAATATGTGAGATTTTGATTTTAAAGTGTTGATAAGCTCGTAAAGATCTGTAATAATTGTAAATATATTCTCATTTCTATCATAAGTAGCATCCATAATATTTTCTTTTTTAGATGACTCAAATAAATTCAAAAGTCAAATTTGAAGAAGGTAATCCATATCTTCTAGTATCAAATAAAAATTTCTATAAAGATGGATAGTATACTTTTTTTAAAGAAAACAATGAGTGTTTAAAAAACTAAAAGCTAGTTTAAAGATAGAAGGTCTACAACCTTCAAAACACAACAAATAAAAGTGAAGTAATCCACTTACTTCTAAAACAAACTAACAACAAGTTAGAACTTTTATCAAACTGTCAAAAATTTAAATTTTAAAGAACTAAAAATTCAATAATTTCTTGTGTCACTTAAAAAGATTAAAAGATGTTATCTTTGGATGTTATTATAGAAGAGCTTACTAGAAAGATGTAATAGGAAAATAAAGATAAATGATAGAAAGATAGTAAAAGATTAAGTCTTAATATTTTTTTTATAAAAAAAACTTCTATTTATTTTATAAAGACATAAATGAGCCAAATCAAAGTAAATGAGATAAAAAATTAATATAGACATATTTAAAAGAAAATTAACTATAAATTAAAGAAAAATTTACCTCTAATTATCAAAAATTGATACCCAAAGGCAACCGATTGTTAATTTGGATTGAAATTAGATCCCAAGATACAAGATTATATCCATATAGCAACTCTAGGGTTTTTTTGGAAATCAAATAATAAGATTTGAAAGCACACTTAAAGAGAGATTTATATGAATTGGTTTTATGTCATTTAAGTTATAAAATTATATCAAAATATTTAAATTTAGAAGAATTTTCAAAATTTGTGATGTTTTTAGTAGATTAGGATTTGAGAAATAAAAACATATTTACAAATTTAAATATTTCTTCATTTTGTAGCATATATACAAATGAAGTTTGGACAATTTTTTGGTATGAATATGTATGTAAAATTTGAGGTCAATCAAATGAAAAGATTGAAGTATATAAGGGTTTTAAGGGTTTGAGGTCTCAAAAATTGGAGTTTGAAGATTAATAGGTGTTTTTAAGATCTTTAGAAATTTTCCAATTTGATAGGAGTGAAAATTAATTTTATAGATAATAAACTTGATTTTCAAAATTTTATTGAAATTTGAAAAAAATTCAATGGTTTAAAAAGAAAATATTAGTGCTAGAAGTTCAATATAAAGATTAGAGTAGGGGGTTGCCCAACATCCAATCGAATTATCTTGCATTCCTTTCAATTGATAAATGCAATTAATTTCATCTTTCTTGTACTTATTTCTAATTAAGTTATTAAAAAGTGTGCAAATTTTGAGTTGATATCAATAATTTGATCATTCGTTGTTGAGATTTCAATCTGCTACAGGGTTTATTACGAGTTGGTTTAAGATTTAGAATTTGATTAAGGTTTATTTAAAGTTTAAGATTTAATTGAAATTTTAATTAAGATTTGATTAAGATTCATTAGAATTTGATTAAAATTTATTAATATTTTAATTATGATTAAACTAAGATTTAATTAAGATTTATTTAAGATTTCTATTTTTGATATTTTTTATTATTTTTTATTATTTTTTATCATTTTATTATTTTTAATATTTTTTAAAGATTATTTTTATTTATTAATAGGTTTATTTTATATTTTTTTAAGATTCTTGTTGTCTTCTTTTCATATTAGTTTAGAACTTCTTTGTGTTTCTTTTATAACTTATTTTAAATTTATTTTGGATTGATCAAAGTTTCATTAGGATTATTAAGGTTTATTTAAATTTTTTTTAAGATTTTATTAAAATTAGTAAGATATTTTTTGCATTTTTACTTATCTTCCGTAGCTGGGTGTTTGATACATTCTTAAGCAAGAACACATGTAATATGACAATATTGTTGGGATAGAAAGAATTTGCTTTAAAAAAGAGCTGGACTTTTGGTTGTCACTAATTACTCAAGTAAGCCTCAAGATTAAAAAAGATACCAAATTTTTATATAAAACTATCCCTATAGGGGCAATTACATCAAAACATAAGCTCTAAGTATCAAAGATCACCAAAAATGTAATAAAAATACTATAAAACCTTGTATATCCTTAAGGTAAATTTTTACCAAACTTTAACAGTTCAAATCTTTTGATTAGACCATCCAAACAAACCAAAATTCTACATAAAGTACAAATATACTTTTAAAAACTACTACAATTAATTTCAACTATAAATTCATTATAGATCTTATGATATCACCAAAATCCTAACAATAGCTTTAAATCCTTACATACATCCATGTCCAATTTTCTTCATATCTCATAAGTTAAATATTTAAATACCATATAATTTTGATATAAAGATTTTTAACTTGATAACATTCAATCCTAGAAAATTTGAATCAAAAATTCATTTGGAAACTCAAGATATAGCTCCAACTATTACTATCAACAAAATAACTCACTTATTACTTTTGAATTACATATGCTATCTTCAATGCTCTATAACTTCTTCATACAAACTTCAAATATAGAAATTCTTTCACAAAAGATGTAGATTATAAAATTATCCTTGTAGCTGCTTCTTTCGATCTTCAAAATCTATCATAAAATGCCTTGAATATTCAAAAGAGTAACAATATATCTTAAAAAGATACATTAACTTCAAGCAGCTATAACTTCATCATCCTAACTTTAAATTCTCTAAGATTTGTATGCAAATTGTAGTCCAACTCCTAAACCTTATAATTCTTACTTTTGATCTTCAAATTCTTCCAATAAAGTTATCAAAATCCTTATTATGGTCGTAGTCATCTTGCTAAATGCCTATTTGGCATGGCCTTCTACTAATAGAGATGAAGAACTTTTCTTTTAGCCTTTATTCATCCATACCTTCCTTTCATCCCTTCAAATAAGTTTCTTAGAGGTTCAGATCTTCATCTTTGAACTCCAACCTTGTCCTTAAATTTTATACTAAATATCTAAATTTTGTATAATTTAAATATTATAATCAACAAATATTATATATTTTAGTTAATTTTTATATTCTATAAATAATCATAATATAAAAATATTCTATAAAATATATAATATATGTCTTATTATGGAAATACGAATCTTAATGTATAAGAAAAATTTCATATATGTATGCCATATAGTTAGTTTGTACCACAAGTTATTTACATGAGCAATACATGGTTAATTTGTTAGCTAAGTTTCTAACCTATCAATCAATTATAAATATGTAAAAAATCAAATACAAATCTACAAAGCTTATAAAAAACTTTGCCGCAAGATAATATCAAATCTACCTATATTTATCTTCTACCTAACACTTCTTATCCAAGTAAACATGTATATTAGTAACAATTATAAAGATATTGCCATGTACTTTCATACATTCAACTTTTAGGTATATAGTCAGGTCTTTATAACTAAGTTCAAACATTTCAAATCTTGACATGAATTATTTTTTGAATCAATTAATTTAATTTAAAAAAAATTTACTAAAGGATAAGTCATCTATATATAAGACAAGTAAAAGTATTTTTTCAACTTGCTAAACAACGTTAATATTATAATTGCCTTTATCTTTGGAGAATCCATGTTCTTTGAAGGATCAATTTTGCTATACCAAACTGAAGGTGTCCATTTGAATTATTAAAAGGCAATGTAAAGTTTACAAAATAAAATATTGTGCCTATTTTTACCATATCCTTGTAGTTAGATAATATATACTTCTTCCTATAAGTTCTCATAAAGAAATATATTCTTGACATCTATATGATAGAGCATATATAATATATATAGAGGCATATTTGCATGATGGGAGAATCACATTTTTCATCAAATAAGTAAAGGATATGCCAATATTACACTTGTTTCTTATCTATTGAGTTTGTGTAATGCAATGAAGTCCATGAATGCAGAGAAGTAGAAGAATCCCATAGAAAAAGAGTATAAATCACTCATGGACAATAGAACATGGGAATTGACTCAACTTCCACCAAATCGATCTTTAATTGATTGTAAGTAGATCTTTAGAACCAAAAAAGATGCAATATGCAATGTTATGAGATACAAGTCTACATTGGTTGCCAAAAGATACTTACAAGTTGTTGATATTGATTTCAATAAGATATTTGCTCCCATGGCCAAATTCACCACCATTAGAACCATTATTGAAATTGGGGTAGCAATGGACTTTGAGATGCATCAAATGGATGTAAAGATGGCTTTTTTGAATGAAAATCTAAAAGAAGACATCTAGATAGATCAACTTCAAGGATTTGTAGAAGAAGGCAAATAACATCTTGTTTGCAAGTTGAAAAAAGCTTTATATAAGCTCAAGCAATCTTTAAAGGCATGGTACCAATGTATTGATACATTCTTTATAAATGAAGGATTTGGAAGAAGTGAATCTAATCATTTTTTGTATGTGAAGCAATCAAGTAAATTTATATTGATTGTCATCTTCTATATTGATGATTTGATCATCTTAACTAATATTATGAAGATGATAGATTGATTGAAGGCAAAGTTAGAAAATGAGTATGAAATGAATGATTTGGAAGTTCTTCACTATTATTTAAGAAAGGAGTTTGTGAGAGATTGTACTAAAAAGACCATTACAATGAGAAAAAGTAAGTACATTGAAGAAGTATAGAAATAATTCAACATGTAAGAATGTAAGCTTATTGGAACACCTTTAGAGGCCAATTTGAAGTTGATAAAGCTCATGGATGAAGAATTTGCTGAAGTTAAAGGTTAAATGTAAGGTGTTCTATATAAGGTAGTAGTAGGTTCACTTATATATAAAATGGTTGGCACAAGGGTGGATCTTGCATATGTAGTGCGTGTTATGAGCTAACACATGTCAAAGGCTAGATCAATCTATTAGGCAACCATCAAAAGGATTATGAGGTACTTAAAAGGCACTTTATATTTCAAATTGAGACTTGGAGGTGATAACATTATTTTGCATGGTTATTGTGATGCAAATTGGATTGGAGATGCAAATGATAAAAGATTAACAACATGATATGTATTCTTTGTTGGAGTGGGAGCTATTTTGTAGAATTGTAAGAAAAAACCAACAATTTGTCAAGGACAAGAAAATGATAAAGATAAATAAACAAGTGAGACTTCTCTTCTAGAAAGATGAAAAAATAGAAATAACCTGATATATATATTAAGAAAGAAACTCGAATGGCTATTGCTAAAAGTCAAAAAAACTAGAGACCCTTGAAACTAGATTAGAAACAAGAAAGGACTTGAAAAGAGTGAAGAAGGCTTCATTCTTGTTTCTATATAAACTATCTAACTAGGAACTATGTGGCGACGTTCTATAGGACCTCCAATATGTACTGACTTTGTAGGACACATGCCTTAACTTATAAAGTAAGTTTTTCTATGTGTGAGCTATATAGTTAGCTTGGTCTTCAAGCTAATAATATGTGTGGTACATGGCCAACTTATTGACCATGTTTCTAATTTCAAAAAGTCTATAAAGTCAAAGCAATGTCTATAAAGCTTCTAAGAAGCTTCTACATCAAATACTATAGAATTAACTTATTTTTATCTACTTTTACTTACTTCTACCTATTTATACATGTAATTATTGGATTACATGTATATGTCCATGATATTATCCCTCTTCTAGAGACGAGTTCCATGAAGAGCGGTAATTATATGTAAAGAAAATCTATAATGGAACAAATTGTATTCGCCACATACTCTGATCTTTGTTCACTTCGAAGATGATTGATAGGGCCTCTCAACCATCGATAGTGTCCCATATCAGGACAGAAAGACCACCCAGTTATTTGATTATTATTGAGGCCTTCATAATTTCCTTCAAATAAAATATTTGGAATACCATTAGGAATTATTCCTACCTCTAGTAAAATCAGCAAACATCGGGAGTCCCTTCCAAGATCGTGATACCAAATGCATTGTATCTTGCCATCTATTCGAGGAAGAACATGTCATTCTTGAAGATCTTCATCTTGATTGTGTCGTCTTGAAGGTTGTGACAATCATAATATATCATCTTGCAAATCAGCAAATAAAGGCTCTTGAATCGAATCCACTAATTATTAGTTCTCCATTTCTTGAGCGTCACAACTACAAAGAAGCTATAAACAAAGATTGAAAGTAGAATATTATCTTAAGTAGATCTTATTTTTATTATAAAGAAGGTTTTCATCTTGATTTTGATAGATGTCGTCAATAAAAAGCCTCCACCACCTTTGCTACATTTACAAGATTCTTTACTAGCTCCCATGTGCGTTCACTAATATCATATCCGTGCTAATGGACAAGTTATTCCAATTTATTTCGGCATCGCCTAGAATCTAAGACTGCTTCTACTTCAAACTCTTCATTATTGTCCACTTCTATAGGAAGAGGTGGAGCTTGTCTTCTTCTTGATATGTCCACTGTCTTGTCTGGTTCAAGAAGAGATACTTGGAATACTAGATGGATTTTCATTGATTCCGATAGATGTAAATGATATGCAACTGGATTAATTTGAGCAGAAATAGAAAATGGTCAAAGCCTTCGATAGTCCAACTTGTCACAAGGACAAGTGGTCTTGATATTACGACGAAGTAACCATACCTTATCATCCATGTGGAATGGTGGTTGTTCCTTTTGATAGACATCCACCTTGTCCTTTTGTTGTTCTTGAGCTTCTTTTAATTGTGCCTTAATTGTTGCATGTAGCTCTGACAAATGAATTGTCAAATCTCTCACAGTAAAATTATCAACTTTTGAAAAGTCAAAAGTATCAAGTCGTGGATGATAACCATAATTAGTAAAGAAAGGTGTTTGTTTTGTAGAAGAATGTACTGTATTATTATAAGCAAACTCTGCCAATGGCAAAAGAGTTGTCCAATCATCTTGTTAGTAATTGATAGTACATCTTAAATATTGCTTCAATATTGCTTCAATACTTGTGATTGTCATTTCACTTATTCTACAATTCCTTCTAGAATAAACATGTATAGGGGAATTCGAATATAGAGAAAGATTAAACGCATGAATTTCACTTGTTAGGGTCACACAATTAACTATATTCCAAACCACTGAAATACTAAGAAATACTACAATACTTCCTCTCAGTAACAATACTCCTTCATCAACTGATAACCACAATGTGCAACCCTGCACTCTCAAAAGACCGCTCAAAACTCAATAAATTCCATCCAACATCAAGAATAATAGACTTTACTCCAACCAATCTGAATTCATAGAATTTCTATAATCACAGACTTCCTCCATTGAAACACACACACACACAACTCTCAATAAACAACAATCATAATCTTCCATCCATAATCAATCTTCCAATAACTTCTCATATAATTCAATCATTCAATACTCTAATTACATAATCAATAACTCATAAATCAATCTCTGATTTATTCCACAGACTCACTTCTCAATATTTAAAAACTATCCATTATTCTTCAAGAATAAAGAAAACAAAACAAAAAAAATGAAAAAAAAAAGCACCAAGCTTAATCCCGGCTCATGACTATTACAGTCTGGCCCTCCAATAAACTTCTACAACTCCTATATAATTGCTACTGATTTCCAGATTCTAATCGTAATCCTCTAATAACCGCTTTTAATAACTGAATCAATCATCCGTCCTCCTAAACTGAATATTCTATGGACTATTAGTCAAGACCTTGTACAAAATTCCGTTAGTCTTTTCTATTTGCCCATTAACACAAGGATGATATGAAGTGGTTTTCTCATGCTTAATCTCATATGTTTTCGTCAAGGCAGCTGTAGTAGCATTTAGGAAATGGGTGCCGCGATCGCTAACCAATTCCTTTGGACACCCAAATTGAGTTATAATATTCTCGTATAGAAACATAGCCATCGTACTAGCATTATCATGGCGGGTAGTAATAGCCTCTGTCCATTTTATTACATAGTCCATGGCAACTAAAATATATTGCTTCTGGCCAGGTTTTGACGCTAGTGCGATGGGATTGACAAAATCAATATCCCATTTTTTGAACGGTGTTTGTGCCAAGATTGGAACTAAGGGCGTGGCAAAAGTGCCCGTAGATCGACCAATTTGTTGATAGGGATCACAACAACGAATAAATTGGTACGCATTAGAAAACATTGTGGGCCACCAATATCCGACCATTAAAGCCTTGCAAGCAGTACTGTCTCCTACGAAATGACCACCACAACTATCCAAATGACAACCCTCTAGTATTGATTCTACTTCACTTGGAAAGATATAGTATCTTAAAATGCCATCTTTGCCTTCTTTATACAAAGCATCGTGAATCATTGTGTACATGGCACTCTTCAGAATGAGTCGCTTTTTAAGCTTCTCGGTGAAAGTCAGTGGAAAGGTGTAGAAGGTCAGAAATTGAATGATTTCACTATATTCGTGGGAAATCACATCTACCACAAATAATTTGGTGTGAGAAAGAGCATCCGGGACAGGCTCGTTGTCGAGAATATTAAACAACTAGGATAAATGATTAACATTGGCATGTTTCTTCTCAAGTCGTACGACGATCGTAAAATTAAACTCTTATAAGAGTAAGATCTATCGGACAATGCATCCACTTAATTGAGGCTTATTAATCATATATTTGAGGGCATCATGATCCACATAAAAAAAAATGGATACCCAAGCAAATAGTGTCAAAATTTTTGAACCGAATATATCATACCCAACGCTTCTCGTTCAGTAGTAGTATAATTACGATCGGCAGCCACCAATTGCCGACTGACATAATAGATAGGATGATCTAGACTCTTGTCATCCTTCTGACTTAACACCGATCCAATAGCCACATTGGATGCATCAACGTACACATGAAAGGGCTCCGTCCAACGAAGAGCCACTAATATTAGTGTAGAGACTAATTTTGACTTCAACGCTTCAAAGGCCACAATACACTCCATAGTCCACATAGAACTAGTCCCATCTAATGGAGGTTTCTTCAGTAAGTTTGTTAAAGATAGACAAATAATTACAAATGAACGAATGAATCTTTGATAATTACTGACATGGCCCACAAATCCATGAACACCGGAGACCGTCTCTGGTCAGGACAAGTTCATTATATACTGCACTTTGTCAAGATTCGTAGCAATACCATGGCTGAAGACAATATGTCTCAATAATTTATCAAACAGAACACCAAATTGATACTTCTCTGAGTTCAATGATATTCCAAACTTAACGCACTGAGCCAAACATTTGTCCAGATAATTAAGATGATCTTATTTTGTACTGAATGTACAAAAGTCATTTAAAAAGATCTCCATAAATAGTTGGAGATAGTCTTGGAAGGCCTGAGTCATCACTCTCTGAAACGTGGCTGGGATGTTATATAACCCAAAAGGCATCACGCGATAAGCAAATGTGCCCCAATCCATAGTAAAGATCGTGTTAAGCTGGTCTTCCATTGCAATTTGAACTTGATTATATCCGAAAAATTCATCAAGGAATGAATAACATTCGTGACCAGCTACTGCATCTAATATACTATCTATGAAAGGCAACGGAAAGTAATCCTTCTTGGTAGCCACATTAAGTTTCCAAAAATCCTGAAAAATGTGGATTTTCTCATTCTTTTTCGGCACCATCATGATTGGAGAAATCCACTCACTATTCGGTACTACGTAAATAAAACCAACCATAAGAAGCTTGTCTAATTCTTCCTTCACTATGAGGGAATATTTAGGATTAAGGTGATGTTGCCTTTACCATATCGGTTTAGTGTTCTCTTCTAAAATGATACGATGCTCACAGACGTCAGCAAGAATACCCTTTAAATCAGCATAAGTCCAAGCAAAAGTGAACTTATGCTACAAGAAAAATTCTATCCAACAAATCAACTCTTCGTTCTTAATACCTTCGTAGATCTTAATTATCCAAGGTTTTGCTGTGCTCGCTAAGTTAATAATTTGACATAAAGGTGTAATGGCGATGGTCTGTTTCAACTCCTGTGCTGGTTGAAAATCAGTCGATACGTCTAACATGTGTGAAGTATTGAATCATGTCTTCAAAGCACTCACATGGTGCACATCATACTTGGTCATCTAATCAATATTAACATACTCAGAGTTTTCTGAATCCATTGGATATATCAAGTACTCCCCCGGACCTCCACATTGGTACACCACTCCAAGGTGTTGTATGCTGTCTCCACGGACGCCTCCGTAATCGGTGTGACTGCATCATCATTGGAATTAAGCTCATCATCCAACATCAATTCAGATGGTGACAATTGAGACTTCCCGTGATAGTGTACTGGATACATTTGTAATACCATTTTGTTTCCGTCCTTGCCAATTGTCAAAGTACCCTCACCCCAATCGTTTTTGGCCTTCGTTTGATAAAGCCAAAGTCATCCCAATAAAATTGGATATGATAAAGTTGAACATCATAGCCGAAAGATAATATAATCAATTACATATGTAATACCAGCAATTATAGTTTGAACACTCCATAAAATATCCATTGGTTTAATCCGGCTATGACCTACCATCCGTAATACCAATATCGTGGGTACTAAGTATTTCAAATCTAAAGCATCCATTGTATCAGTGTTTATTAAATTAACACTGAAACCACTATCTACCTGAACATCCAAGATCATAATATCATCAATCGAAACATCAATGGTTGATGCACTTGGGTCAGGGTTCAAATTGACTTCACAAACTTCCTTATTACGTTGCCTATGGTATGTTAACGATGAATTCAATGTAGAACGGCACTCTGGTACGACTGCTAGAAGTTGCTTCATAGAAATAGAAGGTCGAATAGCATCCAGATCCTTCAATATGTCATAGGATTCCATATTTAGGATAATATCCAATGTCTTTTTCTTTTTCATTGGTTGGAGTTTAACTCCTTGAGGTAAGATATTCTTCTGTTCTGGACTCAAAATTGGAACAAGAGATGGAGCTTCCTTGAAATTCACACCTTCTAGATGATCTTTCAACAGAAATGACGTTTCTCAAAACTGTGTAGAGAACGGAACAGCTTGAAATGGATCTAAAGCCTCCATAATTGGTACCTCATTGGGTAGCCCAACCGAGTCAAGTCTCATACTGGGTAAGAGGCCCATAATAGGACCTAGATTGGATGTCTCCATAATTGAGTCAAATTGGCCCTTGGCTTCAAGATCACTCAAATGTTGAATTGGTCCTTTTTCTTTTTACTGACTTCTGGTAAGAACGGCTTAGACACATTCCACCCGATTTACCAGAGAATCTTAACGACCTTGATTTATCTCCTCCATTTTTTCTTGGTTTTGGATTTGTTGATCTCGATTATTGAAATTGAACGGAACATTACATTGCTGATAAGTATACCTCAACTGCTTATAATTTCCACAAACTCACGTATAATCATCACTAGCTCTGGGATTGGGACATTCATTGGCATAATGGCCAATCTGTCTGCAACAAAAAAAATGAAGTAGTCTTCTTGCACCTCCATCAAGCATATTGGGTGTTTCCATTGGTATATACCTACTAGACTTGTTCTATGTAGGGTTAGAAAATGATCTTAATTGTCCCATTGGAATGGAGGGAACTTAGTTCGATGATGTCGATGGAGCATATTGTTGATACCTCTGTCACTCCTTTCCGTAGTTCTTATGGTTTGATGCAGATCCCTGATTAAAATTAAAACTTTGAAAGTTATAAAATACTCAATTTTATCGATTAGATCAATTTCCATTCCATCCAAACGTATTTTCCAATTGAACTTGATTGCCATCCCAATGAGTCGATAGGATCATGGTCTGATTACTCAATTGTTGTTGCCTTTGCAAATTCTAACAATTAGCTGTTAAGTACTTTCCTTCACAAAATGTACATTGATTTATCATTTGTGAGGGTGAAGAGCATTCTGTTACCAAATAACCGTGGCCCTTACAATTACTGCACCAAACATTGGTCCTAGTATTAGTAGGCTTTTGTGTCTTCTCCTTATCCTTGGCCATATTGACGACCATTTCTTCCATTTTCTTCGTCAGGTTCAACAACAAGGCTTCATTGGAATCTTTTGAGGTTGGTATTATTGATAACTGTGCTGCAATTAACGCTTATTGTTGATACAAAAAATAGGGAGCATATGCTATTGTCACGTTCAATGGTATAGCTTGCAATGGGGTGAAATTAACTGGCCCCTGTATATTGGCACTGGAATTGGCTCTTGTATCTAACATCCGTGGATAAGCATCTACTGATCCGTTCCAAGTCGAATTTTGATAACTGCCTTGAATTGGAATCAACGTAGCTCCCGTACTTAAAAATTGATCATAATGGCATTCCTCCCAAACCTTGGCTCTATTAAGGAATGTAGACACTGTAACGGATTGAGCTTCTTTCACAAATATTTTTAACTCTGGTGGTTACAAACCATTGATTAATATGGATAAGATAAATACCTATGATATTTGGTGATTCGGCCACTTACTGAGTATATCAGCCATCCGGCCATAATACGATTCCACCGCCTCCCTTAGGATCATTTTGCTGTTCATTAACCTCTCTCGAAGACGATCCTCAAAACCTATTGATTGAAAATGGGTTAAAAATGCATTCTTTAGTGCTTCCCAATTCGAAAATTGACCCACTAGTTGGCAGTTGTACCATTCAAACGACGTGTCTTTTAAGGTTGCTGGCAACCATCATAACCAAATATCTTCAGTTCTTCCATTATTGGCTATATATACTGTCAGAAATTGAGACAAATGTTGATCGAGATCCACACCCGGAAAGCCTCTAAAAGTAGGTAATGTAGCCATGCTCGTTGTGCGATCGCTCATGTCACCCATTTATACTGCTATTGCAACTGCTGGACCACCCGTCGCCATTGAAGAGGACAATGTGCCACTTAATCTCTTATTCAAATTACCATTGCCTTTTCCAATTGTCTTTTCTAGACTTTTCAACTTTCTTAAATTACTATTATTATCCCTGAATAAGTTTATTGATTGAATTGGAGGTGAAAATGATGGATTTTGAAATACGTTGAATTGATCCTTATTGGCAAGCAATTTATGCCATTTTATGGAACCAATTTTTACAGAATTGGCAATTTCCACTATTAGGAAGGTACTCAATGGAGTATCCAATTCTTTTGTGTTTCTTCCACTTGTAGTTAAAGAGCTCAAGAGATATGCTAGGTTGTTGACAAAATTTTTTGTGAGTGCTCTTGGCAATTTTCTTAATGGTATATATTGCTGAAATATTTGATGTCGATCAGCTTTTGGATATACTCGGATATGCCAACAGCCATGCAACCATGGCTTAATCCAACTTTATCGACGCTTCCTTTTTAACTTGAGTTCTTGCTCATTTTGTAATGATTCTCTTACTTGTGCTCTTTCTTGTCTTTTTTTTGACTAGCGTGTTTTCTTTATTCAAATGTTCTCATTCTTAATAACCATAATCTTTCATTATATACTACTGAATTTGCTTCCTATTTCCCATCTACTCATTTGGCAATTAATTCCTAACACTCAATGCTATTGTCAATCCCCGACAGCAGTGCCAAAATGTGATTGTCATTTTACTTATTCTACAATTCCTTCTAGAATAAACCTATATAGGGGAATTCGAATATAGAGAAAGACTAAGCGCATGAGTTTCACTTCTTAGGATCACACAATTAACTATATTCCAAACCACTAAAATACTAAGAAACACTACAATACTTCCTCCCAGTAATAATACTACTTCATCAACTGATAACCACAATGTGCAACCCTGCACTCTCAAAAGACCGCTCAAAACTCAATAAATTCCATCCAACACCAAGAATAATAGACTTCACTCCAACCAATCTAAATTCATAGAATTCCTGTAATCACAGACTTCCTCCATCGAAACACACACACACAACTCTCAATAAACAACAATCATAATCTTCCATCCATAATCAATCTTCCAATAACTTCTCATATAATTCAATCATTCAGTACTCTAATTACATAATCAATAACTCATAAATCAATCTCTGATTTATTCCATAGACTCACTTCTCAATATTTAGAAACTATCCATTACTCTTCAACAACAAAGAAAACAAAAAAAAAAAAAAACAAAGAAGAAGCACCAAGCTTAACCTCGGCTCATGACTATCACAGTCTGGCTCCCCGACAAACTTCTACAACTCCTATATAATTACTACTGATTTTCAGATTCTAACCGTAATCCAATAATAACCGCTTTTAATAACTGAATCAATCATCCATCCTCCTAAACTAAATATTCTATGGATTATTAATTTATTTTATCAATATCTTACAAAAATGAACTAATATCTATTCTACAATACTTGATTAACATGCTCCAATTGTCCATCAATTTGAAGATGGAATGCCAAAGATAGTTTTATATCCACTTTTAGAATCTTGAAAAGAGTCCGCCAAAATCTTGATACAAATTGAGTTTTCCTATCTGATATAATATCCTTGAATAATCCATGATAGCAAAAGATATTGTTAAGAAAGAGCTTAGCTGTTTCTTCACTTGTGATGGATTTTGTACATTATATAAAATGTGTCATCTTGATAAAACGATCTACTATCACAAATATAGAGTCATAAGAACCTGAGATTGGAAGATCCGTGATGAAATCCATAAAAAATAGAAGACCGTGGTTGTTCTGGTATGGGTAATGGTTGAAGAAGTCCGTAAGGTCGATGACGAGGAGTTTTTGATCTTGAGCAAACATCATAAGATTGTACAAAATCTTTGATTATTTTTCACATTTGGGGCCTCCAAAAGTTTCTGGATATTACTTCCAAAGTTTTATTGTACTTAAAATATTATATTCTTGAATAGTTATGATGCGCTTAAAGAATATGTAATCGAGCTTCACCTTCTCGAACATATAGACGTCAATCAAAATATAGTAGATTGTTCTTGAATTCAAATTTGGAAGTATCATGAGATTTTGAAGGATTTTTCTTAGTATCACAAATAAGAGGATCAGAAGACATATTTGATTGAACTTACTTAATGAAAGTTGAATCAACAGTTAGTATTGATTTCATTGCTCGAAGATGATAATACTCTGGCTTCAAGAGAATTGTCCGTTGTTAATCAAAAGCAGCAACACTTTCCTTTGGTATAAGGTAAGATTGTCTACAGAATGCATCTAATAAACTTTATTGTTTTTTTGGTCGATAAATGATCTTGAATTCGAATCTTGATAAAGACATACTCCAACGGGCTTGGCGATGATTCAAAACACGTGTTGACATAAAATATTCAAGGTTCTTATGATCCGTTTACACTATGATTGGACTAGAAGCACCTTCTCGATAATGCCGCCATTCTTGAAACGAATCCATGATTGCAAGAAGTTCTTTGTCGTGGATCTCGTAGTTGATTCCGGCTACTGAAATTTTTTTGGAATGAAAAGCTATTGGATGAAGTTTATTATCTATTCCCATTTGTTACAATATGGCACCCAAAGCAAAGTCTGATGCGTTTGTTTCCATAAAAAATGATTTAGAAAAATTGACACAATACAAGATTGGTGCAGAAACAAAGGCTGTCTTCAAAGCTTCAAATGCTACTTCTGCTTCTTGATTCCATTGAAGTTTGTCTTTGAAAGTCAAACGTATAAGTGGAGCTACAACTTGAGAGAAGTCTTTGATGAAGATCTGATAGTAGTTGGCAAATTCTAAAAAGTATTGGATATTTCTTACCATTTTTGGGATCTTCCAATCCATAATAGTTTGAACTTTCTTAGGATCCATCATAAGTCCACTTGAAATGATGTATCCTAAGAAGTTGACTTGAGTAGTGTGAAATATACACTTTTCTATCTTCGCATAGAGTCCTGCATCTTTTAGTTTTTGTAATACTTGGCGGACATGAAGTTCATGTTCTTCTGAGGTCTTAGAATAGATTAAGATGTCATCTAGGTAACAAACAAGAAAATCATCTAAAAACTCCTGAAAGACATCGTTCATTACATGTTGGAATGCTGCTGGTGCATTTGTTA
Organism: Physcomitrium patens; assembly: GCF_059467195.1. NCBI lineage: Eukaryota > Viridiplantae > Streptophyta > Bryopsida > Funariales > Funariaceae > Physcomitrium > Physcomitrium patens. Next base: position 12,965,238 of record NC_143420.1, on the reverse strand, counting down.
GTCCGAAAGGTATGACGTTGTATTCAAAATGTCCATACCTTATTCGAAACATAGTCTTCTATTTATCTCTTTTTTTAATGTGTATTAAATTGTATGCTTTCCATAGATCTATTTTGTATAGATCTTAGCTTGATTCAACTGATCAAGAAGTCAAGATATGAAAGGTAACAAGTACCTATTTTTGATAGTGATTTTATTGAGTCTTCAATAATCAATACACATCCGCCATGATCCATTTTTTTTCTTCACAAATAAAATTGGAGCTCCTGCTGGAGATTTAGAATGGCGTATGAAGTTCTTGGCCAAATTCTCTTCAATATACTCCTTGAGTTTAGCTAACTCATTTTGAAATAAATTGTAGATTGGTCCAAATGGCGGTTGTACTCCTTCTTGAAGGTCAATTGAGCATTCATAGGAATGATGTTCTGAAAGAGTATTCACATTTTTTTCTCAAATACATCTTAAAAATCTTGATATTGGCTTGGAATGCTACTTGAAGTCTTTCTACTAATAGAAACAAGTGTGGCATAAATGACACAAGGTGATCCTTCTTTTGCAGCATACAAGGAAGCACTTAAACCTACAAATATAGGTTTAATTATACTAGACTTATGACTTTTTACTTGATTAACTACATTCTTAGTTATACTTTTCGAAAAGTCAAGACAACGAGAAGTCCAATATATTTTTGGGTTATATTTTTTTAGCCATGATAAACCTAAAATGACTGGATTACAAGAAGATCTAATGATATTAAATATTATAAAGCTATTATGACTATTAGTTGCTATTTCTATAGGAAGGATTTCATGAGTAACATCTCTTGAAGACAACAGACGACCATCTTTGACTTCTACATGAGCAGGTTTAGTTTTCTTTACTAAAAATATGCTATGTATTTTTACAAATTTTTCATCTAAGAAACATGCTGAGGCTCCTGAACCTAGCAAGGCAAAGGCTTTGAAATATTTAGGTACTAGAATAACATTTATCGTAAAACATGGAGAAGGTTTTGAGGAGAGGATAAGACCTTCACTTGGCGTTGTACAAGGTTCTAGCTGCACGGTCCCTATTGTAGCTAAACAAATTCGTTTTCTGACATGCTATCTTCTTTGATCGCTGTACTCCTCATTTTATGGTTGGGTCACTTTTTTGGACAATGTTAGGCATTGTACTTAGATTCTCCACAATATAAGCACAATCCTTCTTGACAACGACAAGTCTTTTCTTTCCCAGTAAGAGGTTTGAAATGTACTGCATCAATTTGCATATCCTCTATTTTTGAATGTATATGTTGAAGAGGTGTTGGTGTTGCAATTGAATTAAAATAACATTGAGGTCCACTTGTACACTTCTCAGATCAGAATTCAAAAAGGTAATTGTGGCACTTCATAGCAAAGTCTATTGCTTGACTCAATGTTTGAGGATCAAATAAGTTGAGCATTATTTTTTTTATCTCATATTATAATCCATAGAGAAATTGGCTAATAAGTGCAGCATCATCCCACTGGATATCACTTGCAAGTTGTCAAAATTATGAAGCATACAATGTTACTATTCGATTGCCTTATCATAAAATACGGATCTCATTGATTGCAACACGAATTACATCATGTTTTTCGTACATGGATCAAAACTCCATCAGAAAAGCCTCTAAATTATCCAATATTGGATCTCGTCATTCAAGAAAAGATAAAAAACATGATAGTGCTAAACTTGAAAGAAGCGTACCATTGAATCTAACTTCTGATCATGGAGTTGGATAGCTTTGGGATTGAAGTTCAATCACAAGTTGCACTTGATTGATAAATCCTTGAAACTTGGATCAAGTGCCATCAAACTTCTTGAGTAGGATAATTCTAGGTTCTCTAACACTGGAAGGGCGTTCCACTATAGGAGAAGGGACATGATTTGATACAGATGTTGAAGCAGCTCTAATCATTTCTATATCTTCACTTCCTACCAATCTTGTTGCTCCTTGTGATCGTATATTGAATTGATGCATCACAAGCATTAACGTCTTCAATTGCTCTTGCATTTGTGCCATTGCACTGTTCATTTCAGCCAGTTCTACGATGATAACACTTAGAAAAGCGAAGATGTCTAATATCACTCAAAAGAAATAGAAGAGAGGACTTGAGAACAAAGAAAATACTAATGAAAATATCAGTTTAGAAGAGGGTAATCTGCAACTTCTAATATGCTTGTATCTTATCAAGAAAAAGGGATAATCCACTCTTAATCAAGATTAGACAAAGCTCTGATATTATAGGTTTACTCTTCTCATTCTGTCAAAGATAAGAACATGCTAAAGATAAATAAATAAGTGAGACTTCTTTCATAAAAAGATGGCCAAATAGAAATAACTTGATATATATATATATATATATATTAAGAAAGAAACTGAAATGGCTATTTCCAAAAGTCAAGAAAACTACAAACCCTTGAAACTAGAATGGAAGAAAGAAAGGACTTGACAAAAGTGAAGATAGCTTCACAGTTGTTTCTATACATACTAACTAACTAGAGACTACAGGGCCATGTTCTATAGGATCTCCAATATGTGTTGACTTTGTAGGACACATGCCTTGACTTACAAGGCAAGTTTTTTTACGTGTTGGTCACATAGTTAGCTTGGTCTTCAAGCTAACAACCTATGTGGTACATGGCCAACTTGTTGATCAGGTTTCTAATCCCAAAAAGTCAATTAAAGACACCCATAAAATCAAAGCAGCATCAATGAAGCTTCTAAAAAGCTTCTGTATCAAATACTATAGAATTAACTTACTTTTATTTACTTTTACTTACTTCTATCTATTTATACATGTAATTATTGGCTTACATGCATATGTCCGTGACACAATTGTAATATCAACAATAGAGGTAGAGTATATGGTAGTAAGTGATGGTGCAATGGAGGTAATATGGCTAAGACAACATTTAAAGGATATTGGAGTATTGCAAATGAATGCTACTACAATGAAGTTTGACAATCAAAGATGTCTTACATTTGCAAAGAATTCAAAGCATTATTCAAGGACCAAGTACATTGACATTCAACATCACTTCATAAGAGAGAAGATTGAAATGAGAGTGATTGATATGAAGTATTGTGCAATAGAAGACATGCTTGCTGATTTGTTGATAAAGACATTAGTAAAAGATAGACATTATATATTAACAAAGGTATTAGGATTAAAAGCCTTTTGACCAATAGCAAAATAAGAGTATTAAAGTAAATAAATAAAATCAAAAATAAAATAAGTTATCTTATAGAAAATATTACCTTAGATAAATTATTAATGGCCAAAGGATTGTATCTTAGTGGTTAAAAGGGGCATCTTATGGATATAAGATGAGGTCAAGGACCAAGAGTCAAAATCAAGAAGATAAAGTATGAACTAGGGAATATTTGAAGACTAAGTAAGAGAAATTAGTGTTTAGTATAGGATATCCTCGTAGTTAGTAAGATGCCAAAGGATTCTAGGATTATAAGATACTTACGAGGGAAGTTAGATGCCAAAAGATCCTAGAACTATATATGTAAAAGTCAAAGAATGGAAGTTGTCTTCTAAGGCAACAACCACCACCTACAAGTATTGGGTATTGGAAGTGAGAGACATCTTATTCCATACTCTCTTTGTGTGCAACCTTGCTGATGCTAAGTGTAGTGACTTCATAGTGCCTATTCTTCAATATTTAAAATAGATATGCATGAGCTATTAATATGTAATGATTGTTGATTCATTTGGATAGAATAGTAATATCATTAGATGCCACACTCTTTTTGATAGCATAATTAGATGTCCCACCTCTCTTGATAGCATAATTAAATGCCATACTTCTCCATTTTGTAAAAGTTGGATCCTCAATTTTGTAATCCACCATTGATTAAAATGTTTGAAATGGATTGAAGAAAATCTTTAGCTAAAACATTTATATAAATTTTTTTTTGGACAAAATCTTGTCAAGACACTTGGAATCCTCCTCATTTCTATTTTCCTACATGGGAGTATTTTATTTTATTTTATTTTTTTAATTTTTATACTTATCAGGATTACCAAACTGCCTCAAACTGGTTTGTGATTTGTTGGATGAGTTCCAAAGTGGTTGGAGCAACGTTCAATCCATGTGGCACCAAACTGGACCCAGTTTGAAATGTGGATTGGAACATGTCTGATACCAATTTGAAACCCATTTGTTCTGTGCTCTCTCCGATCACGATTCCTCCCCCCTGTGTTCTCGCTCCAGCCTCGTCGTCGTCGTCTTCGTTCCGGAGCTGCGACCGCCGCAAGCAGCTGACTGTGCCTGCGCCTGCCGCGATTGCCGTGCACTTTCGCCTCGCTCTGGACTTTCCAATCTTCCCGGGCGCTCCCTGCGCCGTCACCTCCTCCTTGTTCCTCCCCGGTATCCCCGGCCTCGCGACCGGCGATTCCGCTGTCACACGCCGACCGGGTTGCCTGTCTGCGTCCCATCCAAAGTAAGAATGATGCGAGGCGTTCTCCAGGATCGAGGCGACCCAACTGCCACACCTCGACACAGAGCAAACCCTACGACTCGAACCCTCACAGAATCCTCCAACTCTCGCGAGTGGAAGTGAGCTCCATCACCGGCGCGCGGACAATCCTGCCACCCTGAGCGAGTCGCCCAGACAAGCTTGGAAACGCTCGAAACGCGATCGATTCTCAGACAAACGTGTATCCTGAACAATCGACCCCAGTTCGCGCTCGAACGTGTACCAATGAAACGTCTCGTCGGGACAATCTAGCTTGCAGGCTTCAGTGACGCCGCGCTGCGGCGCCAGACCGACAAGCACTCCACGGCGACACTGCATTACAATTCCAGATTCGGGATGGCGTTGGAAGCGTCGAACCGCTCCATGCAGACATGCGCTGCATTCATTCGGTGCGGTGGGCATTCCATTCCATTCCAGGTGCATTCGCTTGGCCAGGGGCAGTGAGTGGTGACGCTGGAGACGGCGGCGGCGGCGGGATGAGAGCGAGGGGCCGCGGATGATTTGCCGAGGCGAAAAGGTACGTGATCGCTTTCCCAGAGGTGTATGGTGTCTTTCCAGTTGCGCCGCCCCCGTAGCTCAGCTGGTTAGAGCATTGGTCTTATGAGCCAAAGGTCGTGGGTTCGAGCCCCCCCGGGAGCAGCGATTACTATAATCTCTACTGATCTGCCTGAAGATTTTGGATCTAACTTTCTCCAAACTCAAATCCATCACCTTGCTTTTACTGCCTTCCAGGAAAATCTGCGGCATAGAACTTCAACCTGATCCTACCGAACATAGAGGCAACAATGTCCACCTATTGAGAAGCAAAATTTTCTTGCAATTCTGGCACCTACATTTGCTGATGTACCAAAAAATTGTAGAATTTATAACACTTTCTATGCCAGTCAGGGTCAATTAGAAATTATTAATTGAATCAACAATTAATGTTCTTGTTCAAATTGATTTCATTTTCCAAAATAGATTTGAGACATGTTCTAACTACTAATTCTTTTTTTAGAATGGAAAGCTATTAGATAGAGCTTATCATCTGCTTCCATTTATCACAAAGTAACACTTATAATTAAGTTTGATGTATTTGTTTTCATAAAGAATGCCTTGAAAAAATCAATGCAATATGACATTGGTGCAGAAATAAATATTGTCTTCAATGCTTCAAAAGATGCTTCTACTTCTATGCTCTACTCAAGTTTGTCTTTACATGTCAAACATGTAAGACAAACTGCAACTTGAAAAAAGTTCTTGATGAAGATCTTGTAATAGTTAGTTAATTCCAAAAAAACAATGCACATTTGTGATTATTTTTGAGATCTTCCAATCCATGGTATTTTGAATCTTCTTTTAATCTATTATTAGTCCTTTGTTGGAAATAATATATACTAAAAATTTAACTTAAATAGTATAATATATTCATTTTTTTTTTATCTTAGTATATAATCTTACATTTCTAAATTTTTGTAATCTAAAAAGAACATAAAGTTCATATTTTTTTTGTATTTTTAAAATAAATTAGAATATAGTCCAAATAAAAAATCACAAAATCATCAAGAAATTCACAAAAAATATCATTTATGAGATGTTGAAAAGTACTTGGTGCATTCATGAATCCAAAAGGCATAACATTATATTTGAAATATCTATACTTAGTTCAGAAAGCAATCTTTTATTCATTTCTTTTTTTGATGCAAAACATGTTGTATGCTCTTCATAGGTCTATTTTTGTATAGATCTTTACTTGATTGGGTTGGTTAAGAAATTCTAAAATCAGAGATAGAAAATACTTATTCTTAATGGTGATCTTATTAAAGCCTCAATAGTCTAAGTATATCTAGAAAAATCCATCTTTTTTCTTAACAAATAAGAAAGCAACTCTTATTAAAGATTTTAAATGGTATATGAAATTTTTAGCTAAGTTCTTATCAATATAATCTTTTAATGCAACCAATTCATTTTGCAATAAGCTGTAGATCAATCCAAATTGTAGTTGAGCTCCTTCTTATAAATTGATTGAATAATCATAAGATCAATGCTTTAGAAGAATATTTATATTTTTTTTCAAAAACGTCTTAAAAATCTTGATACTTGCTAAAAATATTACTTGACATCTTTCTACCATCAGAGTAAAGTATAACATATATAGCAAAAGATGTCCCTTATTTTGTGATATGCATAAAAACTCTTACACGTATTAAAAAGAGTTTGGATATATTAGACTTTTGTATTTTTACTTAACTAACAAAATTTTGGATCAAATTATAAAAAAAATTAAAATTATAAGAAATCTAATCTATTTAAAAGTTATACTTTTTTAATCACAATAATCTTAATTAAAAGAAGATCGTATCACATTAAATATAACTATACTATTATAATTTTTGATTGCTACATCTGAAAGAAAAATCTCATGGATAATATTTCCAAAAAGCAGCAAATAACCATCTATGACTTCTATATGTATGGGTTTAGTTTTTTTGACCAACAATATATATTTCTTTTAATAAAAAGTCTTTGTCTATAAAATAGTCTATGTAATGGATATACATATACTGTAATTGTTACATAGATAATATGAATAGGTAGAAGAAAGCAAAAGTAGATTAATTTCATAATATTTGGTAGATAATCTTCTTAAAAGCTTTTGAGATGCTATTTTGACTTTACATATGTTTGTAGTTGATTGATAGGTTAGAAACTTGGTCAATAAGCTATTCATGTCTCTCATGTATTGGTAGCTTTCAAAAGAAGCTAATTATGTGGCACCCATATAAAAAACTTGTCTTGCAAGTGAAGATACATATCATGCAAAGTCAACACGTTTTTGGAAGTCCTATAGAATGTTGCCACATAGATCTTAAGTAGATAGTATACATAGAGGCAAGAGTAAAGCCTTCTTCACTCTTGTCAATTCTTTTCTTGCTTTTAGTCTAGATTCAAGAGTCTATAATTTTCTTGTCTTTTGAAAATAGCCATTCTAATTTCTTTTTAATATATATATTTCTTTATTTTTTATTTTGTCACTTTTTTTTTACATAGATTTTATAAGTTTTTGCATCTTCTTTCAATTCATATCCTTGAGAGATTGACAAGAGTATACTTATAATATTAGAGCTTTATATTTCTTGATTAAGAGTTATTATATATATATATATATATTTTTTATAAGACATAAGCATATTAGAAGTTGTGGATTACCTTCTTCTGAACTAATATTGTTTTCAGTATTTTCTTTGTTCTTACGTCATCTCTTTTACTTATCTTGAGTAATATTAGACATTTCTCTTTTTAAATCTTATCATGGCAAAGCTTTTTGAATTAAAGGATACAATTGCATAAATGTAAGAACAATTGAAAGAATTGATGCTTGTGATGCATTAAATCAATTTATTGCCACCAAGAATAACAAAAATGGCAAAAAATGAAGATACAGATATGATTGGAACTGCTTCAACATCTACACCAAATCACATCTCTTCTTCTATAGTAGAACATTCTTTCAGTGTTAGAAAATCTAAAATTTCCTTACTAGAGAAGTTTGATGGCTTAAGATCTAAGTTTTGAGGATTTATCAATGAAGTAAAACTTGCAATTAAACTTCAATTTTAGAGCTATTCAATGCTTAGATCATAAGTTTGATTCATTGATATATATTTTTTTAGATTTGGCATTATCATAGTTTTTATCTTTTTTTGAACAACAAGATCCAATATTAGATGATCTAGAGGCTTTTTTGGTAGAGTAAGTATGAAAAACATTATACAATTTGTAGTGCAACCAATAAGATTTATATCTTATGATAAAATAATTGATCAATGACATTATATGCTTCACAATTTTGACAATTAGCCAGTGATGTCAAGTAGGATGATGGTGCTTTTATTAGCCAATTTTTCTATAGATTATAATATGAAGTAAAGAAATTGATGTTCAACTTACTTAATCCTCAAACATTGAGTCAAGAAATTTACTTTGCTATGAAGTATGATAATTGACTATTTGAGTTTTAATTTGGAAATCACGCAAAGAAACCTCTACATTATTATAATTCAATGACAACATCGACAACCTCTCAATCTAAACATTTGAAAGTAGAAAACATATAAGTTGATGCAATATGTTTTAAACTTCTTATTAAATAAGAAAAGATTCATCATCATCAAGAAAGATTGTATTTGTATTGTGAAGAAGCTAAAAATATTGCTCAATACTATTCAAAGAAATGATGCAACTACAAAATGAAGAGTACAACTATCAAAGATGAAAAAATATTGAAAAAAAAATTTGTCTAATTACAATAGGGATTGTATGGTTGGAATCTTGTACAAATGGAGGTCTTATCTTCTCTTCAAAATCCTTTCCTTGTTTATAATAGACATGTATTTAAGACCTAATAATCACAAAGCCTTTGCTTTAATAGATACAGAAGCTTTAGTTTTTTTTTCAAATAAAGAGTTTGTTAAAAGCCATAGAATATTATTCGTACAAAAAACTAAATCCGTATATGTAAAAGTCATAGATGGTCATCCATTATCTTTTAGAGATATTATTCATAAAATACTTCTTGAAGATATAGTAATAAATGGTCATAATAGTTATAAATTTTTTAATATAATTAGGTCTCTTTTTAATCTAATTATTTTAGATTTATTGTGGCTAGAAAAGTACAATTTTTTAATAGATTGGATTTCTCATAAACTTGATTTTTTTCAAAGCATTATTAAGAATTTTATGAAAAGCCATAAGTCTAGTATAGCTAGATCCATACTCGTAGATGCAAAAGCTTTCTTGCATGCTGCAAAGAAAGATCATCTTTTATTATTTATGTCACTTCAATTTTTAATAATGAATAGACTTTAAGTGGCATTCCAAGTTAATATCAAGATTTTAAAGATATTTTTGAAAAAAAAATGAAGATATTTTTTCTAAGCATCATTTATATGATTGCTCAATTGACCTTAAAGAGAGAAGGTAGCCACCATTTGGTCCAATCTATACTTTATTAAAAAATGATTTGGCTAAATTAAAGAAGTACATTGATAAGAACTTGGCGAAGAATTTCATATGCCTTTTGAAATCTCCTACATGAGCTCCTATCTTATTTGTAAAGAAAAAAGATAAATCATTGTAAATGTGTATAAATTAATGAAGACTCAAAAAGATTACCATTAAGAATAGGTATTCTTTACTCTTAATATATGGACTTTTTGATCAATTAAATCAAATTAAGATTGAATTTTGAATAAGGTATAGGTATTTTTGAATATAGTGTCATGCCTTTTAGATTCATAAATGTATTAGTTCCTTGTCAATTCTTTATGAATGATATTTTTGTGAGTCTCTAAATGATTTTATTGATTGTTATTTAGATGATATTTTAATCTATTCTAAAAATATAGAAGAGCATGAAGTTCATAATAGTTATGTATTACAAAAACTTAAAAATATGCTAAATTGGAAAATTGTATATTTCACACTACTCAAGTTGACTTCCTAAGATATATCATTTTCAACGAAGGACTTATGATGGATCCAAAGAAAATTCAAATTATTATAGATTGAATGATTCCAAGAACAATAAGAAATCTAGAATGTTTTTTAGACTTATCAATTACTATCAAAACTTCATCAAGATTTTTTTTCATATTATGGCTCCTCTTACATATCTTACATACAAAGACAAATTTTATTGGAGTAAAGAAGGTGAAGCATCTTTTAAAGCCTTGAAGTTGGCATTTATTTTTGTACTAATCTTGTATTGTGTTGATTTTTTCATAGTATTTTTTATGGACTTAGATGCATCAAATTTTCCTATACATGTTATTTTGTCACAAATAAAAAAAGATAAAAAATTCTATTTAATAGCTTTCTATTCTAGGTAATTTTCAATATCCAAAATTAACTATGAAATCTACAACAAAGAACTTTTTGCAATCATGGATTCTTTTCAAAAATGACATTATTATCTAAAAGGCACTTCTAGTCCAGTCACCTTATATATAGATCACAAGAATCTCAAGTATTTCATGTGAGCACGTATTTTGAATCATCGCCAAGCTTGTTAGAGCATGTCTTTGTTAAGATTCAACTTCAATATCAGTCATTGGTCAAATATACAATAAGATTTGTCTGATTTTCTTTTTAGACATTTTTATTTTGTATCAAAAGAAAGAAACGAAGCTTATGATCAATAAATAAAAAATTTATTAAAGCTAGAATAATTTCATCTTTGAGTAATAAAATCAACCTTGATTTTTTATTCAACTTTTTTTTAGCAAATTCAATGAAATATGTCCACTGATCTTCTTATTCATGATATCAAGAATACTTCTTCTAAATCTTGTGATACTTTGAAGTTTGAATTCAAGAAAAATCTACTTTATTTTAAAGGATGCCTACATGTTTTAGAAAGAGAAATACATTTACGTATTTTTCAAGTTCATTTTAATTTTTCAACAGTAGGATATTTTAGATAAAAAAAGACTTAAGAGCTAATATCCAAAGATTTTTTGTAGCCACAAATGTGAAAGGCTGTAAAAGACTTTGTTCAATCATGTGACATTTGTTCAAGGTTAAAAATTCTTTGTCATTGACCTTATAGACTTCTTCAATCATTTTCTATTCAAAAACAATCATGGTCTTTTGTTATAAATCTTCCAATCTTAGATTTCTATGATTCTATATTTATAATAGTAGATCATTTTATCAAAATGATATATTTTATATTATATACAAAATCTATCATAAGTTAAAAAAATTGCCAAGCTTTTCTTTGAGAATATCTATTAGTATTATGTATTGTTGAAACATATTATATCAAATAGGAAGACTCAATTTATATCAAGATTTTAGAAAATTCTTTTTAAGATTCTAAAGGTGGATATAAAGCTTTTTTTGGCCTTTTATCTTTAAACTAATAGACAAACAAAGTACATAAACCAAGTTTTAAAGTAATATTTAAAGTATATCATTAATTATTAATAAGACAATTAGATTACCTTATTGCCATTGATAGAGTTTGCTTATAATAATATGATAAATTCTTCTATAAAATAAATAGATTTTTTTGCCAATTATGGTTATTATCTATGATGGTACTTTTAACTTTTCAAAAGTTGATAATCCTATAATAGAAGTTTTCACAAATTTTTTGTCAGAGCTATATGCAACAATGAAGGCACAATTAAAGGAAGTTCAAGGACAATAAAAAATCAACATAGATGCTTATCAAAAGAAACAACTATAATTCAATGTGGGTGACAAGGTATAGTTACTTTATTGAAATATCAAGACTAATTGTCCTTGTGATAAGTTAGACTATCACAAGCTTGGACCTTTTTCTATTTATGGATAAATCAATCTAATTGCTTATCGATTACATTCATCAAAATCAATGAAGATCCATCTTGTCTTCTACAAGTCTCTTCTTGAACCATTCAAGAGTGTGAATATACCAAGAAAAAGATAAATTCGACCCTCTCCTATAGAAGTGGATAATAATGAAGGGTTTAAAGTGTAAGAAGTTCTAGACTCAAGGCAATGTTAAAATAAGTTAGAATATATTATCTATTAGTATAGGTATGATATTAGTAAATGCATATGAAAGCCAACAAAAAAACTTACAAATATAATAGAGAGGGTCAAAGCTTTTCATCAACAACATCTATCAAAACTAAGATAAAACATAGCAAATCCTTGCTATAAAATAAACATAATTTAGAAAAGATTGTATTCTACTTTTTATCCTTGTTTGTATTTTCTATATAATTGTAGTATTAAGAAGATGGAAAACCAACAACTGGTGGATTCAACTCAAAAGCCATCATTTCTTGACATCGAGATGAGACATTATGATTATCATAGCCTTCAAGACAATATAATAGGGATGAAGATCTTCAAGAATAATATATTCTTCTTTGAATATATGGTGATATACAATGTATTCAATATCATGATCTAAAAAAAGACTCTTGATGTTTGGTGATTTTATTAGAGATAGGCACGACTCTTGATGGTATAACAAATATTTTGTTTGAAAGAAGTTATGAAGGTTTCAACAATGATCAAATCATAGGATAGCCTTCTCGCCCTAGAATAGGACATTACCAATGGCTGAGAAGACTTATCAACTACCTTCAAAACAAACAAAGATCAAAGTATGAGGCAAATATAATTTGTCGCATCTTAGACTTCCTCAACATATGATCACTGCTCCTTGTGGAACTCATCCCTAGAAGAAGGAATAATATCACAGATATAAATTTTGAATAATTATTACATAGATAAAATAACTATGAAGAAGTAAATAAAAATAAATTAATTTCATAATACCTGCTAGAAAAGCTTCTTAGAAGCTTTATTGATAATTTTTTGACTATACATATATTTATAGTTGATTGATAGATTAAAAAATTGATCAATAAGCTATCCATGTATTACATATTTTGGTAGCTTGTGGAACAAGTTAATTATATGGCTTTTATATAAAAAACTTGACTTACAAGTAAAGATATGTATTATACAAAGTCAACATGTTTTTGAAGGTCTTATAGAACATTCTAAGTAGATAGTATATATAGAGGCAAGAGTGAAGCCTTCTTCACTCTTCTTAATTCCTTTCTTATTTCTAGTTTAGATTCAAGAGTCTATAGTTTCTTTATCTTTTGACAATAGCCATTTTAATTTTATTTTAATATATTTGAAGCACCTTTTAAATAATGAAGCCATTTTTTATATGAATCCATAATTACAAGAAGTTTTTTGTTGTAGATTTCATAATTAATCTTGACTGCTAAATTTTTTTTGGAATGGAAAGCTACTTAATGGAATTTGTCATTTGTTTCCATTTGTGATAATACTACATCCAAGGTGAAGTTTGATGTATCAATTTCTATAAAGAATGCTTTAAAAAAATCAATGCAATATAAAGTTGATACAGAAATAAATTCTTTTTTTAAAACAACAAACAATACTTTGGCTTCTTTATTCCACTCAAGTTTGTCTTTACAAGATAAACATGTAAGTAGAGTTAAAATTTGAAAAAAGTTCTTGATAAAGATTCAATAATAATTAGCAAGGCCCTAAAAGCATTGTACATCTATTATTATTCTTGAGATCTTTCAATCTATGTCAGGGACAAGAACTCGATGAAAGCTAAAGAGTAAGTGAGACTTTTCTCAAAAAGAAATAGGACAAAATAGAAATATGTATATTAAGAAAGAAACTGGAATGGCTATTGCCAAAATACAAGAAAACTAGAGACCCTTGAAACTAGACTAGAAGCAAGAAAGGAGTTGACAAGAGTGAAGAGGGCTTCACTCTGGCCTCTATATATACTATCTAACTAGAAGCCACGTGGCGATGTTCTATAAGACCTCCAATATATGTTGACTTTCTAGGCCACATGCCTTTGCTTGCAAGGCAAGTTTTCTATGGATAGACCACGTAGTTAGCTTGTTCTTTAAGCTTCCAACATGCATGGCACATGGCTAACTTGTTGACCAAGTTTCTAACCTAAAAGTCAACTATAGACTCCTATAAAGTCAAAGCAGTGTCTATGAAGCTTCTAAGAAGCTTCTCTAGAAGATATTACACAATTAACCTACTTTTACATACTTTTATCTATTCATATAGGTAATTATATGTATGTCCGTGACATTACCCCCCCTTCTAGGGACGAGTTCTACGAGGAGCGGTGATTATATATTGAGAAAATCTAATATGCGGCGAATTGTATTTGCTACATACTCTGATCTTTGTTCTCTTCGAAGATAGTTGATGGGTCCTCTTAGCCATCGATAGTGTCCCATTCCAGGGCGAGAAGACCACCCTGTTATTTGATCACTGTTGAGGCCTTCATAACTTCCTTCAAATAATACATTTGAAACACCATCAGGAGTCGTTCCTATCTCCAATAATATCACCAAACATCGAGAATCTCTTCCAAGGTCGTGATACCAAACGCGTTGTATCTCACCATCTATTCGAGGAAGAACATGTCGTTCTTGAGGGTCTTCATCTCGGTTGCGTCGTCTTGAAGGTTGTGACAATCGCAATGTCTCATCCGGTAAGTCAGCAAACGAAGGTTCTTGAGTTGAATCCGCTGGTTGTTGGCTCTCCATCTAATTAGCGTCACAAAATGCAAAGAAGTTACAAACAAGGATAGGAAATTGAATGTTATCTTGCCTCAATCTTGTCTCTTTTATAAGAGAGGTTTTCATCTTGGTTTTGATGGATGTCGTTGATGAAAAACTTTGACTTTAGCTGATGCATTTGCTAGATTCCTGGATGGCTCCCATGTGCGCTCACTAATATCATATCCGCACCAATGAACAAGATATTCCAGCTTATTTCGGCGCCGCCTTGAGTCTAATATCTCTTCCACCTCAAATTCTTCATTATTATCTACTTCTATAGGAGGCGGTGGCATTTGTCTTCTTCCTTGTATATCCACTGTCTTATATGGTTCAAAAAGAGACACGTGGAATACAGGATGGATCTTCATTGACTCCGGTAGATGTAACCGATATGCAACTGGGTTGATCTGTTCAGAAACAGAAAAGGGGCCAAGCCTACGATAGTCCAATTTGTCACAAGGTCGAGTGGTCTTGATATTGCGACGAAGTAGCCATACCTTATCACCCACGTTGAGTTGTGGTTGCTCTTTACGATATACATCTGCATTTATCTTTTATCGTTCTTGAGCTTTCTTCAACTGCGCCTTCATTATTGCATGTAACTCTGACAACTGATTTGCCATATCTTCTGCTGCAGGATTATCAACTTTTGAAAAATCAAAAGTATCAAGTCGTGGATGATAGCCATAATTGGCAAAGAAAGGTGTTTGTTGCATGGAGGAATGTACCGTATTATTATAAGCAAACTCTGCCAATGGCAGAAGGTTTGTCCAATCATCTTGTTGGTAGTTGATGGTACACCTTAAATACTTTTCCAAGACTTGGTTTACGCGCTATGTTTGTCCATCAGTTTGAGGATGGAAAGCTGAAGATAGCTTTATGTCCACTTTTAAAATCTTGAAAAGAGTCCTCCAGAATCTCGACACAAATTGAGTTCCCCTATCCGATATGATATCTTTAGGTAATCCATGATAGCGATAGATATTATCAATGAAAAGCTTAGCTGTTTCTTCACCTGTGATAGATTTTGTACATGGCATAAAATGTGCCATCTTGGTGAAACGATCTACTATCACAAATATAGAATCATAAGATCTTGAGTTTGGAAGATCTGTGATGAAATCCATAGAAACAGAAGACCATGGTTGTTCTGGTATAGGTAATGGCTGAAGAAGTCCGTAAGGTCGATGTCGAGGAATTTTTGATTTTGAACAAATATCACATGATTGTACAAAGTCTTTGACTGACTTCCACATTTGTGGCCACCAAAAATCTCTTGATATGAGTTCCAGAGTCTTATTATATCCAAAGTGCCCTGCTGCTGGAAAGTCATGACGTGCTTGAAGAACACGCAAACGTGCTTTTCCTTCTGGAACATATAGGCGTCCTTCAAAATATAATAGATTATTCTTGAACTCGAACTTAGAAGAATCATGAGACTTGGAAGAATTATTCTCGATATCATGAACAAGAGGGTCTGAGGACATACTGGACTGGATTTGCTTGAGAAAAGTTGAATCAACAGTCAATGTTGATTTCACTGCTCGGAGATGAAATTGCTCCGGTTTCAAGAGGACCGTTCTTTGTTGCTCAAAAGCTGCATCTCCTTCTTTTGGTGCAAAATAAGAACGTCTAGACAGGGCATCGGACAAACCTTGTTGTTTTCCTGGCCGATAAGTGATAATGAAGTCGAATCTTGACAAAGACATACTCCAACGAGCTTGACGACGATTCAACACGCGTGCTGACATGAAATACTCGAGGTTCTTGTGATCTGTATACACAGTGACTGGACTAGAAGCACCTTCTAGATAATGACGCCATTCTTGAAAGGAATCCACGATTGCAAGAAGTTCTTTATCGTGGATTTCATAATTGATCTCGGCTGCTGAGAATTTTCTTGAATGAAAAGCTATCAGATGAAGTTTGTCATCTGTTCCCATTTGTGATAAAACTGCATCCAAGGCAAAATCCGATGCGTCTGTTTCCATAAAAAATGCCTTGGAAAAGTCAACACGATATAAGACTGGTGCAGAGACAAACGATGTCTTCAAGGCTTCAAATGCTGCTTCCGCTTCTTGATTCCATTGGAATTTATCTTTACTAGTCAAGCGTGTAAGTGGAGCTGCAACTCGTGAGAAGTCTTTGATGAAGATCCGATAGTAATTGGCAAATCCCAAGAAACATTGGACATCTCTCACAGTCTTTGGAATCTCCCAATCCATGATTGTTTGGACTTTCTTAGAATCCATCATAAGACCATCATTTGAAATGATGTATCCTAAAAAGTCAACTTGAGTAGTGTGAAATACACACTTTTCCATCTTGGCGTACAATCCTGCATCTCTGAGTTTTTGTAATACTTGACGAACATGTATTTCATGTTCTTCAACATTCTTAGAATAAATTAGGATATCGTCTAGGTAGCAGACGACAAAATTGTCTAAGAATTCACGAAATACATCATTCATGAGATGTTGAAAAGCAGCTGGTGCATTCGTGAGTCCAAAAGGCATGACATTATATTCAAAATGCCCGTACCTGGTTCGAAACGCAGTCTTCCATTCATCTCCTTCTTTGATCCGTACTAGATTATATGCTCCTCTTAGATCTATTTTTGTATAGATCTTAGCTTGATTTAACTGGTCAAGGAGTCCTGATATCAAAGGTAATGGATACCTGTTCTTGATTGTGATCTTGTTGAGTCCTCGATAGTCAACACACATTCGTAAAGATCCATCTTTTTTCTTTACAAATAAAATTGGAGCTCCTGCTGGAGATTTTGAATGGCGTATGAAATTCTTTGCTAAATTCTCGTCAATATATGTCTTGAGTTCAGCCAACTCATCTTGTGATAAACTGTAAATTGGTCCAAATGGTGGCTGAGTTCCTTCCTTGAGATCGATTGAACAATCGTATGGGCGATGCTCAGGAAGAATATGTGCATTCTTTTTCTCAAAAACGTCTTGATAATCCTGATATTGACTTGGAATGCCACTTGAAGTCTTTACGCTTTCAGAAATAGGTGCAGCATAAATAGCAAAAGTTGATCCTTTTTTTGCTGCGTGTATAAATGCTTTTGCACCTATAGGTGTGAGTTTTACTATACTAGACTCATGGTTTTTTACTTGGTTAATAGAACTGTTACTAATGCTCTGAGGAAAATCAAGTTTACGAGAAATCCAATCTATTCGAGGATTATACTTTTCTAACCATGATAAGCCTAAAATTACTGGATTAGAGGGAGATCTAATTATATTAAAAATTACGCAACTACTATGACCATTTATTACTACATCTACAGGAAGTGTTTCGTGAGTTACATCTCCAGAAGACAACGGACGACCATCTATGACTTCTACGTGTACAGGTTTAGTTTTTTGTATTAATGATATTCTATGACATCTAGCAAATTCTTCATCTAAAAAACAAGATGAGGCTCCTGAATCTACCAAGGCAGAGGCTTTGTAATTATTAGGTCCTAAACGTACATCTATTATAAAACAAGGAGATGGTTTTGAGGAGAGGATAGGACCTTTATTAGAAGTTGTACAAGATTCCAGCCGCACGGTCCCTATTGTAGCTGGACGTATTCGTTTTCCGACATACTGTCTTCTTTGACAGCCGTACTCCTCATTTTGTAGTTACGTCGCTTCTTTGGACAATGTTGAGCAGTGTGCTTAGGTTCTCCACAATATAAGCACAATCTTTCTTGTCGACGACGAGACTTTTCTTGCTCAGTAAGAGGTTTGAAACGTACCGCATCAATTTGCATATCCTCTACTTCCGAAGGTATGTGTTGAGGAGACGTCGGTGTTGCCATTGAATTGTAGTAACGTTGAGGCCCACTTGTGCGACTCTCGGATCGAAATTCAAAAAGTCGATTGTCGCACTTCACAGCAAAGTCAATTGCTTAACTCAATGTTTGAGGATCAGGTAAATTAAGCATCAATTTCTTTACCTCATATTGTAATCCGTAGAGAAATTGACTCACAAGTGCGGCATCATCCCACTTGATATCAGTTGCAAGTTGTCGAAATTGCGAAGTATATAATGTTACTGATCGATTGCCTTGTCGCAAAATACGGATCTTGTTGTTTGCAACACGAATTGCATCAGGTTCTCCAAACATGGATCGAAACTCCGCCAAAAAAGCCTCCAGATTATCCAATATTGGATCTCGTCGTTCAAGAAAAGATGAAAACCATGACAATGCTGAACCTGAAAGAAGTGTACCTATGAATCTTACTTGTGACCCTGGAGTTGGATAGCTCTGGGGTTGAAGTTCAATCACTAGTTGGACCTGATTGATGAATCCTCGAAACTTGGATCTGATACCATCAAACTTCTCGGACAAGGCAATTCTCGGTTCTCTAACACTCGAAGGGTGTTCCATTCTGGGAGAAGGGACATGGTTTGGTGCAGATGTTGAAGCAGCCCCAATCATCTCTATATCTTCACTTCCTACCATTCTTGTTGCTCCTTGTGGTGGTAAATTGAGTTGATGCATCGCAAGCATTAACTCCCTCAATTGTTCTTGCATCTGTGCCATTGCACTCTTCATTTCAACAAGCTCTGCCATAGTAGCACTTAGAAAAGAGAAGATGTCTAACAACGCTCAAAACAAATAGAAGAGAGGAATTGATAACAAAGAAAATACTAAGAACAATATCAGTTTAAAAGAGGGTAATCCGCAACTTCTAATGCGCTTATGTCTTATCAAGAAAAAGGGGTAATCCACTCTTAATCAAGAAAAGACAAAGCTCTGATATTGTAAGTGTACTCTTGTCAATCTGTCAGGGACAAGAACTCGATGAAAGCTAAAGAGTAAGTGAGACTTTTCTCAAAAAGAAATAGGACAAAATAGAAATATGTATATTAAGAAAGAAACTGGAATGGCTATTGCCAAAATACAAAAAAACTAGAGACCCTTGAAACTAGACTAGAAGCAAGAAAGGAGTTGACAAGAGTGAAGAGGGCTTCACTCTGGCCTCTATATATACTATCTAACTAGAAGCCACGTGGCGATGTTCTATAAGACCTCCAATATATGTTGACTTTCTAGGCCACATGCCTTTGCTTGCAAGGCAAGTTTTCTATGGATAGACCACGTAGTTAGCTTGTTCTTTAAGCTTCCAACATGCATGGCACATGGCTAACTTGTTGACCAAGTTTCTAACCTAAAAGTCAACTATAGACTCCTATGAAGTCAAAGCAGTGTCTATGAAGCTTCTAAGAAGCTTCTCTAGAAGATATTACACAATTAACCTATTTTTACATACTTTTATCTATTCATATAGGTAATTATATGTATGTCCGTGACAATCTATGATGATTTGGATCTTTTTTGGATCCATGACAAGGCCTTTATTAGAAATGATGTATCCCAAAAAATCAACTTGAGTAGTAAAGAATAGATACTTTTTCATCTTTTTGTATAATCTTACATCTCTTGGTTTTTGTAACACATGACAAACATGGACCTCATGCTCTTTTGAGTTCTGAAAATAGATTAAAATGTCATCCAAATAATAGACCACAAAATCATCAAAAAATTCACGAAAGACATCATTCATTAGATGTTGAAAAGCAGCTCGTGCATTTGTGAGTCCAAATGACATGACATTGTATTCAAAATGCCCATACCTAATTCAAAAAACAATCTTCTATTCATCTCTTTTTTTAATGTGGACTAGGTTATTGCCTCATCATAGATCTATTTTTGTATAGATCTTTGCTTCATTTAGTTGATCAAGAAGTCTTCAAATCAAAGATAGAGGATACATGTTCTTAATGATGAACTTATTAAATCCTTATTAATCCACATACATCCATAGAGATCCGTCTTTTTTCTTCACAAATAAGATAGGAGCATCAATTGGAGATTTACAATGACATATAAAGTTTTTAGCCAAATTCTCATCAATGTACTTTTTGAGTGCAGCCAATTCATTTTGTGATAGGCTATAGATTTGTCCAAATAGTGGTTGAGTTCTTTCTTAAAGATTGATAGAACAATCATAAAGACAATGCTCCAAAAGAATATCTACATTTTTCTTTTCAAAAACATCTTGAAAATCTTGATATTGGCTAGAAATACCACTTCATATCTTTTCACCATCAACAATGAGCATGGGATATATAGAAAAAGATGGTCCTTCATTTGTGGTATGTATGAAAGCTCTTGCACTTACCAATAAGGGTTTGGATATATTAGACTTTCAGATTTTTACTTGCCTAGTAGGACCTTAAACTAAACTATGGAAAAAATCAAGATTATAAGAAATTCAATCTATTTAAGGGTTATATCTTTCTAACCATGATAATTTTAAAATAATTAGATTAAAAAGAGATTTAATCATATTAATTATTACTGAACTATTATGACCACGAATTTATACTTCTATAAGAATAGTTTCATGTATAACATCCCTAGAAGACAATGAATGTCTAATTTGGAAATTGTGCTTCTCATTTTATAATTGCATTATTTCTTTGGATAATGTTGAATAATATGTTTAGCTTTTCTACAATATAAGCATAAGCCTTTTTAACGTTGTTAATTCTATTTCTGCTCTATGAGAAATTTAAAACATATTTTATCAATTTACATTGATTTTAGCCTTAATAAATAAGTTTTTGAAAGCTTAGGAGCTAGTGTCATTATTATTTTGTTCCTCTCTAGCCATATCTTTGTTCTTGACGTCTTTTAAATAATCGATTGTCACATGCAATGGCTTGAGTAATAAATTATTCTAAAGATTTTATCTATGGCATTATCAATAACAAGTCTTTGACATTATCCTTCAACCCACATCAAAATTGATTGATAAAGGTTTTGTCATTCTAGTCCACATCACAAGTGAGGTTTTGGAATTCAACAGCATGTATGGTGGCTGACCATGATCCTTACCTTAAAGATAAGAACTTGATCTTTGCTACTCTTTCTTAATGACTTTCTTCAAATATGGCCATAAACACATTTAAGAATGAGTTCAAATCATAAAGGAATTACAAATATTTTTCTATTAAATGTGCAAACTAAATCAAAGCACTTCTTGATAAAAGTGTACATATGAATCAAACTTGAATAAATCCATCGAGGTATTAGAAAGGATGCAATCTTAGATAGAGCTTGATTTCTTGCAAAAATCCTCAAAATTTTGATCTTATTCCATCAAACTTCTCAAGTATACTAATCCTTCTCCCTATCAAGTTTGTAGAAGCAAAACTCTCTAGATTTGGTTGTAAGGTTGATCTATTTATTTCCTTTGATTACACAACTTCTTATTGCAAAAGTTGAACTTCTTCCATAAGCATAGGTATAATATCTCTATGATTCACATTAGAAATACGTGAGATTTTTACTCTTAAAGTGTTGACAAGCTCATGAAGATTTGTAATAGTTACAAATTTATTCTCACTTCAGCTGAAAATAGCATCCATAATCTTTCCTTCGACAGACAACTCAAATAAATTCAAATAGTTAAATTAGACGAAGGTAATCTGTAATCTCTAATAAAAATTTCTATAAAGAGGAATAATCCAATTTTTTTAAAGAAAAGATTAATATTAGAAAATAAGATTTTTTATTTAAAGGTAGATAGTTTACAACCTTCAAAATACAACAATAAAAGTGGAGTAATCCACTCACTTTTAAAACAAGACAAAAACACTATATTAGCACTCTTTTTAAACTATCAAGAACATGAATCTTGAAGAAAAAAAATCCTCAATACACTCTTGTGTCCACTAAAAAAAACTAGAAAGTCATTCAACGATGATATAATATTGAACTAGAATGGCTATTGTCAAAAATAAGAAGACTAGATAGTCTTGAATAAAGACTAAGAACTAAAAAGGTGTTAACAAGGATGAAGAAGGTTTCACTCTTACCTCCATATATACTCTTAACTAAGAACTATGTAATGATGTCGTAGAGGACCTCCAAAATATGTTGACTTTACAAGATCTCTATTCTAACTTGCAATTTTTTTTTTTATGTGTACCACATAGTTACCTTATTCCACAAGCTATCAATATGTGGTTAACTTACTGATCAAGTTTCTAACTTACCAATCAACTACAAATACATGTAATGTCAAGCAACATCTATGAAGCTTTTAGGAAGCTTTGCTAAAAGGTCTTATGAAATTTATCTACTTCTATTTATTTTTACCTATTCCTATCTAATCATATAAATATTTGCTAAAATACCTATGTATGTCCGTGATAATAATCTACTTTCTTTAAGAAAAAAATTAGTAATAAAAAAATAAATTATTTATTGAAAAGTGGGTAGTTTGCAACCTTCAAAATACAACAATAGAAGTGGAATAATTTACTCACTTCTAAAACAAGTTAAGAATAATAAGTTAAGACTCTTACTAAATTGTCAGAGATATTAATCTCAAGAAAGAAAATCTCAAAATAATCTTGTGTCACTCAACAAGACTAGGAAATAACTAAAAGATGGAAATATATTGAATTAGAATGGCTATTATTAAAGACAATAAGACTAGAAAGTCTTGAAATAAGACAAAAGATTAGAAAGGCATTGTCAAGAGTGAAGAAGGATTCATTCTTTTGTCCATATATATTCTCCAAGTAGGATCTACATGGCGATATGCTATAGGACCTCCAACACATATTGATTTGGTAAATAAATATCTTAATTTGCAAGGCAAGTATGTATTTATTCCCATAATTACCTATATTCCATCACACTTGATTAGAGGTTAAATAAGTAGAAACAACTATCCAAAAGAGGTGAGAAGACCAAATTTTGTTTTGAGTTTCGTATTGGAATCATAATTGATAGGATGGATTTAAAAATAATGGTTTAGTTGGTATAGGGTACTTTTCTTGTTGCCAATAAATAGGTAGTGAAGTCCATCTTTAAAGCTAATGGATAGATATTAATGATCGGTAGAAGGTAATGCACAATCTAGAATAAACTTCATAAAGTGTCATGCATGTGTACAAGATGGTCTGATGACATCATGGATTGTAATATGTATAGAGGGTCAAGAAAGACAATTTGTAACAGTTGCATTAATTCAAATGGAGGCATTTTAAAGTGCCAAGGATTGAGGTGTATTTGCAATGGCTATACAAAAAGTCAAAGTTATGAACATAATACTTAGATTCTCAACATCATTTGCAGCTTCCTATTGTAATCACAATAATCACTTACCAATCTTCGTAAGAAAGCTATTTGCAATTACAAATGATGTGGGCAATAGAAACGCATTTCCTACTTTGGAGAGGAATGCAATGGCAAGCATATGCAAAATCAAGTACTTGTAGGGGTCTCAATTTTAGAACAATGATGATGAGGATGTTAAACATCACAAATATGTCTCAAATCTCATTCTGATTTAAAAATTAATAACAAATTGAACAAAGTGTATTGGAAAATGAAATCAATTTGAACAAGAACATTAATTGTTGATTCAATTAATAATTTCTAATTGACCCTGACTGGCATAGAAAGTGTTATAAATTCTACAATTTTTTGGTACATCAGCAAATGTAGGTGCCAGAATTGCAAGAAAATTTTGCTTCTCAATAGGTGGACATTGTTGCCTCTATGTTCGGTAGGATCAGGTTGAAGTTCTATGCCGCAGATTTTCCTGGAAGGCAGTAAAAGCAAGGTGATGGATTTGAGTTTGGAGAAAGTTAGATCCAAAATCTTCAGGCAGATCAGTAGAGATTATAGTAATCGCTGCTCCCGGGGGGGCTCGAACCCACGACCTTTGGCTCATAAGACCAATGCTCTAACCAGCTGAGCTACGGGGGCGGCGCAACTGGAAAGACACCATACACCTCTGGGAAAGCGATCACGTACCTTTTCGCCTCGGCAAATCATCCGCGGCCCCTCGCTCTCATCCCGCCGCCGCCGCCGTCTCCAGCGTCACCACTCACTGCCCCTGGCCAAGCGAATGCACCTGGAATGGAATGGAATGCCCACCGCACCGAATGAATGCAGCGCATGTCTGCATGGAGCGGTTCGACGCTTCCAACGCCATCCCGAATCTGGAATTGTAATGCAGTGTCGCCGTGGAGTGCTTGTCGGTCTGGCGCCGCAGCGCGGCGTCACTGAAGCCTGCAAGCTAGATTGTCCCGACGAGACGTTTCATTGGTACACGTTCGAGCGCGAACTGGGGTCGATTGTTCAGGATACACGTTTGTCTGAGAATCGATCGCGTTTCGAGCGTTTCCAAGCTTGTCTGGGCGACTCGCTCAGGGTGGCAGGATTGTCCGCGCGCCGGTGATGGAGCTCACTTCCACTCGCGAGAGTTGGAGGATTCTGTGAGGGTTCGAGTCGTAGGGTTTGCTCTGTGTCGAGGTGTGGCAGTTGGGTCGCCTCGATCCTGGAGAACGCCTCGCATCATTCTTACTTTGGATGGGACGCAGACAGGCAACCCGGTCGGCGTGTGACAGCGGAATCGCCGGTCGCGAGGCCGGGGATACCGGGGAGGAACAAGGAGGAGGTGACGGCGCAGGGAGCGCCCGGGAAGATTGGAAAGTCCAGAGCGAGGCGAAAGTGCACGGCAATCGCGGCAGGCGCAGGCACAGTCAGCTGCTTGCGGCGGTCGCAGCTCCGGAACGAAGACGACGACGACGAGGCTGGAGCGAGAACACAGGGGGGAGGAATCGTGATCGGAGAGAGCACAGAACAAATGGGTTTCAAATTGGTATCAGACATGTTCCAATCCACATTTCAAACTGGGTCCAGTTTGGTGCCACATGGATTGAACGTTGCTCCAACCACTTTGGAACTCATCCAACAAATCACAAACCAGTTTGAGGCAGTTTGGTAATCCTGATAAGTATAAAAATTAAAAAAATAAAATAAAATAAAATACTCCCATGTAGGAAAATAGAAATGAGGAGGATTCCAAGTGTCTTGACAAGATTTTGTCCAAAAAAGAATTTATATAAATGTTTTAGCTAAAGATTTTCTTCAATCCATTTCAAACATTTTAATCAATGGTGGATTACAAAATTGAGGATCCAACTTTTACAAAATGGAGAAGTATGGCATTTAATTATGCTATCAAGAGAGGTGGGACATCTAATTATGCTATCAAAAAGAGTGTGGCATCTAATGATATTACTATTCTATCCAAATGAATCAACAATCATTACATATTAATAGCTCATGCATATCTATTTTAAATATTGAAGAATAGGCACTATGAAGTCACTACACTTAGCATCAGCAAGGTTGCACACAAAGAGAGTATGGAATAAGATGTCTCTCACTTCCAATACCCAATACTTGTAGGTGGTGGTTGTTGCCTTAGAAGACAACTTCCATTCTTTGACTTTTACATATATAGTTCTAGGATCTTTTGGCATCTAACTTCCCTCGTAAGTATCTTATAATCCTAGAATCCTTTGGCATCTTACTAACTACGAGGATATCCTATACTAAACACTAATTTCTCTTACTTAGTCTTCAAATATTCCCTAGTTCATACTTTATCTTCTTGATTTTGACTCTTGGTCCTTGACCTCATCTTATATCCATAAGATGCCCCTTTTAACCACTAAGATACAATCCTTTGGCCATTAATAATTTATCTAAGGTAATATTTTCTATAAGATAACTTATTTTATTTTTGATTTTATTTATTTACTTTAATACTCTTATTTTGCTATTGGTCAAAAGGCTTTTAATCCTAATACCTTTGTTAATATATAATGTCTATCTTTTACTAATGTCTTTATCAACAAATCAGCAAGCATGTCTTCTATTGCACAATACTTCATATCAATCACTCTCATTTCAATCTTCTCTCTTATGAAGTGATGTTGAATGTCAATGTACTTGGTCCTTGAATAATGCTTTGAATTCTTTGCAAATGTAAGACATCTTTGATTGTCAAACTTCATTGTAGTAGCATTCATTTGCAATACTCCAATATCCTTTAAATGTTGTCTTAGCCATATTACCTCCATTGCACCATCACTTACTACCATATACTCTACCTCTATTGTTGATCTTGCAATGGTTGGTTGTTTCTTATAATTCTACAAAATAGCTCCCACTCTAACAAAGAATACATATCATGTTGTTAATCTTCTATCATTTGCATCTCCAATCCAATTTGCATGACAATAACCATGCAAACTAATGTTATCACTCCCAAGTCTCAATTTGAAATGCAAAGTGTCTTTTAAGTACCTCATAATTCTTTTGATGGTTGCCTAATAGATTGGTCGCCTAATAGATTGGTCCAGCCCTTGAAATGTGTTAGCTCATAACACTCACTGCATATGCAAGATCCACCCTTGTGCCAACCATTTTATATATAAGTGAACCTACTACTACCTTATATAGAACACCTTACATTTAACCTTCAATTTCAGCAAATTCTTCATCCATAAGCTTTATCAACTTCAAATTGGCCTCTAAAGGTGTTCCAATAACCTTACACTCTTACATGTTGAATTTTTTCTATACTTCTTCAATATACTTGCTTTTGCTCATTGTAATGGTCTTTTTAGTACAATCTCTCACAAACTCCTTTCTTAAATAATAGTGAAGAACTTCCAAATCATTTATTTCATACTCATTTTCTAACTTTGCCTTCAATCAATCTATCATCTTCATAATATTAGTTAAGATGATCAAATCATCAACATAGAAGATGACAATCAATATGAATTCACTTGATTGCTTCACATACAAAAAATGATTAGATTCACTTCTTCCAAATCCTTCATTTATAAAGAATGTATCAATACATTGGTACCATGCCTTTAAAGATTGCTTGAGCTTATATAAGGCTTTTTTCAACTTACAAATAAGATGTTGTTTGCCTTCTTCTACAAATCCTTGAAGTTGATCTATCTAGATGTCTTTTTTTAGATTTTCATTCAAAAAAGCCATCTTTACATCCATTTGATGCATCTCAAAGTCCATTACTATCCCAATTTCAATAATGGTTCTAATAGTGGTGAATTTGGCCATGGGAGCAAATATCTCATTGAAATCAATATCAACAAATATATTTAAAGATTAGTACTCTTCATCATCATCATCATCATGATCTTCAATATACCCATTATTTTTATTACTGATTTTAGTAATTGTAGGTATACTATGGTCTACCTTCTTTGGCTCTTTATTTTGATTTGAATTTCCACCATCATCAATGTCATCATCTTATTCTTCTTCTTTTGCTAAAATTTAAGATGTATCCACAAACACACCATTACTTCCACTTAGACAATTCTTTAAGTAGTCATTAAAACTCTTATGCTTCAAAAACTCTATATCACAATTCTTGATGGTCTTCTTAGTTTTTAACCATGTAAGCCTATATGCCTTGAAATCTTCAAAATATCCAACAAACACACATTTTAAATCTTTTGCATTAAGTTTGGATCTTATACAATGTGGTACTTTTACATAGGTAATACATCCAAAAATTCTCATGTATGAAACATAAAGTTTCTTGCCATTCCAAGCTTCTTATAGAGTAATTGATGTGAGTGCACTTATTACGCACATATTCTTTGTATACATTGTATTTATCACTACTTTTGCCTAATATTCATGTCTAATATTTTATACATAAAGTATATTTCTTACCATCTCTATATTGGTGCAATTTTTTCTTTCAGCAGCTTCATTTTGTTGTAAAGTGTAGGGAGTAGAGGATTATCTTGTAATGCTTTGAATCTTTAAGAACTCATCAAAATATTTTGATATGTACTCACTTCCATTATTCATGTCTAATACTTTGAGCTGCACTTACATTGTTTCTCTACAAAAACCTTAAATTCCTTAAACCTTAAGAAATATTCAATCTTGACTTTAAGGATATAAATTTATATTTTTTTTGAAAAATCATCAATAAATATGACAAAGTACGTTGTTTCTCCAATTGATGGTGTTGACATTAGTCTACAAACATCAAAATATATAATTTCTAATAATTTGCTTGCACACGTCACAACTCTTCTTAGAAATCAAGCCCTTTATTGTTTGCCTTATATACATCCTTTTCAAATAAGTGTCAAGGCATTCTAGTTGAATTCACTAAGTTCCAAGCCACTTACCATGGATTGAGGGTCCTTCATACTTTTGGCATTCAAATGACTAAGTCGTTGATTCCAAATTTCAAACTTATCTTGATCTTATGAAAAATTAGCAAATACTACGACTTCTACATTGTTCACCTTCTTACAATTTATGAAGTAGAGGTTGCCATCTATAAGGCCTTTGGCACCATGTTGTTCAAATAATGTCTTCACAAAACATCCATTTTTATCAAATTGAATCTTATAATAATGTGATATAAGTTTGCTCAGTAAAAGAAGGGTTTTCTTCATCTTTGTAAGTCCTCTTTTAACCTGATTTTTTTGATTTGGTCCTTCACAATGATTTCTACAATAATGGATCCAATTCCAATCGCTTGTAGCATGCCATTGCCTCCAAAGCAAACTTTGGTTGCTAAATTTTTTTTATAAATATTAAATAAATATTTATATCGTGTCATATGCTTAATAGTATCCAAAGCTATAATCCACTTAGATATAGCAGCCATAGAGGCTCCTTCACTCACCATGAAAGCATAGTCATCTCCATCAAAGTTATCACAAGCATTGTTTGCATTCTTTCTATCCCTCTTTTCTTAGCTTTGTAGTAATTTCTAACAAAGTGACATAGTTTTTTTAAATATAGTAATTTTTTATGTTTCTTTTTAAATTATTATATTAATAAAAATAGCTATTTTTGCTTTGTCTTAAAAATAGACTCGAATCATCACTTTGAAGCTCTTTTTTTTTCTACTTGGTTACTTCATGAGCAAGCCTTGATGTAACATAATTCATAATAAGTTCTTTTATGTTGATAAATTCTAATGCTACAATGAGGTAATTGTAGGACTTAGGAAGATTTTGAATAATGTCAATACAATGTCTTTATCATCAACTAGCTCGTCAAGAATTGCTAGTTAGTTTGTAATTGCTTTTACCTTGTTGACATGAATCATGAAATCATTTCCTTCTTCCATCTTTATTGTTAAGAATTTTATCTTTGTCTATAGAATGTTGGCAAGGTTTCTACTCTCATAGATGTTACAAAGAGTCTTTTGTACTTCTACTGATCCATTACAAGCAATTATATGTGAAAAGTTGGCATCATCCAAATTTAATAAAATCATGCCAAAAGCCTTCTTTTTACAACGTTTGTACTCCTTCTTCACCTTAACATCAACATCATCACTTGAAAGCCCTTTACTTTCATCTACAATGTCTCAAAGGTCCAATGAAGCCAACAAAAGTTCTATTTTTTTCTTCCAATGGTAGAAGCTGTCACCTCTAAATTTCTCAATCACTCTCAAATTCTCACCTTCAATTAAAGCCATGTCTAAAAAAAAGAAGTGTATCAAAAAAAATCAAGAAAAGAAAAGAAAAAAAAAAAAAAAAAAAAAAAAAAAACTCTCAGAATCAACAAGAAGGTGTTGTTGCTTTAGAAATTCAAAATGCCTTCTTTATGAATAAACAAGTGTTTTTACTCTTTAATCACTCTCAATTTCACTTATAAGACTTTTCACAAATCTTATAATTTGTCTTAATCTCTTGTATAAACTTTGCTACTCCACAATTACCCCTCTCCTCTCATGAATTACTTCTAACCTAACAAAATACTTTTTATTATTATAAAAGGATCTCAAGGGAAGTTTATCACATAAAACCACAATGTTAGATCACAAATGATGTAAATCAGTAAAGAAACACAATACTAGTGTTTTAAAACATCATTCTAAGGTATTTAATAACCTCCAAGATTATCAATGCATTTAATAACAAATAAGAATAAAACTACATCAACAACTAGATGCAACAATGTAGTTGATCTTTTGGTTGCATAATATCAAACCTTAATATCAGCAATGATCAAAAGGTCTACTCTTCACATTAAGTAAAATTTTAAAGAACTTCAAAAATTACAATTAAATATGAATAGGCCCATAACCTATTAAAAAATAAGCACTATAAAATTATTATACTTAGCATCAACAAGGTTGTACACAAAAAAAGTATGGAGTAAGATATCTCTTACTTCTGATACCCAATACTTATAAGTAGTGGTTACTGTTCTAAAAGATAATTTCCATTCTTTAACTTTTACACACATGGTCCCAGGATCTTTTGGCATCTAACTTCCTTCAAGGATATCCTATGCCAAACACTAATTATTCTTACCTAGTCTTTGAATCTTCCCTAGTTTATACTTTATCCTCTTAGTCCTTGACTTCATCTTATATCCATAAAATATCCCTTTTAACCACCAAGAGTCAATCTTTTGACTATTAGCAACTTATGTAAGGTAATATCTTTTATAAAGTAATTTATTTTATTTTTATTTTTACTTCTTTATTTTAACACTAAATATAATAAAAACATATATATATTGCTCATATCTTAACATCATTTTTATCAACTCTTGAATTATTTCAAAGTAATAGATGTCATGTCTAATTTTTTGACTAATGAAAATAGTCCACCCTATATAAGAAAAATGGAAGGAAAAGAGGGGAGATTTTTGACAATGAATTGGCTATCTTAATGATTTTTAAGCTTTGTATGAACATTTAGGAGATCAGAAGATTGAGCAAGTATTGCATATTTTCCAATTTTATTTTAGATTAATATCTACATTTATACTCAATGCTCATGGAAATTGGATTTTGTTCATTAAAATGGACATTAAATCATGGCTTGTGCACTTGTTCTTAAGTTTCTTTGAAATAATTTACACATTAATTAAATGTAAGGTAGAGTTGAAAGATGAGAGGTTTTTGTTGATTACTTTAACATAAAAAAAATTATAATTTTTAAGTTTAGAATTTAAATTATTATTATCATTATTATTATTTTATAATTATATAAATTTATACTTTTATTTTATTTTGAAGTAGAAGTTTTAAATACATTTAAATCTTATTTATTTTAATTTTATAATTTTAGAAATTTTTAAATTAAGTAGTTTATACAAACATCTAATTAAATTTTTTTTACAATAATCCTCAACTTTTATATTACCTTCATGATTTAGCTTCTTTGTCTTAGTAGCATTGTTTTTTCTAAAGAAATTTTGTAATTTAAAACTCTTCAGTCTATAAAATATTTTTATTTTTTAAATTTTATTTTATCTTTATTATAATAAAATTTTAGAAAATTAAACAAGGTACAAAAAAATACTAACCAAAAAAAGAATATGGATTTATTTTATCAAAAAATTAATATTTTATTTCATCTATTAAAAAAATATATTTATATTTTTCTAATTATATTTTATTAACTTTATATTTATATATATTTTTTTGGAATATAAATTTGACTTACTTAATCCAAAAATTAGGTCTACAACTTTTTGGACATATCCTTAGAATTAAGATTGTCTATTGTAACTAACATTGCAAAATAAATAATAGCTTAAACTAATTTGAATTAGACATCTGTACATACTAGCTCAATTTGCATTTTATTAAACAAACATTATCCAAATAATAACATTTATACTAAATTGCCATGTATATTCAAGGAAATTAATTGAAATTAATGATATTCATTCATTTGATACTACAAATATTGCATGTCATCCACTATACAGAATAATTGAAACGCACAACCTTCAATGATCCATGTGGATCAAAAACTCTTCTTCTGAGTTTAAGTTGAAAGTTTGAAATGTGACATAAGCAAGCCATTAAGAATAATCTACAACAAATACTCTACCTTGACTCTTCTTCAATAGTACGTAATGCATGTCTTTCGTCAGGGATAATATAAAGACACAGTGAACTTATCTCAGAAGCACTTGGAAGTTAGAACTACAGTACTGGAAGATGATTGTCAGACATGAACCAGTGCTCAGAGTTCTGGCTTGAAGTAGGTCTGATTACTGTTCTGATTACTGTCCTGATTATTGATTGCGGCACTTCAATGTCTGAGAACTACTGACCTTCACTTACAGACCAATTTAATGAAACGTCAAAATTTCCAATTCAAATCTGAAATACTTCAGAAAAACTGACCGAGAAAATCTCTAGATTACGCTCAATGCAAGTAAAAAACCCAAAAGCCGACGTAAAGCAGAAGGGTACCAGTTCATAAGAAGAAAAAGAATCTCTCGGGTGATTAATTGGTTGTCACAAACTTTTCTCACAGACCAGCAGAGTCCATGGTGTGCACATTCAGTTCTAGTGTTTGTGATGGTGGGTTCTGGGGAATACATTGACTTTCGCAAATGAGTGTGAGAAGCAGTGATTGTGAGTTTAAGTATTGAAAGTGTAAAAGCTAGCCAGGACTCTAAACATGTCAACAAGAAGAGACTCGTATCTTTCGGGTGGTGGAATCATAGCCTCATCGCATCCTGTTCAAAGCTCCTCAGCAGTGTCATTTCTTTGCAATGCATTCCAGTTTTCGTAGAACCTCAAACGGTCAGCAATTGATGTGCACTAGAAAAAAAACAGTGATGCAAGAATGGATACAAATTCTTTGATCCTTCACATATGCTTTGCAATATGAAGGAGCTTGTGATCCTTGGTCAAGAAATGGTGGGCGACAACGTAGAGGAACACACCTGTGGCAATCCCCATCCAGATTGCGAAGATCCAATCAGCAGTTCCTCCCTCTGCTGTGCCATTGATGAGGATGCCGATGACGACACCGACAGATGTGGAGTTGGCGAAGACCAAGCCGTAGAGCAAAGAGCTTAGTAGTGGCCGGTTTGATGCCAAACGGAGCACTACAATGCCCATAGCTAAAGCCAAGACCACTTTGTGGATCCCAACCATCCACATTTTCTCCCAAGAGCCGGCCTTGGTTCCTGCAATTGAATCCTCCAAAAAGCTATAAAATTTCGGAAATATTCTTCAAATTAACTGTAAACTAAACATTGATGTCTGCCATGGAAAGCACTGTGATCATTATAGACTTTTCAAGAAAATTGATAGCCGCTACGAAACCTTTGCATTAATTAATTACAATTGCAGATCCCCCAACCTATCCAAGAAAACATTTAGGTGTTGCATCAATTGACTGACCTGCTACACCAATGGTTATACCATCAAATATAGAATGGAAGCACAAGGTCAGAATCAACAGCACTGAGTCAAACAGATTCAAAGTGGCCAAGATTGTTGCCTTTGTTTTGGGTCCTGCCACAACCATTAAATAACCAATTAGATTTCTTGGCTAGATTTTCTTCAATATATTCTTTAAATTCAGCCAATTTATTTTGTGATAAATTATAGATTGGTCCAAACAGTAGTAGAGTTCCTTCTTGAAGGTCAATTGAATAGTCATAGGGGTGATGTTTAAGAAGAATATTTATATTTTTTTTTTCAAATACATCTTGAAAATCTTGATATTATCTTGGAATATTACTTGAAGTCTTTCCACTATTAGAAACGAGTGCGGCATAAATGATATAAGATAATTCTTCTTTTGCAACATGCAAGAAAGTTCTTCTACCTAAAAATATAGATTTAGTTGTATCAGACTTATGACTTTTTACTTGATTAACTACATTCATAGTTATACTTTTAGAAAAGTCAAGACTACAAGAAATCCAATTTATTTTAGAATTATATTTTTTTTATTCATAATAAACCTAAAATGAGTAGATTAAAAGGAGATCTAATGATATTAAATATTACAAAGCTGCTATGATTATTAGTTATTATTTCTATAGGAATAATTTCATAAATAACATCTTTTGAAGACAATACATAGCCATTTATGACTTCTACATGAATAGGTCTAGTTTTCTTTATAAAAGATATATTATGTCTTTTAACAAATTCTTTATGTAAGAAAGACGTTGAGGCTCTTGAATCTAACAAGGCAGAGGCTTTGTGATATTTAGCTCTTGAAATAATATTTTTGTAAAAGAAAAGATTCAATGGAAAAAATAGAATCTCTATTAGGTGTTGTATAAGATTTCAACTGCATGGTTCTTATTATAATTAAACAAATTTGTTTTTTTGACATATTCTCTTCTTTCATAGTTGTACTCTTTATTTTGTGATTGCATCATTTTTTTGAACAATGATAGGTAGTGTATTTAAGTTCTCCACAATACAAGTACAATCTTTCTTGACGACGACAAATCATTTCTTGCATAGTAAGAGATTTGAAATGCACCATATTAATTTGCATATCTTCTACTTTTGAATGTATATGTTGAAAAAATATTGGTGTTTTCATTGAATTATAATAACATTGAGGCACACTTATGTAATTCTTAGATTAAAATTTAAAAATTCAATTGTCTTATTTCACAACAAAGTCAATTTTTGATTCAATGTTTGAAGAACAAGTAAGTTGAGCATTAATTGTTTTACTTTATATTATAATCTGTAGAAAAATTAGCCAACAAATGCAACATCATTTCACTTCATATTAATTGCAAGTTATCAAAATTATGAAACAAATAACATATTGATCGATTGCCTTGTCACAAATATGGATTTTTTTAGTTGCAACATGAATTGTATCATGTTCTCCATATATGGATCGAAACTCCACCAAATAAAGCTTCTAGATTAATCAAAATTAAATCTTATTATTAAATAAATAAATAAATAAATAAAAATGATAATGCTAAATCTAAAAGAAGTGTACTAATGAAATTAACTTGTAATCTTGAAGTTGGATAGCTTTGGAGTTAAATTTCAATTACAAGTTTTACTTATTTAATAAATCCTCAAAACTTAGATCTTATTCCACCAAACTTCTTAAGTAATACAGCTTTTGGTTCTTTAATACTAGAAGGATATTCCACCATAGAAGAAGGGATATGAATTGGTGCAAATGTTGACATAACTCCAATCATCTCTATATATCTTTGTTTCCTACTATTCTTGTTATTTTTATAGTGGTAAATTAAATTAATACATTGTAAGTATTATTTATTTTTATTTGTTATTTTTTTTGCTCTTATATTTGTGCCATTGCATTCTTCATTTTAAAAAGCTTTGTAATAATAACACTTAGAAAAAAAAAGATATCTAATATCACTGAAGACAAATAGAAGAAACAACTTAAGAATAAAGAAAATACTAAAGATAATATGAATTTAGAAGAAGATAATTCATAATTTTTAATATGCTTATATTTTATCAAGAAAAAGAGGTAATCTTCTTTTAATCAAAAAAATACTAAATTTATCATATTGTACGTATACTCTTATCAATCTGTCAAAGATAAGAATTTGATAAAATTAAATAATGAAATAAGATTTTTTTCAAAGAAGTATGACAAAATAGAAATAAGAAAACATTTATATTAAAAGGAAACTAGAATGGCTATTGCGAAAAGAGAGGAAAACTAAAGATTCTTGAATCAAGACTAAAACAAGAAAAAAATTGACAAGAGTAAAAAAGACTTTACTTTTGCTTCTATATATACTATCCACCTAAGAGTTATATGGCAACGTTCTATAGGACCTCCAACATTTGTTGACTTTGTAAATCACCTGTCTTAACTGACAAGATAAGTTTTCTATGTGTGAGCCACATAATTAGCTTGTTCCATAAGTAATCTACATGTGTGATATGTGGCTAATTTATGGACTAAATTTCTAACCTAAAAATCAACTATGAAGACGTATAAAGTCAAAATTGTGTCTATGAAGCTTTTAGGAAGTTTTTTAAAAAAATATTATGAAATTAATCTACTTTTATTAACTTTTATTTTATCATATAGGTAATTATTAAAGTAAGTATGTATATTCATGATAGTATGTCTGTGACATAAGCATCCATGTTGTTTTTTTATTATTTTTGAGCATCTTTTAGCCACACATCCATTCTTGTATATAGCTCAGATAAATGATTTGTCAAATACTTTGTTGTAGAATAATCAACTTTTGAAAAGTCAAAAGTATCAAGTCATAGATAATAATCATAATTAGTAAAAAAAGATGTTTGTTACATAGAAAAATATATTATGTTATTATAAGCAAATTTTACTAGTAGCAAAAGATTTATCCAATCACCTTATTAGTAGTTCATAGTACACCTCAAATAAAACTCCAAAACTTAATTTATACACTATCGTGATGTAATACAACTTATAGATGAAAAAGGTGAATAAATTATTATATTATAGGAGATCTTACTTCAAATATTATAGCAAATTATCTTAAAAAATAGACAATAGTCTAAAAGAAAATAAAACTAAAGATGTAAATGTTATCTTTTTATAAAGTAGACTTTTATTTAGTTTAAAAGGCCATAAATAAGGCAAAATAAGATAGATTAGAAAAATATAGAATATAAGCATATGTAAGATGAAGTTAAGAGTTGATTTTAGCAAAAATTAATTCAAAAGAATAAAATTTGATGTTGCAAGAGAACCAATTATAAACCTAGATTGAAATCAAATCCTAAAATAAAAAAATTAGGCACCTATAGAAACTTTAAGGTTCTCTTAGAGATTAAAAAGTAGGATTTGAGAGTAGACTTGATAAGGTTTTTTTGGACATTGATTTTGAATGATTTGAGTGTGTAATGACTTTTTAAAAGCTTTACAAAGTTGTAATTATTTTGGATGACTCTAAAATTTGTGAAATAAAAAGGATATTACGTTTTTAAAAAATTTGTAAATTTGGTAGTAGATTTACAATTCAAATTTTGAGAACTTATGAGAATAGTTGTATAAAGTATATGTTTTAAGTTTGGATTTGATTAAACGATTGAATTGAAGGTTATTAAATATGAAGTAGGTTGAGGTCTCAAAAATTATACTTTGAAAGGTAGTCAGGATTTTTAAGTTCTTCGGTAATCTACTAATTGGATTGAAGTAAAATTTTTTTGTGAGATAATAAACTTAATTTACTATACATATTTGAATTTTGAAAATAATTGAATGGTGTGAGGAGATATTAGCACTAAAAGACTAGCATCAAGGTTGAAGGAGGCCGACCAATACCAAAGCGGATTTTGATATTTTTCTTCTATTGGGTAAGTTTGATTTTCTTCAAATTTTGTATGCTTATTTCCAATTTAATTTTTGAGAAGTATCAAAATTTTAAGTAAGATCAAAAATTTAATTGATAGATATTGAGGTTCTAAACTATGCTAGAATTAGGTTGAGTTGGTTAGGTTTTGATTAGAATTTAGTTAAAATTAGAATTAGATTCAAATTTAGAATTCGATTAAGATTTAGAATTGAAATAGAATTTAGGATTTGATTTAGACTTTAAAATTTAGAATTTTCTTAAGATTTGATTTAAGATTTAAGATTTTTTTAAGATTTAGGATTAGGATTTGCTTAGGATTTGGGATTTGGCTTAGGATTTGATTGAAATCTATTAGAATTTCAACTAGGATTAAATTAGAACTTAGTTGAGATTTATTTAAAATAAATTTTTAATTATTTTAATATTTCTTTAAGATTTCTTAAAGATTCTTTTAAGGTTTATTGTAGATTTTTTTGAACTTCTTTAAGATTTTTTATTATTTCTTTTGTAATTTCTTTAAGGTTTCTTTTGAATTTGATTAAAGCTTGCATGGCATTGTTAAGATTTAATTGTTATTTTTTTAGTATTCAATTAGAATTAAGATTTTGTTATTATAATTTCTATTCTATCTTTAACAACTAGATACCTAAAGTATTCTTGAGCAAGACTTCATGTAATACAACAATGTTTTATTTGTTAATTACTTTGAGGATGGAAAATCAAAGATAGTTTTATGTCCACTTTTAAAATTTTGAAAAGAATTCTTTAAAAACTTGATATAAACTAAGTTCTCATATTTGATATAATATCCCTAAGCAATCTATGATAGTTATAGATGTTGTCAAGGAAAAGCTTCATTATTTCTTTACTTATGATAGATTTTGTACATGATACAAAATGTGCCATCTTTGTGAAATGATCTACTATCATGAATATAGAGTCATAAGAATTTGAGACTAAAAAATTTCTGATAAAATCTATAGAAACTAAAGATTATAATTAATTTAAAATAGATATTGGCTAAAAAAATTTGTAAGATTATAACAAGGAATTTTTAATCTTGATCAAATATCACAAGTTTATACAAAATCTTTGACCGCCTTTTATATTTGGAGCCACAAAAAATCTTTGAATATTAGTTCCAAAGTCTTATTGTATCTAAAATATCTTGGTATTAGAAAGTCATCACAAGCTTGAATAACATGTAATCAAGCTTTTCTTTTTAGAACTTATAAGCATCTCTCAAAATATAATAGATTTTTGTTAAATTCAAACTTGAAAGTATCATGAATCTTTGAAGGAGTTCCTTTAATATCACAAATAAGAGGATCAGAGGACATACTTGATTGAATTTGCTTAATAAAAGTTGAATCAACAATTATT
This sequence comes from Physcomitrium patens, assembly GCF_059467195.1. Classification (NCBI taxonomy): domain Eukaryota; kingdom Viridiplantae; phylum Streptophyta; class Bryopsida; order Funariales; family Funariaceae; genus Physcomitrium; species Physcomitrium patens. The sequence goes on along the minus strand of NC_143420.1, from coordinate 12,926,213 downwards.
ATTGATTTCATTACTTAAAGATGAAGATGCTCAAGCTTCAAGAAAATTGTTGATTGTTGATCAAAAGCTACATCTCCTTCCTTTACTACAAGGTAAGATCATCTAGAAAGTGCATCTAAAAACCCTTCTTGTTTTCCTAATCAATAAATGGTCTTGAATTCAAATCTTCACAAAGAAATGATCTAATAAGTTTGGCAATGATTCAAAATATATATTGATATAAAATATTCAAGGTTCTTGTGATTTATATATAAAATGATAGTGTAATAAGGCATAGATAGGATATTTGATTTTTGGACATAAAGATATATAAGTAGAGTTTTTTTTGTCAAATATAGTTTCAAATTCTTTTTTTTAGTAAATTTTGGTTTTCTTGTTTGATTTTTTTATTTTTTTTTATTTTTTTTTATCTTATTCTCTTTTATTTAGTCTTATCTTTGAGGTTCCATTCCATTTAGTTACTATCAATTTTATTTTAGTATGTTTGGTCTTATGTTGTATCAAGATCTTTATTGTTATGGATTTGGTAAGGTTTTAGACCTTAGAAAATCAGATCTTATTTCATTGGTATCAAAGCAAGTATTAGTTTGTTCTTTAGTATTGGTGTGTTGATAACCATCATTTATTTGAAAATCAATTATTGTGATCACATCAAGTACTATTTTTGGACTACTACAAGTTAGTTTAAGAAGATAGCTAAAAAAAGAAGGCATTATAATAGTAAAGTTTAGCAAGAAAATTGCAACATGAAAGATATGGCAGAGTTATTCTAGATGAAAACTCAGATATAACATTTTTTAGGCTAGATAGCTATTTTGCAAGGATAAATAGAAGCTTCTAAGACAAGAAAGCTGACATCTGCTAGATTGAAATTGAGTAAGCCCGATACATACTTAAAGACCTTAAGGCAAGAAGATGTATGTCAATGGCTCTTCAACATGCAACAATACGTCCAATTACTTAGAACAAACACTAGCAAAAGAATTCTATATGCCTCTAATTATTTGAAAAGTACAGCAATCATTTGATGGCAACATCAAGCTAAAAATTATGGAGTTCAAGGTGGATTTGGAAATTGGGAGGAATTTGAGACTGAGCTTAGGAATCAGTTTTGGCCTATCAATACAAATAAGTTAGTACGCAATCAGTTGGCTAACCTTATACAATCCAGATTAGTACAAGATTATATCTGTCAATTTAAGTTTCTATATCTCTAAATTGACAATGTCTCAGAGGTAAAGATGGTAGATTAGTTTATATGAGGGTTGAAACCTATGGTCTAGCAAAAAGTGGAATTAAAGGATCCACAAATATTTAAGGAGGCAGTTAAGATTGTAGACAGAGACAACGCTATGGATTTTAGAAATTATGGAATATGACTTATAATACAGTGTCGTATTACGTGCTTTCTTGCTCAAGAACACGCCGGGCGTCTGGCTGTAGAAGGTAGTATGGAGATTCACCAATAGTCAAGCAGTCTATCAGTTTTTGACTGTTAGAATATAAATGACTACAAGAATATACCGTAAATCTATACGGATGCCCTTCGACTCCTCGCCGAAGTCCTTTTTGTCTCAGCCGGTAGGTCTCTAATCGTTACAGAGAACCCCGAACAACCCAAACTATTAATCTTCGATACCGCTTTGTACTTACAATCTTGTATCCACTGACTGTCTTGTTAGATTAACCTAATAAATTTCATTCACTCCGCATACTCAATCCTATAGACACCCTTTTAATTCTTCAATCTCAGACGTAACTCGATTTCACAAAACAGTCAAGAGTAATCAAACCCACTTCATTAAAAATCCTGATTCACCATTACAACACTGACTTCAGCAACGATTGCCTCAGTCTTCCCAAAACCCTATGAAGAAAAAAAACCCAATTCTCTGTCTTCTTTCTTCGCCCAAAGCATGAAGCTCGCTCTCCCCCCCAATCTTCAAAAACCTCACAAAAACTTATTCTCCCCCTAACCTTATCCTCTGAATTTCTTCAATCTTTCGTCTTGGATCCGAAATTGGCTCCCACCGTCAAAGCTTAGATCTGAAATTGGCTCCCACCGTCAAAGCTTAGATCCGAAATTGGCTCCCGCCATCAGAGCTTTCTCCTCTGTTTTTACCTTTAAGAGATCCATTTACCGAAAACAACGTTCTCTGAAACGGCACAGAGAATAAGACAGCCTGAAATAGAATCCAAACCCCGTACTCGGGTCCACATTGAGTCGCCCGACCAATTCAGGTCTCATATTGGGTAAGATGCCCGTAGTAACCTAGATGTTCACGTAATTGGGTCAAATTGGTCCTCGCATCAGATTAGCTAAGAGGCCCGTAGTAAGACCTAGATGTTTCCGTAATTGGATCAAATTGGTCCTTCGCGTGAGACTGGCTGAGGCCCGTAGTAAGACCTGGATTTTTCCCGTAATTAGACTGCATTGGGTTGCCCGACCAATGCAGGTCTCATATTGGATAAGAGGACCCGTATTGGATTCTTGAAATTGGATCCAATTGGCTCTTCGAACCAGGCCCACCCCTCATGTGAATTGGTCCTTTCTCTTCCTGCTGACTCCCGTTATTGGAATCAAATGGAGCATTTCAGTATGCCTCGGCTGACTGTAACGGGGTGACTGAACATGACCACTCAGTATTTGCACTGGAGTTGGTCGTTGCTCCCAATATTCAAGATAACTGAACATTAATAAAAGTCCCCTTTCTTTATATTTTCACAGTATACTCGTGTTACAACACGACATCCACCCCCTCTGAACCTGTACATCCTCCGGTATGCACCAATTTACCCAATTGCTATTTGATTTAGAATATATCCTCTACGTCTTTGTCATGTTTGTCTTTGTCACCTTCATTATCCAAATCACTTTCATCTTCTTGCTGTGGAATCTCTATACCTTCATTAAGGTCTTCCATATTCATCTCCGCATATCTTCGTTTAAATATTTTTACTCGCTTCCCTGCAATTGGTATTTTCAATTTTGTACCATCTAACTCCCGTAACGAGTAAGTCGCATTATCATGAACAGTTGTTACCACATATGGTCCAAATCAACATTTTGAAAATTTTTGCAAAGTACTATGTTGATTATCCAGACTATTGTCATAAACAAGTACCCAGTCACCTTCCTCGATTGCTTTTGGTCTCAATCGATGTTGCTTATCGAATTGTGCCTTGTTTTGTAACCTTGCTCTTTTTAACCTTTCCAATGCTATCTGCACATCTTCCATTCTTTGCTCCAATTGTCGAATCCTAATAGCCAGAAGTTCTTCTCTTGTCAATCCATCTTCCCATGGTAGCATACTCCAAGTAAGTACCTTTTCTTCAATCGGCATAATTGGTTTTCAACCTGTCATAAGTTCTACTAGCATATATCCTGTCACCGAACTATGTGTTGTTCGATCAGTCCATAATGCAAATAACAAAAGCCGTGGCCACTCTTTAACTTTCCCATTACAAGCTTTAATCAATATTTTCACAATCGGTGGGTGACCGCGTTTGCTTTTTGCATTCCCTTCTCGATTATAAGCAGTAGTCAGTGATAGTCTAACTCCACATCTTTCAAAGAACTTACGAGCTTCTTGTGCATTTAATTCTCCACGATCTGCAGTGATTTTTCCTACGCATCCGTAGCGGCAAATGACATCTTCAAGCAAAAACCTACAAATCCCCTCTGTAGATTTTGTCCTCAATGGTCTTCCTTCTACTTGATTTGATAAATCTTCATGAGCTAAAACCAAATATCTCATCTGCCATAACCCAACTGGCATAATAACCAAATCAACAACCCATTTAAAATGAATAGCCAGAGGATATGTAGGATGAAGACCATCTCGATGTCGGATATTAGAATACGATTGACAGATTTCACATGACTCTATAAATGAGAGCACATCTCGATACATATTTTTCTACCAATATCGTTCCTTGAGTTTAGCAAAAGTAGCCCAGATTCCTCTATGCCCTGCCCATAAACTATCATGAAACTCTTTTAATAATTTTAATTTTTCTTCCTTTTTGCCTATCACTCGTCGTGGCATCTCAATTCCTTTCTTCGGTCTCTTCCATAAGAATCCATCTCGAAGTAAAAATCCATATGCTTTTTTTCTTATTTGTTTGAATTTTTCTGTAGACCAATTCCCCTCCTTAGTCAAGGTATTCAAGTAATGACCAATATCCAATAATTCTCCTTTATAAGATTCTTCAAGAAATAGCTTGTCTTCTCTGTTGAGATTTGATATTGAATAGAATTTCAATCCGACGTCGTCAATGTCTTCAACCATTTCGTCTTCCCTCTCATATCTTGCTCGAGATAGCATGTCTGCTACTAAATTGTCTTTCCCAGTAATATGCTTAAATTCTGGATTTAGTGACTTAATATAAGCAATCCATCTCAATATTGCAATATCTGGCATTGAACAGTTAATAATCATTCCAAGCAATGGCAAGCAATTTGTTTCAATTACTACTACTGCCCCAATCAAATAATCTTTTTCAGCTTTCATAGTCGAAACGACTTCCCAAAGTTCTCTTTTGACTTGCAAATATGCACGCTGACGAATATTTAAAACTTTAGCCCCAAATCGAGCTGCAAATCTATTCCCACTGGAGTCATCTTGACCCACAACCCATCCAATGGCAATTGGACTAGCGTCCATAGTAAGAATCACTGGTCTATTATACTTATAATCAATCTTCCTCAATATTGGAGGTGACATCAATAATTTCTTCAATCTTTGCATAGCCTGAATATGCCTTTCTTCCCATTTAAATCGATAACCCTTGCATAATAGTTCATATAATGGATCCGCTATGTGAGCAAAATGAGGGACCCAGATTCGATAAAATACACATGCACCCAAAAACCTGCGAACCTCTGTTAAAGAATCACAATCCTCTTTCATCCTTCCAATTACATCAACTTTAGTCGGATCTGGTTTTCTTCCGTAAGATCCACATAAATATCCAACAATCACAACCTCTCGTACTCCAAATATGGACTTCATACCCGATAATGTAAGATGAACTTCTCCAAGCCGAGTTAAAATCTTTTCACAATCTTGTATATGATCAACAACATATTTGCGACACCCCCTCATATCTAAAGTTTCATCCTTGTCTCCTTCTCTGCACCCTTATATAGGAACATCATCCAGAAAAGGCATAGTCTTTTCCGGAATAAAATCTCTCAATACCTTATTCATCCCATTCATCATATGCACAACTGAGTTGGTCATGCCTTGAGGAAGAGTGCACATTCTAACCAATCCAAGTGGTGTCCTCATTGTTCTCATATCTCTACTTCCTTCGGTAAGTTGAAATTGATCATAAATTGAATAAAAGTCACCCATTGAATAGATCGCCCTTCCAGCAAATGCCTCAGCAAATTCATCCACAATAGATCCAATTCCTGCATTCCTGACAGTTACTGCATTCACCGGTTGCATATCTTGAATAAACCGTAGTGACCCACTCTTCTTAGGTACCATAAACCATCGACTAGAATACGGCACAAACGAGGGTTTTAATATTTTCATCTTTATCTTTTCTTTTAATAGCTCAACCAATTTAGGTAGATGTACCCTCGGTATTGGAATCGGTCTTAGATTCCAAGGTACATGTGGTACAGTGAAGATAACCATAGGTGTTACAATATTTGGATCCACACACCTAATTTCATGAGATTCGAAGGCAAATGATCTACCTTGTTTAGCCAACATCTTTTTGAAGCAAGTAATTTCTTTCAGTAATAAAGAACCATCAGAACCAATCTTCAATTCTTCAAAAGTCTCTTTAGTAAACTGGTGTACAATACTCATTGGATCTCTTAAACTTGTTTTTTTTGATGCTTCTCCCATTTGTTCTTTAGAATCTTCTAGTAATGGTCCTGCAACAGGCTTTACCTTCTTATCTGCCATTTTATATCTCGTCTCTACAGTGACTTCTGGTGCTTGAAAAGATTCAAGTATGGTATAAACCTCTCTTGAATGAATCTCAACAATCTTATCATTATCCCCTAACCCAATAGATGTAATCAATTCCAGTGAATCTTCCAGTCCATTTTCTTCATAAACACCTAAAATCCTCTCATCATCTTGCAATGTACCTAACTTGCATAATTGTCCTTCAATATCATATAATCTTTTTCTTTCTTTTCTTTTAAAATCATCAACTTTTTTATACATAATATTTCCATTCTCCAATATACCAATAAAACTCACATCAAAGGCACCTTCATCTCACGAGAGTACTTCCTCTTTTGTACCTCCATAATCTCGCTTTACAGTGGTACCTCCCCAAAATCCTTAAATCCTTCAACAATCTTTGGCAATGGTTTCTCCCTCAACCTATCTCGATTCCGTTCATGGTTAGGAGGTACTGTTAGAAATTGTACAGCTTTCCTCCCATCTTCGCTCCGTACCCTTGCATAAGCAAAACCATCGTCAAGTACTTTTGTTTCCATCCGTGTTGCCGTGATATAAGGTTGTCCTAAAATCAATGGATAAGACGTTGTAACTTGAACAAAGAAATGTTGCTCCGTCGCAACATCTCCAATCCGAATTTTGACATTTGGACAAGCTCCATATAATTCACCCCGTGTATTATTAGCCGCTCGAATTGCCCATCCATGTTCCATATCAATTGGCCATTTTTGCTTCTTATAAAGATCTTTAGACATGAGATTTATTTCAGAACGATGGTCGACTAAAGCAACTATTGGTTCTTCTATATCTCCTACTTTCACCAATACCTCATTAGTTGCCCTTGTCCAATGCTTTCGAGTATAATGGCTCAAAGTTTCCATTTCCTTATCAGTATAATCTTCGAAAGGTACTCGTTGATTATACCCATTCTTTTCATTTGTTGGTTGCTTGTAATCAATATCAACCTCTTCTTCTTCTTTATATATTCTTGCATCAATAGCATGACTCATTCCAGTTTCACCCATTAATTGCCTCTTTCGCTTAATGCTGTCAATGATAATATCATGAAACTCCTTCTTTGCGATTCCCAAAACTTCTTTCAATGTGAATTCCACCTTAGCGTTTAATATACGTTCTTCCAACACCCCTTTCAAATTTGTTGTCGCTTCAATGTCAGAAAGTAGCTTATAAGCAATTGATTTGCCCTTATCTTTTGTCTCCTTTGTTTTTTCTCCCAATGATGCTGAGGTATCCTTTACAGGCAATTCTTGTGAAGCTGCCTCCCAAGCCTTGTCTCCTCGAATTTGCCTCTTAGAAGAATTTCCTTCTCTAGTATCATCAAAATTTCCTCGTCTCTTTTCTTCCATCAAAGCTTCATTTTGGCTCTTAGCAATATATGCATGAACTGAAAGAGACTCAACAGGATCCTCCCAACCTGTTCTACCTCGTATTGTAGCTGCAGTTCTCAATAACGCTTCTCGAGGTAATTTCCCTTCTTGCATTGTAGAAACGACAGAAGCCCAAAACTCACTAGTTTCCGTACTTCCACCAATTTCATCATCTACTCTAGCACCATAACTTGCATTTTCTCGTGCTGCTGTTTCATGCTCTTTTAGGTAATCTTGAACCAATGCTCTCATTCTTCCCTTGCCAAAATTGGTTTGAAGAAGATCCTCTCTATTTTTCAATGCTATCTTCCCATCTTTCCACCAAATAATTCCCTGCCGTATCATATTATTAAATTTATTGCAATCTTTTCTAGTGTGTGAAGCATCATCACACCAAATGCATCTTTGTACATATCCTTGTTTTTAAACATTCTTCGAATTATTTGTAGAAGTATTCTCTTCAAGTCTTGCTAATTTGATTTGAAGATCTCGTATTCCTCGTATAATTTCTTCCATCCCCATATCTGCTTTCTTTGATAAGGATGTCGAAGGTTGAACTGTAGGCATTGTTGGTGGTGTTGTACGTACTGGAGCTTTGGGTGCTTGTACTGTTTTCGGAATATTGCTCCTATCCTTCCTCCTTTCTCTTTTTGTAAGCAACCCCACCGCATCTTCAACGTTCTTCTACTTTGTTGTCAATCCTTCATCTTCTTCTTTGTCTTCAAGAAGGAGTTCTAATTTCCCTTGCAATTCTCCATGAGCAGCTTGAAGAAATAGATCAACTTTGTTCGGCTCCGATGTCTATTTTTCTACCTTCGACAATTGAGAGTACTGCCTCTCAAATTCCCTTAGTAGCTCTGTTGCTTACAAATTCTTATTAGGCCGTTCAATCCATTCCAGAAACAGCTTCTTAGTAACGCGATCAGCATCTTCTAAGAAATATTCGTCTTTCAATGCATGTGAAAAAATCTCCCATGAATTCCCATAACGATCCGTAATCGATGTAATGTGGTCTCTTATCTCCGGTATTGTGGCAAGTCCAAATAATTCAACCATTTTCTTCTCAAAAATCCGATTTAATTCCATTTCACGAACATAACATCTTAAATACCTTGAAATATTCCTCCCATCAAATTGATCAATTTTATTGACCACTGCTTGCAATGCTTTGGTTGCCAAAGCTTCCTTTCAATCATTGCTTTGCTATTGCTGCATTGATAATGAGAAGGCTTGAAACATGCTAGCAATAGATGGATCCATGTGCATACCTTGTCCTTTAGAAGAATCCCCACTAGAAACTCCTTCCAAAAATCCTTTAAAATTTTTATTTTTGTTTTCCATAAAATAAAGATAAAATCAACCGAAATCCAATACCTTCTACCTCAAGCTTTCACGTCGGGTTCACCACTTTTGTCGTATTACGTGCTTTCATGTTCGAGAACGCGCCGGGCGTCTGGCTGTAGAAGGTAGTATGGAGGTTCGCCAATAGTCAAGCAGTCTATCTCTTTTTTACTGTTAAAATATAAACAACTACAAGAATACACCGTAAATCTATACGGATGCCCTTCGACTGCTCGCCGAAGTCCTTTTTGTCCCAGCTCGTAGGTTTCTAATCGTTACAGAGTACCCCGAACAACCCAAACTATTAATCTTCAATACCGCTTTGTACTTACAATCTTGTATCCACTGACTGTCTCGTTAGATTAAGCCAATAAATTTCATTCACTCCGCATACTCAATCCTATAGACACCCTTTTAATTCTCCAATCTCAGACGTAACTCGATTTCACAAAACAGTCAAGAGTAATCAAACCCACTTCATTAAAAATCCTGATTCACCATTACAACACTGACTTCAGCAACGATTACCTCAGTCTTCCCAAAACCCTATGAAGAAAAAAAACCCAATTCTCTGTCATTTTTTCCTGCCTGAAGCATGAAGCTCGCTCTCCCCCCCGATCTTCAAAAACCTCACAAAAACTTATTCTCCCCCTAACCTTATCCTCTGAATTTCTTCAATCTTCCGTCTTGGATCCGAAATTGGCTCTCATCGTCAAAGCTTATATCCGAAATTGGCTCCCGCCGTCAGAGCTTTCTCCTCTGTTTTTACCTTTAAGAGATCCATTTACCGAAAACAACGTTCCCTGAAACGGCACAGAGAATAAGACAGCCTGAAATAGAATCCAAACCCCGTACTCGGGTCCACATTGAGTCGCCCGACCAATTCAGGTCTCATATTGGGTAAGATGCCCGTAGTAACCTAGATGTTCACGTAATTGGGTCAAATTGGTTCTCGCATCAGATTAGCTAAGAGGCCCGTAGTAAGACCTAGATGTTTCCGTAATTGGATCAAATTGGTCCTTCGCGTCAGACTGGCTGAGGCCCGTAGTAAGACCTGGATTTTCCCGTAATTAGACTACATTGGGTTGCTCGACCAATGCAGGTCTCATATTGGATAAGAGGACCCGGATTGAATTCTTGAAATTGGATCCAATTGGCTCTTCAAACCAGGCTCACCCGTCGTGTGAATTGGTCCTTTCTCTTCCTGCTGACTCCCGTTATTGGAATCGAATGGAGCATTTCAGTATGCCCCGGCTGACTGTAACGGGGTGACTGAACATGGCCACTCAGTATTTGCACTGGAGTTGGTCGTTGCTCCCAATATTCGAGATAACTGAACATTAATAAAAGTCCGCTTTCTTTATATTTTCACGGTATACTCGTGTTACAATACGACAACGGACTCCTATGCTATTAGCCATTACTGTGGTGCAACAACCAACATCAATAGAGATTGATGATTTATAAGGACTATTGATTCCACAAAGACAATAAATATTGGCATAAAAAGAATTATACTTTCATTATTGAGAGTCAAACCATGAGATTAGAAACTGTCCAAAACATCAAATTTTAAACATCAATAAATCATGATAGGTTCAAAATCTTAAGAGCCACCAAGTTGATGAAAAAGTAGAGCAGGAAAACAAGGCTCTTCAATAAAGGCACTAATAGCCAATACTATAGATAATTATTATTTCTCATAGGCAAACTGCATGGCCTTGGATAACTATGAGAAGAATGGACTAGTGTGTCTAACAGATTAATTAAAAAGATAGCCATATCAAGTGCTTATAAATAGATTCTATAAAAAATTGTATCTCGACTGTAATTACAAATCGACTTAGAATTAAAATAAAGGTAATCAATAGAAGGAGTATATACTTACTAAATAATACTTATGCCTTGAGGGATGAGTAATAAAGCTTAGATATGATGTTATTCTTGATATGCTATGGCTAAAGGTAGGAAATAAATAATTTGATTAGTTAATAAGAACAATCTTTTTTGAAGATGGAGAATATATAGTGACTCTTCATGCACATATATCAACAGAGATAGCAAAATGATCTATGACTAAGAGCTTACTTGTAGAAATGACCTTTATGAAGAAACAAATACGGCATAAGCAATTGATATATGTAGTAGTTCAAAATCTTATTTTGGTAGTAGAAAAGACAGTTAAATGAGAAAAAGAAATAAAACAACTCATACGTGAATATTTGGCTATTTTTTTAATCAACTTATCTAATAACATGCCACCTGATTGAGGTGCTCTCTTCCAAATAGAACTAGTGCCTCATATCAAACCAACAAGTTGGCCAATTTATCATCTAATATCAAATGAATTTGAAGAGTTGTAAAAATTATTGGATAAACTCTTAGAGAATGGCTTCATTTAAAAAAATACATCACTATAGGAAGCACCTATACTCTTTGCATCCAAAAAAGTTAGTGGACTTTGACTTTACATCGATTATTGAGGCCTCAATAAGTACATTGACAAGAATATATATTAGCTTCCATAAATAGATGATCTTTTTTATTAAGTTTAAGTTGCAACCATCTTTATCAAATTGGGCTTTTGAAGTACTTATTAGCATATTCCTATTACCAAAGAGGATATAGAAAAGATAGCATTTTGTACGTGCTATGGATACTTTGAGTGGCTTGTATTATCTTTTAGCTTCACCAATGCTTTAGCTTCTTTTATAGGTCACATGAACAAATTATTTTGAGACCTTTTGAATAAATATATAAAGGTCTTTATTGATGATATCTTAGTCTATAGTAAAATCCTTGATGAGCATGAAAAACATCTACGAGAAGTATTGCGTTGGCTACGTAATAGTTGTTTCTATTGCAAGCAATGAAAGTGTAAACTTTGGAAGGTGGAGATTAACTTTTGGAGGCATGTACTATCTTTCAAAGCCATGTGCATAGAATAAGTCAAAATAAAAGTAATGGAGGATTGGCCAATTTCCAAGGATGCTTTTAAAGTTTGTTCATTTTTAGGCCTTACTCGATATTATCATCATTTTGTTCAACAATTTGCATACATTGTTGCATTAGTAACAAGCTTATTAAAAAAAAGTGCCTTATTTGAGTAGAAATTGGAAAAAAAAAGGGTCTTTTAAGACTTCAAGGAGGCATTAATTATTGCTCTAATATTGCAATCGTATAATTCCTACCTTCCATGTATACTTAACATTGATGCTTCTGACTTTGCTATTGGTATGGTTCTTCAAGAAGACTTTGGTAGGAGCCTTCAACTTGTAGCATATGAATTGTGCAAGCTCAAAAGGGCAAAGCACAATTATTCTACAGGTAATTAAGAGCAATTAGCAATTATACATGCCATAAAGATGTGGCAACCTATTTGTTGGAGAAGCTAGTGACTATTTGGATTAATCATAGACCACTGTTATATAATTTGTATTTGAAAAATATTAAATCATGATATCATTGTTGGAAAGAGTAATTGTAATTTTTGACATTCAACTTAAATACAAAGAAGGATGATAATACATCGTATCAAATATCTTTTTGTGTACACCTAACTTAAAATCCAACTCAGATAACAAGGCAAAAGTTACTATTATTAATAGTGTCATTTTATACTCAACGAAAAGAACAAAATGGAAGGAAGCTATGCATTGCGATATTTATTTTATGATTGTTATTAATTGATTGAAGGTAGATAAATGTGTAATATCAAGATTATCGTTTCAATGATGGCTTGCTTTATTTTAAGAAGAAAATTTATGTATCTAAAAATGCTATATTATAGATACACATCCTTCAAGAAGGATATGATATTCCAATATCTGAATACTTATGATATCAGAAGAGTCTAAAATCGATATGAAGGACATGATTTTGGATAGGTTTGGATTGTGATATTTGAGCTTTTGTGCATTCTTATAAATCATGCCAGCATAAATAAATAAAAAAACAAAAAAAACAAAAAAACAAAAAAAATAAAAAAAACAAAAACAAAAAACATGAAACATAACATCTCTTAGGCTATTACAACCAATTCCACTATCTATAATATGTTGGAAGCAAGTGACTGTAGATCTCATTACGAATTTACCACAAATGCTTCATAATCATATTGCAATTGTTGCCTTTGTGGATCAACTCTCAAAGCAACTTCACTTGACTGCAGTATACTTTAATATTGATGCCACAACATTTGTATGAGTCCTTTTTGATACTATCTTTTATTACCATAGATTACCTTGTATTATTATTTTAGATCAAGATTCATACTTCACGGGGAGTTTTTGGCAAACTTTGTTCAAGCTACTAGATATACGACTTGTCATGTTTATAGCCTTTCATCCTCAAAAATATAGATGAACAAAACATGCAAATCAGATCTTAAAAGATATGCTATGAGCATTTCTAATGGTTTACCATAATGATTGGAATGAATATTTGACACCCTTAGAATTTGCCTATAATGATAGTATTCGAGTAAGTATTGGTCATTGACTATTCTTCCTTAACATCAATCAACATCTGATTATGCCAACAATTCTTTATTATCTCATCTACACTAACAATCCAACAATGGAGGAGTTTATACAACAGCGTACAATGGCCTAATAAGAGATAAGATATTATCTCTTTACTACACAAAATTGAAAAAAGTAGTATGTAAATAACCATTGACAATACAAGATCTTTCAAGAAGGTAACCAAGTATTACTCTCCAATGTTAACCTTCCACTTGCTACATCAACCGAAGTCCGTAAGCTAACATCTTAATGATTTGGATCTTTTTGTGTTTTTGATATTACATACTACCTCGAGCTTCTGCCACATATTTGGATCCATTCAATTTTTTATAATTTGTAGCTCAAGGAATTTCACATTGAACTAAAGTAATTTTTGAACTGATACCAATCACCACCACTACTATCGGTTGTGATTGATGATCAACAAGGGTATGAAGTAGATAATATTTTGGAACATTGCTACCTTCACCATGACAATAGATATCCGCAACTTCAATACAAAGTTCTTTGAAAAGGTTATTTCATCTATGATACAATGTGGAAACTTATACAGAACCTCTTATATTATCAAGAAACCATTTGAAGATACCATCAAGAGTGAAATGAAGACATTCCACATAAAAAGATAGAAATTAATTGTAACAAGGCATAGATAGGATATTTGTCTTATTCACATATAGAGATATATAAGTAGAGTTATTTTTGGAAAATTTCTAAAATTTAGGTTATGATGGTAGTTCATGTAGGATCCACTATAGAACCTTTTAAAAAACCTTAGGGTGGTTATCATGGTAGAAACTACTTCTAAAATCTTTTAAAAGGATAATTATCATAGTAGAACCTATCTCTAAAATCTTTTAAAAGTACAATTATTTTAGTAGGGCCTATTATTAAAAATATTATAAAAAATTCTAAGATGATTGAATAAAGTATAAATAAGATTGATTGAGGCTATTTGAGCATTTGGTGAGGTATGGCTTCAAAATCTTTCTCTTAGTAAATTTTGGTTTTTTTATTCCATTCTATTTGATTTTGTTTAGTTCAATTTGGTCTTATTTTCTTCTACTCAGTCTTGTCTTTCAGATTCTATTCCGTTTAGTTATTATCAATTTTATTTTGGTATGTTTGATCTCACATTATGTCAAGATCTTTATTGTTATGGATTTGATAAGGTTTTAGACCTTAAAAAATCTAATCTTATTTTAGATAGGACTAGGAGTATTTTTTAGATAATGGTGCCATTCTTGAAACAAATCCATGATTGCAAGAAGATTTTTGTCTTGGATCCTATGGTTGATCTCTATTGCTGAAATTTTTTTAGAATGAAAAGCTACTATGTGAATTTTATTATTTCTTCCTATTTGAGACTATATGGCATGCACAGCAAATTTTGATGTATTTTTTTCATAAAAAATGGCTTAAAAATTTCAATATGATACAAGAGTAGTGCAAAAACAAATATTGTCTCTTAAGCTTCAAATGCTCTTTTTGCTTCTTGATTCTATTGAAGTTTATTTATATAAGTCAAACATATAAGTGGAGTTATAAATTTAAAGAAGTCTTTAATGAAGATCCAATAGTAGTTAGTAAATCTCAAAAAGCATCAGATATTTCTTGCCATTTTTGACATCTTCTAATCTACAAATAGTTTAAACTTTTTTAGGATCTATTATAAGTTCATCATTTGAAATGATATATTATAAGAGATTGAGTTGCATAGTATAAAATACATACTTTTTTTACTTCACATATAGACTTACATCTTTTAGTTTTTATAACATACAACAAATATGATGTTCATATTTTTCTATGTTTTTAAAATAGATCAAATTGATGTCTAGATAATAAAAAAAAATCATCCAAAAATTCTCAAAAGACATCATTTATTCAATGTTGAAAAGCTACAAATGCATTTATAAGTCTGAAAGGCATGACATTATATTCAAAATATTTGTACCTGGTTTGAAATTTTATTCTTCCATTTATCTCTTTATTTGATGCATATTAAATTATAAGCCTCTCATAGATCTATTTTTGTATAGATCTTAGCTTAATTCAGCTAATTAAAAAGTCTAGATATCAAAGGTAGCCGTATAAATAATATTTTAGAAGAATATCTACATTTTTCTTCTCAACTACATCTTAAAAATCTTGATATTGGCTAGAAATATTATTTAAAGATTTTCTACCATTAAAAATATATGTAGTATAAATGATATAAAGTCATCCTTTTTTTGGACCATATAAAAAAAACTCTTGCACCTACAAATATAAGTTTGATTATAATAAACTTATGAATTTCTATTTGATTAATTATATTCTTAATTTTACTTTTTTAAAAGTCAAAAGTATAAGAAATTCAATCTATTCAAAGATTTTTTTTTAATCACAATAAATCATAATATTAGGTCACATTATTCAAAAAAAGATAAAAACCATGATAATACAAAATCAAAAAGTAGTATTCAAATAAACCTAACTTGTGATTCTAGAGTTGAATAGCTTTGAAGTTCAATTGCTAGTTGTATTTGATTGATGAATCTTCAAACCCTTAATTTTGTACTATCAAACTTCTCAAGTAAGGTAATTTTTGGTTCTTTAATTCTTAAAAGTTGTTCCATGATAAGAGAAAGAATATGATTTCATGTAGATATTGAAGCAGCTCCAATCATCTCTATATCTCTACTTTTTTTATTCTTATTCTTTTTTGTAGTTATCAATTGAATTGATGTATTACAAGCATTGACTCCTTCAATTGTTCTTACATTTGTGCCATTTCATTCTTCATTTTCAAAAGCTCTGCCATAATAATACTTAAAAGAAAAAAAATATATCTAATATTATTTAAGATAAATAAAAGAAAGAACTTGAGAACAAAGAAAATACTAAAAATAATATCAATTTAGAAGAAGGTAATTTGTAACTCCTAATATGCTTATTTCTTATCAAAAAAAAAATAATCCTCTTTTAATCAAGAAAAGTCAAAGCTTTGATATTATAAGTATATTCTTATTAATTTATCAAGAATAAGAAGTCAATGAAAGCAAATAAGTAAGTGAAACTTTTTCAAAGAAGTATAACAAAATAGAAATAAAGAGGTATGTATTTTTTTTTAAATTAGAATGACTATTATCAAATGCCAAAAAAACTAGAGACTTCTTCAAACTAGATTAGAAGTAAGAAAAGGATTGACAAGAGTAAAGAATGTTTCACTCTTGCTTTTATATATACTATCTACATATGAGCTACATGTCAACGTTCTATAGAATTTCTAAAATGTGTTGACTTTGAACAATACGTATTTTAACTTGTAAGATAAGTTTTTTATATAAATACTACATAGTTAGCTTCTTTCATATGCTACCAATATATGTCGCACGTAATTAACTTGTTGATCAAGTTTTTAACCTATCAATCAATTACAAATACAAGAAAAGTCAAAGCATTATCTATAAAGCTTCTAGAAAGCTTTTCTACAAGATATTATAAAATTCATCTTTTTTTATTCATTCATATTATTTAAGTAAGAATTTTTAAATATATATATTAGTGACTAGTAACTACTATTGGAAAGGATTCAAAGCAAAGAATTGATATTGAAAGTATAAATTTTTATCCTTCTTAAATATAAGGTCATGGTAGATGTAATTGAAAACCATCATAAGATGTAGGTAAAGATGTTTTTGTGTCAAATTTAGTTTGTCCAAATCACAAAAAGCTTCAAATATTCAAAGTTTGTACTACAAAGGTAGCTTTTGTTATAGTTGTGAATAATAGAATAGAAAAAATTAAACTTTTGGTTGAAAGATTGCTTTCTTCTTGCTTGAAAAGATCTTTTGGTCTTTTTCAAGCCTTTCTTTTATGGGCTATATCATCCTCCAAGAATAATGTATTAGTGATTTTTTTGACTAAATTAATGCTAAATTTTCAAAGTTTAGTTTTTTTAATGCAACCTTTGATCATAAGGCCAAGATTAAATATCACCTTTGAACTTACATATATTGTATTAATGTTGAGATTTTAAAAAAAATTATTATTCTTTAACATTGATATGCAAAAAATTATTTTTTATATCACTTTTATTTACAAAGATGTAGAATAGATATTAGTTCGTTTTTGTAAGATATTGGTAAAATAGATTAATAGTCTATAGAATAGTCAGTTCATGAGGACAGATGGTTGATTTAGTTATTAAAAGCAATTTATTATAGAATTACGGTTAGGATTTGGAAACTAGTAGTAATTATATAGGAGTTGTAGAAGTTTGTTGGAGTGCTAGACTGTGATAGTCTTGAGCCGGGGTTAAGCTTGGTGCTATCTCTTTGTTTTCTTTGTTGTTTTTGTTGTTGAAGAGTAATGGATAGTTTTTGAATACTGTGAAGTGAGTCTGTGGAATAAATCAGAGATTGATTTATGAGTTATTGATTATGTAATTGGAGTATTATGTGATTGAATTATATGAGAAGTTATTAGAAGATTGATTATGGATGGAAGATTATGATTTTTGTTTATTGAGAGTTGTGTGTGTTTTGGACAGAGAAAGTCTGTGATTATAGAAATTCTGTGAAGCCAGATTGGTTGGAGTGAAGTGTGTTATTCCTGGTGTTGGATGAAAATTATTGTGTTTTGAGCAAACTTTTAAGAGTGCAGGGTTGCACATTGTGATTATCAGTTGATGAAGGAGTATTGTGTATTGTGTATTGTATTGATGAAGAATTATTATGTTTTTTAGGAAGCATTGTAGTATTTCTTAGTATTTTAGAGGTCCGGATTACAGTTAATTATGTGACCCTAACAAGTAAAGCTCATGCGCTTAGTCTTTCCTTGTGTTCGAATTCTCCTATACAGGTTTATTTTGAAAGGAATTTGTAGAATAAGTAAAATGACAATTACAAAAGATGACATTGCTGAGGCATTAGTATCAATTAAATCATATCTCTCTTTGCCTTGACACTTCATAATTTTTTGGATATTTTTTGTGACAATGATATAAGTTCAATTAGTTCTAAATACAAAATATGATATCAATTAAAGATTTCAACTAATACATATTTGCTCATTGATTATAAAAAAAAGTGATATCAAATATAAATATGTATTAATTATTTTTAATTTTAAAAAATAAAATAATTTATATTAAATATCATTATCAACTTATTTATTATATTATACATATTTTTTATACATTTTATAATAATTTTTTATTTTTTATATAAAAAATTAAAAATATATAATAATAATTCTATTTTATTTATTAATTATTATCTATTATTATTATAATTATTAATTTAATTAAAATATAATATAAAAATAATAATAATAATATATAAATATAAAATTAATTTTAAATAATTTAATTGCTTAAATTCTCCATTAAATACAAGAACTCAAAATAGATATATAAATAAGCCAAACATGTATCAAAAAGAGATAGTAAAATAGAAATAAGAAAGTATGTATATTTAAGAAGAATCTAGAATGGCTATTGCTAAAAGACAAAAAAACTAGAGATTCTTGAAACTAGACCAAAAGTATAAAAATAATAATAATAATAATAATAATAATAATGATAATAATAATAATAATAATAATAAGAGTAAAAAAAACTTCACTCTTGTATCTACATATACTATTTGATTAGGAGTTATATGGCAATTGTCATGGACATACATTGGAAGATTCTTCGAATATTCTTCTAGAATATTCTCTAAAGATTCTCTAAAGATTCTTTTAGAAGATTCTAGAAGATTCTTAGAATATTCCCTAAAGATTCTTTTAGAAGGTTCTAGAATATTCTGATAGATTCTAGGAAGTTGCTCGAGAAGTTTCCTAATTAGTAGAAGTTGTTGGAGAAGCGTCCTAGTTAGCGGAAGTAGCTCGAGAAGCTTCCTATTCAGTAGTATATATAGAAGTCGAGGCTGAAGGGTTCTTCAGTCTCGACAACACATCTCTTGGAGTTCTAGCTCACCTTTCTGGTGTTGTTCTTGTACTCATCTGTTTAATCTAGTTCTGCCACTTCTTCTTGAACTTCTTGTTAGATTTCAAGTCTGTATTTTGTGTCCGTGACAGTTTGTCGAGACTACATTTTCACTGGTATCAGAGCTAGTTCTTTCTTGTTAGAGAGTGGATTACTCCTCTTCTTGAAGGTGTGCTAGTGTTTTAGAGGTTGCGGATTACCCTCCTCTAAACTGATATCTCTTCTTTCTCAATATTGGAGCCTTATTCTTCTTGGAGAGAGTGGATTACCCCTCATCTTGGAATCTTAAGGCGTTTTAGAGGTTGCGGAGTACTCTCCTCTGAACCAATATTGTCCTCTTGTCAAAACTCTTTTTTCTTCTTTCTGAAGGTTAGCCGAAGGTTAAGACGTTAAAATGGCTGAAAGTTTGGAATCCAAACTAGACGCCATCATAAATGCTCTTGCCTCGTTGTCACATAGGACAACAGAGATCGAAGGAGTCATGGTAGGACTCCATAACAATGGAGCATCTGGGATAGCGCCATCTAAAGCATATCAGCCTCAAACTTCTGCGCCAGAAGAAGCAGTTCTACTTCCATTTCAACAAGATCGAGTAGTCCTACAACGAAAGGAGCCTCGAGTTAGTCTTCCGGATAAGTTTGATGGAACTCGTTCCAAGTTTCGAGGTTTTGTCAACCAAATCAGGTTGATAACAATTTTACAGCCCGAACGTTATCCGACGGAGGAAGCGCGTGTTGGGCTTGTTGGAACCTTGCTTACAGCACAAGCCCTGTCTTGGTTTACTCCCTTGTTCGAGAAGCGATCGCCAATCCTGAGCAACTTTGAAACGTTCTTGGAGGCGTTTGCAGAAGCATTTGGCGAGCATGATAAAGTTCGATGGGCTACAACAAAGATCCGATCGCTACGACAAGGAACACGCTCTGCATCAGTCTATGCCTCGGATTTCAGACAATTGGCAAGTGACATTAATTGGGGTGAAGAGGCGTTGGTGAGTCAGTTTTATTGGGGCTTGAAGGATGATGTGAAGGACTTGCTGTTATCTCTTCCTGATCCTCAAACGCTCAACGAAGCTATTAGCCAAGCTGTAAAGTGTGACAACCGCCTATTCCAGCCTCGCCAAGATCAACGTCCAAGACACCAAATGACTCGTTACGACGTGACTATGTCTGCAAATAGCTTAAACTCACATTCGGAGGCAACAGACATGCAAATCGACACGGCGCGTGTCCGATCTCTTACTCCAATAGAGAAGAAACGGCGTATGGAGGAAGGGTTATGTTTGTACTGTGGAGTAGAAGGTCACAAGGTTGGAAATTGCCCAAAGAAGCAAAATTGGTACCCTGTCAAGACTAGAAGTGCGATGATTCCGGAAAACGACGACGCCCAGCCACAGTAGGAACCGTGCGGCTGGATAATCTAATATCACGACAACAATCAGGTTCCTCCTTCTCTGTCCAACCTGCCCGTTGTTTTACAATTCCTTTGTTTTTAGGCCCTCAAAAACAAAAAACTTTAGCTTTATTGGATTCGGGGGCATCTACTTGTTTTTTAGATGAAGAGTTTGCTAAACGCCACAAGATCCGTTTAGTACAGAAGTCCAAACTTGTTCACGTAGAGGTGATAGATGGACGACCCTTATTGTCAGGCAACGTTACCCACGAATCAGAACCTATAGAAGTGGTGTTTAAGGACCATAGTAGTCACGTTATTTTTAATATTATTAGAACCCCATCAAGCCCTGTTATCCTTGGTCTTTCTTGGTTAGAAGATCATAATCCGTCCATTGATTGGAGGCTACGAAAGATAACATTTCCTGAAAAAAATAATAATAAACCTGTTGGTAGAACCTACATGAAGAAATCCATGTTTATTGGAGCGAGAGCGTTCCTAAGATCGTCCAAGGAAGGCGCACCATTTGTCATTTATGCAGCTCCAACTAGCGGCGAGAATATCTCAACATCGAATATACCAGAGCAATATAGGGATTTTGAAGACGTGTTTCAGAAGAAGAACGCCGATATACTGCCGAAACATCGACCATATGATTGCGCCATAGACTTAGAGGAAGGAGCGCAACCACCTTTTGGTCCAATATACAACCTATCGCAGACGGAGTTGGCAGAATTGCGGAAGTACATCGATGAGAATCTAGCCAAGAATTTTATTCGACATTCAAAGTCGCCAGCTGGAGCACCAATCCTATTCGTGAAGAAAAAGGATGGCTCACTGCGGATGTGCGTGGACTACCGAAGACTCAACAAGGTGACCAAGAAAAATCGCTATCCCTTACCTTTGATCTCCGGCCTCTTAGATCAACTTGGACGTGCAAGGATTTTTACAAAGATTGATTTAAGAGGAGCCTACAACCTTGTGCGAATCAAAGAAGGAGATGAATGGAAGACAGCCTTTCGTACAAGGTATGGCCATTTTGATTACAATGTCATGCCTTTTGGTCTTACCAATGCTCCAGCGGTCTTTCAGCATATGATGAACGACATCTTTCGGGAGTACCTCGATGACTTTGTTGTCATCTATCTGGATGATATTTTGATATTTTCCAAGAATGAAGAAGAACATGAGAAGCACGTTTGTTTGGTTCTTGAAAAACTACGCGAACGAGGATTCTACGCCAAGTTGGAGAAGTGTCAATTTCACCAGAATGAGATGGAATTTTTGGGCTTCATTGCGACTACAGAGGGCTTGAAGATGGATCCAAAAAAGGTAGAAGCAATTATATCTTGGGAAGTTCCGAAGACGGTTAGAGATGTTCAGTGTTTTCTTGGATTTGCTAACTTCTATCGGATCTTCATCAAGAATTATTCTCAAGTTGCTGCACCACTCATGCGTCTAACAAGCAAAGACAAGCTCGAATGGGGATCACAAGCAGCAAAAGCATTTCAAGATCTCAAGACGGCATTCACTACGGCTCCAATCTTGGTACACCCTGACTTTGCAAAGGCTTTCTATTTAGAGACCGATGCTTCAGATTTTGCTTTGGGAGCTGTGCTTTCACAGATGGGCATAAACAAGAAGCTTCACCCAGTTGCGTTCTATTCACGAAAGTTCTCTGCTGCTGAGATCAACTACGAGATCCACGACAAAGAGCTGCTTGCTATAGTGGATGCCTTCCAAGAGTGGCGTCACTTCCTCAAAGGAGCTGCACATCCAGTGACTGTTTATACGGACCACAAGAATTTGGAGTACTTCATGACAGCTCGAATTTTGAATCGTCGTCAAGCTCGATGGAATATGTCTCTATCACGATTTGACTTTATTATCACCTACCGCCCTGGAAAACAGTAAGGATTATCTGACGCATTATCGAGGAGATCGTATCTTGCGCCAAAGGCTAGAGAAGCAGCGTTTGATCAACAATGTACAACATTGTTGAAACCAGAAAAATTCAGGATTTTTGCTACTGTTGCAACTATCGATGACGGCTTCCTCAGCGAGGTACGTACTGTGACCATTGAGGATTCTATAGCTCTTGACATCAAACAACGTGTCGATAATGACAAGTTTAAGGTGGAGGGAGATCTTCTGTATTTTGAGGAGCGGTTGTATATCCCGAAAGGACCAACTCGACTCCGAGTACTTCAATCTCGCCACGACTTTCCAGCTGCGGGACATTTTGGATTCAACAAGACTTTGGAGTTCATTTCACGAGATTTTTGGTGGCCCCAAATGTGGAAGGATGTGAAGGAATTTGTCCTTTCTTGTGATGTTTGTTCAAGATCCAAGATCCCTCGACATCGTCCGTATGGACTTCTCCAGCCATTGCCTATTCCGCACCGACCATGGTCTTCAATTTCTATGGACTTCATTACGGACCTACCGCCATCGAATTCATTTGACAACATCTTTGTTGTGGTGGATCGATTTACAAAGATGGCGCATTTCGTGCCTTGCAAGAAAACATCGTCAAGTGAAGACACCGCAAGACTCTTTTTTGATAACATATATCGTTATCATGGCCTACCAGATGATATCGTGTCGGATCAAGGTACTCAGTTTGTATCCAAGTTTTGGAGGTCCCTCTTTGAGATATTGAAGGTGGATATTAAGCTCTCTTCGGCTTTTCATCCTCAAACTGACGGTCAAACGGAGCGGGTGAATCAAGTTTTGGAACAATATTTACGATGCAGCATCAACTATCAACAAGATGATTGGACTGCATATCTACCGCTTGCTGAGTTCGCATACAACAACACTCTTCATGCGTCAACTCAACAAACACCATTCTTCTCCAACTACGGATACCACCCCAAGCTCGATTTATTGAGTTCTTCAGCAAATAACAACCCGGCAGCTGAAGGATTTGTGAAGCAACTATCGGAGCTTCAAGCGACGTTGAAGCTTCAATTGCAATCTGCCCAAGAGAGTTACAAGGCATCTGCAGATAAATATCGAAATGAGGCGCTTACTTTTAAAGTTGGAAGTAAAGTATGGCTTCTTCGACGGAATATCAAGACCAAGCGGCCATGTGACAAATTGGACTATCGGAGATTAGAGCCATTTGTTATCGAGAAGCAGATCAATCCGGTGGCATATCGTCTGGAGTTACCAGCTACTATGAAGGTACATCCAATCTTTCACGTGTCTTTGTTGGAACCTTATCGAGAGTCAGCTTTTCCCCAAAGAGTACAAAGTCCGCCACCAAGTATCGAAATTGAAAACCATGACGAATACGAGGTGGAAAAGGTACTAGATTCACGGCGTAATAGGAGAAAATTGGACTATTTAGTGCATTGGAGTGGATACGACATCAATGAACGAACGTGGGAGCGTGCCGAAAATCTTGCCAATGCACCAAAAAAGGTACAAGAATTTCATCAACAATATCCTCATAAACCTAAGCCGATTCAACGATAGCTTCTTGCTGAAGCTTGCTCATCAAGTAGCATAAAAAGGGGGGAGGGCACCTCCAAAACCCATAGTTCGATAGTGTAGAACTTTGTTAGCAACTATAGTTTGCTCTCATCATTTTAGCCTTTGGACATGGATAGTCAAGATACTACACTTGTTATGTCATCTCAAGCGACTAGCTCACGAAGACGACCGCGAGATGAAGAACCGCATGCACCACGACGACGTCGGAGGATACCGAGCAACAGATCGCTAGTAATTGTATTTGAGGTCGAGCATGCCTACGACGGTCAGCCAGAAGGTGTGTTTGGAGGACAATTTCACAATGAAGACACAGAAGTCCACGCTTGGTCAGAGGTTGAAGGTGTTGGTCACTATCGTTGGCTCCAAGGGCCGATGAATCATTTGCCTCGCGAACAACAATTGGAATTCATAGCGGATGTAATGCGACAGATTTTCATTTTCTTGCGTTGGTATTGACTGATAACAACATTGCTTCTCGGAGACCTCGAAGTTAGAAGAGGAGGTGATGTCATGGACATACATTGGAAGATTCTTCGAATATTCTTCTAGAATATTCTCTAAAGATTCTCTAAAGATTCTTTTAGAAGATTCTAGAAGATTCTTAGAATATTCCCTAAAGATTCTTTTAGAAGGTTCTAGAATATTCTGATAGATTCTAGGAAGTTGCTCGAGAAGTTTCCTAATTAGTAGAAGTTGTTGGAGAAGCGTCCTAGTTAGCGGAAGTAGCTCGAGAAGCTTCCTATTCAGTAGTATATATAGGAGTCGAGGCTGAAGGGTTCTTCAGTCTCGACAACACATCTCTTGGAGTTCTAGCTCACCTTTCTGGTGTTGTTCTTGTACTCATTTGTTTAATCTAGTTCTGCCACTTCTTCTTGAACTTCTTGTTAGATTTCAAGTCTGTATTTTGTGTCCGTGACAGCAATATTCTATAGGACCTTTGACAAGTGTTTAATTTGCAAGTTATATGTCTTAACTTATAAGGTAAATTTTTTATATGAACACCACATGATTAAGTTGCACCACAAGCTATTAATACGTACAACACATGGCTAATTTATTGGCCAAGTGTTCAACCTATTAATCACCTATAGACATTTATAAAGGTGAAAACACATCTATAAAGCTTTTAAGAAGCTTCTCTATAAGATATTATCAAATTGAACTACTTCTATCTACTTTTATTTATTCATATTATATAGATAATTATTCAAGTAAATATGTAAGTCTATGAAACTCTCAATAACTTTATTCATAAATGCAATACAAATAAATCTAAGAATCTTCAAAATATTTTGACCATAATTTAATTGATTCTAAGATAGAATGAAGGTGCATGTGCAAAGAAAATCTTTGAAACTTAAACATTAAGATATTACAATATTGAATACTCAAATTGATTTGATTGTTATTAAGATGGAAAATAAGGATTGGGACTTGCTTAATGATTATTTTGTTAAAAGTTGTAAACAAAGTAAAAGATGTTTCTTGTATTTTTGAAACATAAAAATTATACTATTATTTTAGTTTTGTAAATAATTTGAAAGGTACTTTCAAAGCAAGAATTCTTGTATTATTATTTTATATTTTTTAAATAAAAGGTGGTTAGTTTTCTTATATAAATTGATTGTTTTTAATTTAGGTATGCAAGTTTATATAATATAATTAAAAAATAGTGGATAAATCTATGAAGATGATTTTTTTTAAAAATTGGTCTAATTAATAAAAAAAATTCTAAGATTAATATTACCAAAAGAATTTTTAGTAATATAATTATACAAAGTTCATGAAAATCTAAAGCTTTTCTTGAATGAAAAGATACATATGTGTATGTATGAGTGTATGTGCATTACATCTAAAGTACTAAGTTAACAAAAAAAAAGTTTGTAGATATGTTGCTCATTTCTACCATATTTGTGTTGACTTAAACCAAGGTTTTTAAAATGTTTTGAAAGTATTCACTGTTGCATTATTATACTCACTCTAAAATGGAAATACTATTGAAAAGAGTATATATTTATGCAATTAAGCTCAGCTCAAAGGAATTAAAGCTATGAAAAAATTCAATGATTATAATAAAACTATTCTAAATATATATTGCACAAATGCATAACCTCCCTAAATGCATACAAGGATCCTAGTTTCAACCTTAGACACATACTTAGAGTGAATAAACGTCTATAAGTAGTAATGACATAATTTTGTTGAGATCCTTTTATATTACGTAAATAAATGATGTGTAGATTTCAAATGTAGTATAAACCATTCACATATTCAAATATTACATATGTAGTAGAATGCTACATATGTATTATGTTGTAGTACTTGTTTGATCTCTACAAGTAAATACTCAATCACTAGTCTTAGCAATATTTAATTAGATAGGTTCTATTTTATAAGCTTTCATTACCAATCCATAGTACAATTCTAACTATCCTTTAATAGGTGGACTCTATTTGTTGTTATAAAATACTTCTTATACTTGTTACATACAAAATATAACTTGATTTTTGTAAGTGCATAGACAATTTGAAAAATATTCTTACAAAATCTTAAAGTGTATTTTAAAATTAGATTTACAAATAGCCAAAGAATTCATTGAATATCCTCTTAACAAAAATATTTTAAATATTTTTGTTTAAAAAAATAAAATAAAATAAAATTTTGAATATATATATATATATATATATATATATATATATATATATATATATATATATATATTTAAGATAATTAAAATTGTGATCTATATTAGAATTTTTATTTTTAAAAAATATTTTATTTATATAATTTATTTAAAAGTTATAGTTGATGAAGATATTTTTATAATAAAAAAATAAAAATATATATAATTTATATATTTATAATTAATTTTATGCTTAAAAAATTAAACATTATATCAATACAAATGTATATTGTAGTTTAAAAACTTAAATGGTGTTTGTTTAAATTATATCTATATATATATATATATATATATATATATATATATATTACAGTAAATATTTCTTAATTATGATTAAAAATTAGAAGTATGATTCATTCATCAAAAAATATAAGTTTTTTTTTATTAAGTTATGTAAATGTAAATTAATTTTAAATTTTTATTGAAACCACTCATATTAGATTTCTAGTGAAAGAAGCATACACTTTTAAATATTCCAAGGATTAATCAATTTTATAATCAAAATATATAAATATTTATAATTTTAGTAATTAAAATCTCTAAAATTATATTCTAAAAAAGCTTTGAGATTTATTTATCAAATAAATAGTTCTAATAAAAGTTAAAACAAATGGTAGAAAATTTAATTTAATAGGTCATTTAAAGACATTAAGTTTTAATAGGATATTTTGATCAAAATTTAAACTTAAAGTTGAATAATTTGTAATATTTTTAAGAAATATTGTTCCATGCCAAGGGCCATACAATGGTTCTTACATAGTTGTTACACAACTTATTAATATTATTATAAAAAAGGCTACCAACAAGAAACCATACGGAATAATCAAATTGCCTTCTAAAAATATTATAATCTTTATTGCAAAAAAAAATTAAATTTTAATAACAAAAAATCTATAATAAAATTTGTATATCCAGTGACTATTAACAAATCTCAACACTAATTATTGCAAGATATAAGTATAGACCTTCAAACCTTAGTATTTTTTCATGATCAATTATGTTTGTAGTGTTATTTTAATGTACATCTCTAAGATATATCAAACTTATAAATCCAAAAATTGTATATATTCTATTAATTACTTCTAAAATATTGCATTATAAGATCAGATTAATATAATTAACTCATTATGTACTTTAAAAGAATCATGTATAAGTATTTCATATTTTAAAAAAGTCTTACATTAAAATTTAATTCTCATGAACAAATGTAATAATATAGAAATCCTTTTTATTTTATGAACATTGATGATACATTGAACACAACAAACTTTTACAAAAATTCAAGATGAAAATAGTTTTAAAACCTTTTGTACACAATGCATGTAATTAGGACTGGTTGTGTGCTAAAAAATATACGTTCCCGTTTGTTTACAAATACATAAATAAATGCACACAGACACAAACATACATTCAATACACTCCAACAAAATAAATTGATAGAGTGAGTGTGTGCGTGCGTGAACGTAGCAATACTCAATGTGGTTCACGGTCGTGAGTGTATGTCCGTCCGAGAGTGTATGGCCGTGTGTGTATGTCCGTGTGAAGCGCCGGGTGTGGAGGTTCGCAGTCGGAGGTGAAGAGTTCTGCCAAGCTTCGTCACAATCTGAAGCTGGGTTCCCATTTTTAGGGTTCGATGCCACCATTTTTGCGAAGTGGGTGACACGGAAATGTGGTCACAAGCGAACTAAGAGAGTGATGGTCGCAAGGATGGTGGCAATTCACATGGCGATGGCAGTGCAGGCCCCGCCGAGATCCTCCTCCGCCTCTGCAATGCCTCGACATCAGAAGACGAAATTGACGTTGAAGGAGTCTGGCAATGGATATGTGGCTATGGAGAGAGCGCTGTTCGCAGCTGGGGAGGGAAGATTGTGGGTTTTGCAGAATCGATTTGAATCGGAAGCAAAGGGGATTGCGAAAAGGAAGAAGGGTGGGTGCAGGACGTGCGTATGCATGGGTATGGATTACTATGCCACTCTAGGTGTATCGAAGACAGCGACCAAGTCTGAGATCAAGGCTGCGTATCGGGAGCTAGCCCGGAAGGTGAGCTTCCAGACCCTCTTTTCTAGTCGAGTCATCATTCGGACTTTTGCAGCCATTGTGTTGCACTAAAATCAGACATGATATCAACGACTTCCGCTGCGGAATAAAATTCTTGTGCGGTTGAGTGAACAGATTCTTCTCCATTGGGTGGACTCTAGTTTTTGCACTTGTAGCTTGCATTGTATGATTCCGGAGTTTTATCCATCGGAGCTACATCTGAGCGCAGTATCCTGTTTTCGGGCGAGTGTGGCTAGTTTCGAAACAGTTTCTATTCCATGAATTTGTTTAAGATTTTGAGGTTGTCGGATCAGAGTAGCACGGAAGGATGAGATGAGTTTATTAAACAGGCAACAGAATTCAGCTGGGACTCTTCTACTAATAGAGAGTTCTAGAGTGAAAACAGCACACCTTCTCTTTACATTGAAAACATCTATTGAGTTCTTGTGTTCAGTATCATCCGGACGTGAACAGCGAAGAAGGTGCCGATGAGAAATTCATGGAGATCACCCTAGCCTACAAGGTAAAGATTCACAAGCGTCGCGTAGCAATTCTTCTTTGTTGCTGAGATAAGACAGACTTTGTATTTACCCTCATGCTTTCAGCTACTCTGTCTAGTTAGGATTAGTTTGATGAGAGAAATGCCTTATGTTTCTGACAATGTAAGTTCTTTTGGTTGCAGCTTCTGACTCATGATGAGAAGAGACCAATATATGATCTATTCGAATATGAGGAGCCCATGGTTAAGGGCAGAGCTGGTGGTGCAGATCCTTACTGGGTACAATGCCCAACTTCAACTCTCAAATTCTTTCGTGTTTAACGCGAGCACTTATGAAATGCTACATGTTTTTAGATATCTGCTAGTTATTACAAATTGGCGTAGATGTTGATTCCAAAGCTTTCATGCTTCATTTGTAAGTCAATTTTATAAATGGCTTTGACCTCGTTTGTGCTATTTTCAGACGAATACGATTGACGTTTATGAGTTCTCCGGAGAAGAAATGGGCGATATTGGGGGTGTTGGGGGTATGGGAGGTATGAGACCCAATACACAACATGGCCCCAAATCCAATCAGGGCGAAAATATTCGGTAAGAATATTGGACTTTTTTCGTTGATCCAAGTCTCGGTGATTAGATTGTAAGCTCTTAAGTACTTCGATGCTGCTTATGAAGTAGTTCGTCTAGAATATTCCTGATTCTATGAGGGTGTAACTTGGAATTAGATGCTGTCTTTATTATTTATTTATCTATTATGGTTAACTTAGGCTTTTTTTTTGGGGCGTTTGTAGATTTGAAATGACTTTACCATTGAAGGAGGCCATCTTTGGAACGCAGATAGTGTTTGACGTCACGCATTTAGAAACTTGCAGCACGTGTTCAGGAACTGGTGCTAAGCTCCGCAGTAGGAGAAAGAAAACTTGCCAAACTTGTTTCGGTGTAGGGCAATTTGCTCAATTGTCACAAACTCCGTTTGGAGAATTCTCGGAGGTATATCACATTCCTCAGGATGTCATATCTATACGTTTGGATAAATAGCCAATTATAAGTGTCTGCAGTGTTACATTTTTCAGACACGTAGATATTTCTTTTCAAACTATTGCTTTCCTGTGGTATTTGCATTGAAAATAATTTAAATATATATATACGGTGATTGAAGCGTGTGTGAGCCTTCTAGGCTCGTTACGTAAGGGCAAGATATCAGACTGTGTAGAAAGTCTGGATTGTATTAAGGGTACTAAATTTGAAGTTTGTTTGCTTGCAGGTTGCAATTTGTCCAAAGTGTGATGGAGAGGGTCAAGTGCCAGCCCATTATTGCACTGAATGTCGCGGAGATGGAAGGGTGAATGTAGTAAGAAACATAAATGTTGAAATTCCTGCAGGTGTTAAGAATGGGAGCACACTTCGTGTTCGTGGAGAAGGTCATGCAGGCAAGAGAGGGTATGTCTTTAATTTCAACTTTCAAAGTACCTTGTAACTTTGTCCTTTATTACTTCACATGCAATTGCTCGGTTGCTCGGGACCTCCCATGATGTGGAAATTTGTTCTCTAGTGGTTTACTATATATATATATATATATATATATATATATATATATATATATATCTTTTCTTTTGTTTCTTTTTCTTTCCTCTGATCTTTTACTTGGATCTTACAGGGGGCCACCAGGAGATCTACATATTTTGCTGAGAGTGTCACGGAGATAGTTGTAGAAATTCAAAATGGCTTCTGTTTTCCTCTACACCTGGGTGGACTTCTTCATATCCCCGTTTCTTAATTAGGGAGTGAGCTTATGACGCTCTACCAACCCATTCGTTTTTGTTTCGGAAGAGTTTAAGTCCCTATAATTGATTGATTCGTACTGTGCTAGTGTAAAGTATAATTTTTCATTAAAACGACAGCTCCATTCTATATCCCAAGGGTTGGTCCTATGTAGACCTTGATATTTAGTGATTACTGCACTTAGCAACCAATTTGTATAGACATAGAACTATTTGCTGTAACACTGTTCTTCTATGAAGGTTTCGTCATCAGTTTTGAGCTGGTGAAAGATTAAAGACGGAGGCTATTCGGAAACAGAAGACTCCGAATAGTATTGAAGAACGCTCGGGTTAAGGCGATTGTCAAAGGAAAGTTTATTATACGAATCTAGTTGCAATAGAAGAACTTCTCAGATTGATAAGATGCCAAATGAATCAACTTTTTGTACACTGGTGTTGGTCATTCTTGAAAGCTCAGCAGTTTCGCACGATGGACTCCATTTCGCAAGACAAGCGGGCACTAGTGTAAGACATACAGCTATCACCTCCGACGGCATCTCATGAATTCCACGACCGCTGCAAGATGGCTCAGAAGAAGGGCTTCAGTTGTACGACGACCCCAAGAACAGCTCTTTTACTTAAAAACGAACCCACTCAGTGTCACTTGGAAACAGATACAAAATAGGGCGCTTATTCATCCAAATTTCAAAGCTCATGGTTTTCTGTGTCCATGCATTGGAAAGCCTCTGTCTGGCAGGTACTTTTTTCTTGGGCTTTGGGTCTCTCTTGTTCCGATCAGCTCTGAAACTTCCTTGCCTCAAGTGCAATACTACTCAGTATTGGGTTTTCAGAAGATTGTCAGTACATATTTCATTTAATTCTGAAGTCATGATTTATTGTTGTGTTTGGAGTTGTTTTATAGCACGCATTATACGTGGTCATGTGCTTACCATTTTTCGTGCAGCGTTCATGGTGCTTTGTTGACATGCACATGGATTTAATTCCACAATTTCGTTGGATGTTTGACCACGCGACTCTCTTAGCTTCCTTAGTCGTGGAGCTGACAACACTAGCTGGAGATTTTTCACTGATACTCTACTTACCACGTGGCAGGTCGTCATGACGGTAAGAGCAGATCCCCAGAATAAGAATCGGAAGGAATTGGTCGGCTTTCAAACCAGGGAAGGGAAGTTGGGGTGCTGTTAAGAATCCTACAGGGTATTCCAATTAAACCACTGCAATGGTTTTTTCCTTTTATCTTATTAGAATGGTAGTTAAACGCCAGCGTGGCTCTAGAGACATGTGTACGTATGCCACGATGTCACAAGTGGTCTCATTTGTGGTTGGGCCTCTACAATTAGCAGCTAAAAATTCCGGGCCTTACACCGTCTTTGGTCGTCAGTGCCTTTTCTTCACCCTACCCTTCTACGCCTTCTTTCGTTGGTCACTGCTGGAGTCACGTCTCTCCGTAAATGGCTGATAGGTGTCTATTAAGTAATACATTTTGAAATCCCAATCGGAACGGTAGCAGACAACCCTAATCCAAACGGTGAGTAGTTGTCCTTTAGGAACTAAAAATCTTAGAGTAGACTAGTTATCTTTACTTGGCTTCGTAGCTGCTGTTGAGTTTAATGACCAGTTGTAACGAATAGACTGGCCGTCTTGCTCAGCTAGTTGAAGTTCTTATCCAGTGTCGAAGGTTTCGCTTAGAAGGCCAAATTCCAAAGGTGTTAAACTCAACAGTAAAATGTCGGCCTTATGATCTCGGCGATTCGACACTGATTCCAGTGAATTGTAATTTGAACTCCTAGAAACTTATCGTTTCTGGAATCCTCCGATAACACAAGTACTCCTTGTGGGTTAGTCGCGTGTTCTCCTGTGGAATATTCTCATGTTGTCATTGCCCAATTTTTTATCTGAGACTGTGGGTCTACTATGTCTGAAGAGACATTTTCTACTTCCCAGCAGGTTCTTACAACTTTCGGCGACAGCATCCTGCACTTCCAGTTTCAGCAGGAACATCCTTTCCATTGCTCCCATGTGTTGGCGTATAAATTTAAACAATGTACATTGTATGACTAGATACTGCAAACTAGGGTCTAACTAATATTTCTGAATGGAAACGAACACTTGACTTATCTGTGTGTGTCTGTAAACATATTTGTGACTTTGTCACTCCACGGAAACTAATGAAGTAACGGTTTTACTCAAGCATATCTTATTGTAAGGAAGCGATAGCTGCCCAGGTCACCCACATGGGAATATTACACTGTAATGCTTTGAGGATTGAGCGAATTTTACAGATCAGAATTAGAAATACAATTTCAAGACCCAAAATGGAAAAAAAAAAAACAAAACAAAAAAAAACAAAACAAATAAACAAACAAACAAAACAAAACAAAAACAAAAAACAAAAAACAAAACAAAACAAATAAACAAACAAACAAAAACAAAAACAAAAACAAAACAAAAACAAAAACAAAAAAAGACAAAAAAAAATGACAAAAAAATGACAAAAATTCTCATTTTTTTTTTGGTGGGGTTTCACCAGAACATAAATGGAGGAAACTTATTCAAGTCCATTAAAACAAATAAATCGTGGCTTGCATGCAAGAGCCCAATATGAAGGCGATACCAGAACGAATGAGGTTCTTATCAGGGGCTTGTCATATCTTATCATAAGTTATGGATCTTATCAGAAGTAGCCACACAGCTGGAGGCTTGGTATAGAAAAGGAATCTGTGAATCCATCTGGAAGCATCACTTGGCCAGGTGAAATGTGCTCATTCCCCACCAACTATAGTTGCAGCATTTAGTGAAAACTAATTGAGCTCACCTGCAAAGATTACTCTATTTAAATGAGTTCGATGGACTAACTAACCCATGCCCATAAATAGCTTGAAAATAAAAGCCACATAGGCCAAACTTATGCTCTCATCACCTCTCATCAGCTACTTTGGTTGATACGAAAAGACATCCATTCCACAGTCAATAGTGACCAAATAGTATACCATTAATATTGACAACATAATATAAATGAACCATTTTTTAGAATTGGATTACTCAGGTATGCCATTAAAAAAAAATAAAACACTACCCATATATAAAAATCTTTATCTTTTTCTCTTTTTTTTTTTTTTTGTTTAAAAAACAATTTTTTTTTATATTTGCATTCATTTAAGGTGTTTGGTTTTGTCTTGCCATCCTTGGAGAAGATAAGACCCCATCTTCCACACAATTCTTGGAAGAGTATTGGGCAAGGTGATGTCCTTTAAAGAGTGATTTTTTGCCCTTGGTGCCTCTATTGGTTGTTGTACCTCTTGTTGCTTGATTTGATTGAAAATCTAATAGATTTACAAAGTAGTGCACAAGGATTTCATTTGTAGTAAAAAAAACCAAAAAAACCAAAAAAATGCCAAAAGAAGAGCCAAAAAAAATGCCACATTAACATGTGAGAAAAAGGGTCAAATTGATACACATGGTCATATTTTTGACCTTGGTATAAATGAATGTATGGGTTTTATTGCCATGGGATGGTTGATTTGTTTTTCTAGACATTATAAAATAATCATTTCATAGATTGTGTGAATTGAACTCCTATGTTATACATACCATGTGTTAAGCATAGCAAAATAAAGAAAATGAATCTTTTTTCATATTGGTTGGAGTTGTTTGCAATGTTCATCCAATTTAATTCGCATTTCTCATACTACACTAACCCCAAGCTACACTAACTCACATGGTAAAGTCCAAACTTAATGTCAGAAGGATAAAGAAAGACGAAATAAAAGTTAAAGCTTACGCCAGAGCTAAAAGGGCATAGTATTTCAGCTACCTATGAAAAAGTCATATGTCGATTTTGTGTGTAATAATAAGGGCAGGCAAGAAAAAGGCTGGATCTTGACAATTAAAATAAATATTTTTGCATGGGGATTGTGCTTATGGTGTCCCTTCAAAGCTCCATTCCAGTACACACAATGAGGAGAAGTCCTTGGATTCACATGGTTGTCATTAGGTCACTCATAAAACCCTCTCCATACTAATTAAGCCAAGATAGATGATCATTCATCCACTACGTATCTCATCTGATAAAACGTCCTGGTCCAGACACTGAGCATCTGGATGAGAAGGCAACGATTCATTCATCCATAAAGCGCCATCTCTTAGCGAAGAAGAAAACGAATTATGGTTCGGCAGCGTGCATTAAACCCCAGACGGGCTCCATGAGTGCGAGTTGGAAGGCTGTTACTCCGTTCACTAATGAATGAATTATCTGTCATTCATCCACAGCACTTCTTCCCGCTCCTTTCACTTTTACAACCGAACGGCTGAATGTTCACATTTAAGGTGCCACACTAGCATGTAGAGTAAGAAAAAGAGAAAAAGAAAAAGAGAAAAAAGAAAAAGAAATATCGGATAAATTAGGTCTCCATGGGGTCCGATAGAGGCATACGCCGAAACGAGGCTATAGCAGCACCGGTCTCCGCGCCTTGCCCCAATCCCGCTTTGTCCGCGTGACTGCCAACTCATCTCGAGAAACATATGGAACAGATTGGTTCGCCTCGTTGTTCGGCGTCTACTGGCTTCAATTCCACGTCTGACCATGTTTTGCGCACTACTCCTTTAAGCTACTCCACCATCTACCTTTCAAGAAAGTGGCAATGTATTAATTTAGAGGATTGAAGTACTTGTTATTATCTAATTTCTCCGATTCAAATGGTGGCCAATTGAAGAGGATGGCATTTTTAGTTCTATTAGTTCACGTTTGTAATTTGGGGTTTTGTAGTGGTTGTCTGATATACAGTAATGTTTTCCAATGAATGCGAAGAATAAAATAT
The DNA here is from genome assembly GCF_059467195.1 of Physcomitrium patens. NCBI lineage: Eukaryota > Viridiplantae > Streptophyta > Bryopsida > Funariales > Funariaceae > Physcomitrium > Physcomitrium patens. The sequence goes on along the minus strand of NC_143420.1, from coordinate 12,890,341 downwards.
GTGGAATGTAACTGTGTATAAATAATCTGTTGTTCACGTTAAGTTGGACGCCATTAATGGTAGTTTCAGAAGGAGGAGTGGTTTCTGTGTAAATTATTTTTGGAGTTCTTTTGTACGTGTATTGTTCAAAACATATTACATCAGTATTTATGAAAAAGTACAAATATGTTATCATGGTGTGGGTTGCCATGGTTGCTGTTTTTATATCATGAGCAAATTTATGTCATTGTCCATTCGTTCATTATTCTTGATCAATCCTAATACAAATCTACGATCCTCAAATCACTCTTGTTTTGGCACACAAAACAGATGGGTTATAATGTGGTGTAGACGTCGTTGTTTTCCCTGATAGCGTAGAATAAAAAACATCTATTTATATATTCATACATATATAAATATCACTTGCATGATTAGTTTGACTTATGAGTAACCATAAAATAGAAACATGCAAGGACACTTTGGTTGTTCTAAAAAAGAATATGCACCAACATCATTCTTTTCTCCTTTTAACATTTTTAAGATCAGAAAAGTGGGAAAAAAAGGGACACACATATTTTACTGCCTCCGAATGGACTTCCCACTACGGCCATTAACCCGAAAACCGGGTTTCACGGAATGTAAATAACGTTAAGGATCTGTTTTAATATCACTATAATCACCACGTTTCTCGCATTTTAGACATTTTAACAAATTCAATTAGATGATTGGAATCAAGAAGTTTCCTACATCGCAATGACAGTACTTTATTTTGTTTTCCTCCCACCCGACTCAGTAAAGCTTCCACTTTTATTATCATTTATTTTTAATCTCCCCCCAAATCTGCCTGGGGGAGTAAAGCGAAAGGTTACTTTAACCTCCAAGCGTCATTTTCCGCCTGGAAAATGTCGACGACAGTTTCATCCCGTTGGAAAAAATAGTGAGAGCAGCAACATCGGAAGGGGTGGGAATTGCAGGCGGAGCCAAGGCCTGTGGCGCGCTAACTCTCAGATTGCTCGGATGATGAGAGCGCCATTCAGCACACAGCTATTCTTAATTCGTGCGTGTGTGATAAGTGAACGAAGATTGCGACACGGATCTCGAGGCTCATCCAAGGTAAAGCAAGCCGATCACATCCAAAAAGTCGCCGTCTTTGTTTTATGATTCCTCTCATCGACGAGTCCGTCTTAAAACCGAGGGAGGAATCCGAATATCGCATTGGCTCTTTTCGTACTGTAAGCTCTGCCAGTGCATTTGAATTATGTCCGAACACATATTTAACGAAATCGCGAGTTTACACTGCCGGATGCGTGCACCGTAACCATCTACATACATGCTGGGTACAATACAGACAGAGATGGATAGACGACTGATCCACACACATCCCGATTCGACTCGTATTTCGGTGAATTGATTCAGGAAATAACGAGTCAGAGAAATGAATCGGTGACTTGCTGCGATTTAACTTCGAACCAGTCGGACGATTCCAGTTTTAAGTTCCGTTTCGAGCGGTGGGGAACGACCCGGTGGCGGAGCAGGCGCTGCCGCAGTTAAGTCAGCAGACTTGTGTGATGAAGCTAGACGTTAGTGTTGTCCCCGCGTACCTTTTGCAATCCCAGCTCATCGCTTCGAAGTTTTGGATCAATCGGAAGCTGAGTCGCGCCGAAACACTCTACCCTTTGGTTTCGGATTGGTTCCGATGTCGTGGAGTAGAGTAAGGAACGATGGGTGGAGAGGTCCGGGATCGGTTCCGTTGCCATCTGACACGAGACCATCATCACTGCTCTCAGCTGCAACAGCCTGAGCCTGACCAGACAACTGGGAGCGATGCTAGCTAAGGCTACCGTTGCTAGCTTGCCTGCTGATTCTCTCATCTCGCTGTTTGGTTGGTCTATGTGACGTAAGGGGTGTGCGCGACGCTTGACTCCTGAAGCTGACTATTGATGTGTCCAGAGGTGATTTGTATGTCTGGTGCATGGCTAAGTGGGTTCTCTCGTGGAAGTTTGCTGGACTTTTCGCCGAGCGTTGCGTCGTCGTTGGAACTTTGGCCGTTGCTGCTGGCCAAGGAAAATTCTTACAGGGTGTCGGCGAAACGGATTCGGTGGATGTTTTGTGTGAAGCGAGGTGCGGAGTTTATGGTACCGGCGGAGTACCATGCAGTAGCTGCAGCTAGATTTCTTGCCGTCCATGTTATTGCTAGTGCTGATTTGGTTTTCGTGCCGTTTGGGGTAGCAGTCTAGGTCTGTGCTGGCGAGTGGTACTATTAAGCAGCCGTGGACTTGTCAGGGTTGGGGAAGGAGAAACTTGTGTGATGGGAGTAAATCGACGGAGACACACACAGGGAAGAGGAGAGATTCTGGATATGGAGGTTGCCTTGTAATTGTTTGTTTACTTGTACTCCTTGGTTAGACGGCAAAATCTAGGGCTTCATCGGGTAGATTACATAGTCAAGATGAATCTGAAACTCGACCTGACTTGTCAGGAGCAGGCTCACGGGAATTATCACTGATGTCACTTGCTACATGCCGCTCTACAGCGCAATTCCTTGGAGTCAAGACACTTACCCCTTGTTTGCCGCGCGGCGAATCATGCTCAAAAGCAAGCGTTCGGAAGTTGCCTTCCACAGGATATGGTGTAATATTTTTTCGCCTAGGTTGTGGAGATCTACAAAGCTCGACCTTCCATTCTTGCAGGCCGAAGCTTCAGAGAAAAGGATTCGAAAGGACTGTGAGTTGCTTAGAACAGGATCTTGAACCCATTGCTAGAGTATTGGCATTGGTAAAGGAGCTCAAGGATGGTAAGGAAGGGACGGTGGTGATTCGGCAATGGGAGGCGCCAGGGCGTTGGTGCTTCTCTCTTTGGTTTTCGGATTGCTGGTGAGGTGTGTGGGCGGGCAAGATGCGCAATCAGATATCGCGGCGTTGCTGGCGATTAAGGCGGCCTTGGTCGATCCTCAGGGGATCCTGACCAACTGGGTCACGGGGTTCGGAAATGCCCCGTGCGATTGGAATGGAGTAGTTTGCGTTGCGGGTCGTGTCCAGGAGATTCTATTACAACAGTACAACCTGCAAGGCCCTCTCGCAGGTTACATCTCTTTACGCCATAACTCTTGGAATTTCTCTTGATTTCACATTCAGAAGTTGATGCAACGATTTGAGTGTCGAAATGCATTGTGCATTCAGTTACCTGGAAGTGTTGTTTCTGAACTGATGGTCTAAGTTTCTGGGTTTTTGGTGATGTAGCCGAGGTTGGTAACTTGAGTGAGCTCCGCCGACTGAACATGCACACTAACCGTTTGAACGGCAACATTCCGGCGTCGCTCGGAAACTGCAGCCTCTTACACGCGGTGTACCTCTTTGAAAATGAATTTTCAGGCAACATTCCTCGGGAAGTTTTCCTTGGTTGTCCGAGGTTGCAGGTATTCAGTGCTTCGCAGAATTTGATCGTTGGGGGCATACCAAGCGAGGTCGGAACCTTACAAGTTCTGCGAAGCCTGGACTTAACGAGCAACAAGATTGTTGGGAGCATCCCTGTCGAGCTTTCCCAGTGCGTGGCGCTTAATGTTCTCGCTCTCGGCAATAATCTGCTCTCTGGGAGCATCCCCAACGAACTCGGTCAGTTGGTGAACCTCGAGCGGCTCGACTTGAGCAGGAACCAAATCGGAGGCGAGATTCCTTTGGGGCTCGCAAATTTAGGGAGGCTGAATACTTTGGAGTTGACGCATAACAACCTCACAGGCGGGGTACCCAACATTTTTACCAGCCAAGTGAGTTTGCAAATCTTGCGGCTCGGGGAGAATCTGTTGAGCGGGCCTTTACCCGCAGAGATAGTCAATGCCGTAGCCTTATTGGAGCTCAACGTCGCGGCGAACTCTCTTTCTGGAGTATTGCCAGCTCCCCTATTCAACCTCGCGGGTTTGCAGACTCTAAACATCTCCCGCAATCATTTCACCGGTGGCATTCCGGCTCTGAGCGGGCTGAGAAATATTCAATCAATGGATTTAAGTTATAATGCCCTCGATGGCGCCCTTCCGAGTAGCCTGACGCAGCTTGCGAGTTTGAGAGTGCTCTCTCTCTCTGGGAATAAGCTCTCGGGGAGTCTTCCTACAGGACTTGGACTTCTCGTAAACTTGCAATTCTTGGCTCTTGACAGAAACCTCCTGAATGGGAGCATTCCAACCGACTTTGCCTCACTCCAAGCCTTGACGACTCTGTCTCTAGCTACAAATGATCTCACAGGTCCTATTCCAGACGCAATCGCCGAATGCACTCAGCTTCAAGTTCTGGACTTGAGAGAGAACAGTTTGTCCGGCCCCATTCCAATTTCTCTGAGCTCACTTCAGAATTTACAAGTGTTGCAATTAGGGGCAAACGAATTGAGTGGCTCACTGCCGCCAGAGCTCGGCACCTGCATGAACCTGCGAACCCTAAACCTCAGCGGGCAGAGCTTTACGGGAAGTATACCATCGTCGTACACATACCTTCCCAATTTACGGGAGCTTGACCTTGATGATAATCGTCTGAACGGTAGCATCCCCGCGGGTTTTGTGAATCTTTCTGAGCTCACCGTCCTCTCACTAAGTGGCAACTCCTTGAGCGGTTCCATCTCCTCCGAACTAGTAAGGATTCCTAAACTGACGAGACTAGCACTCGCAAGAAACCGCTTTACGGGAGAGATATCTTCGGATATCGGCGTCGCTAAAAAGCTTGAGGTTTTAGACTTAAGCGACATTGGTCTCTACGGTAACCTCCCTCCGTCTCTCGCGAATTGCACCAATCTGAGAAGCCTTGACCTCCACGTCAACAAATTCACAGGAGCGATACCAGTAGGGATAGCGCTGCTGCCGAGGTTAGAAACTCTAAACCTTCAACGGAATGCACTATCTGGTGGGATTCCTGCCGAGTTCGGCAATTTGTCGATGTTAGCGTCTTTCAACGTATCCCGCAACAACCTCACTGGAACGATTCCGACGTCGTTAGAGAGTCTCAATACCTTAGTGCTGCTTGACGTCTCCTACAACGACCTGCACGGCGCTATTCCAAGCGTCCTGGGCGCAAAATTCAGCAAAGCGTCCTTCGAGGGAAATCCAAACCTCTGTGGACCTCCTCTTCAAGACACTAATGGCTACTGTGATGGTAGCAAGCCCTCAAATTCATTAGCCGCGAGATGGAGGAGGTTCTGGACGTGGAAAGCCATTATTGGTGCTTGTGTGGGCGGGGGTGTGCTTGCTCTAATTCTTCTGGCATTGCTTTGCTTCTGTATTGCTCGAATTACTAGAAAACGGCGCAGCAAAATTGGCCGCTCGCCAGGATCGCCCATGGACAAGGTGATCATGTTCCGATCTCCCATTACTCTGTCAAACATTCAAGAGGCGACTGGCCAGTTCGATGAGGATCACGTCCTCAGCCGTACTCGCCATGGTATCGTTTTCAAGGCCATTCTTCAGGTACTGTCTGCAATCCTCATGTTTCTTGTAATATTAACTTTCGGCCATCTTACTGTATGTATCGCGTCACCCCGAGCTAAGTTTGATATGTGAATTGTGAGCACTATATGCAGGATGGTACAGTGATGTCAGTGCGTCGGCTCCCCGACGGCGCCGTGGAAGATAGCCTCTTCAAAGCGGAGGCTGAGATGCTCGGTAAGGTCAAGCACCGCAACCTAACAGTCCTGCGAGGCTACTACGTTCACGGAGACGTCCGTCTCCTGGTCTACGACTACATGCCAAACGGCAACCTTGCATCCTTGCTGCAAGAAGCTGCACAACAAGACGGTCACGTGCTGAACTGGCCCATGCGGCATCTCATTGCGCTTGGCGTGTCACGGGGCCTCTCCTTCCTGCACACTCAATGTGATCCTCCCATTGTGCACGGTGATGTGAAACCGAACAATGTCCAGTTCGATGCCGACTTCGAAGCACATTTATCAGATTTTGGCCTTGACAAGCTTTCCGTCACTCCCACTGACCCCTCCTCGTCCTCCACGCCGGTCGGCTCGCTTGGCTACGTTTCCCCTGAGGCCACCATGTCCGGGCAACTCTCCTCCGCAGCCGATGTGTATAGCTTCGGAATCGTGCTTCTGGAGCTTCTCACGGGACGCAGGCCTGTCATGTTCGCTAACCAGGACGAGGACATTGTCAAGTGGGTGAAGAGACAACTACAAAGCGGGCAAGTCTCGGAGCTTTTCGACCCCAGCCTCCTAGACTTGGATCCCGAATCCTCTGAGTGGGAGGAGTTTCTTCTCGCTGTGAAGGTGGCGCTCTTGTGCACGGCGCCCGATCCCATGGACAGGCCTTCCATGACCGAGGTGGTCTTTATGCTTGAAGGATGCCGCGTTGGGACTGAAATGCCCACCTCGTCCTCGGAACCCACAAATCAAGCCTCTCCTGTATGAGTGCCGCTCTAACTCCGACATTCAAGCTCTATCGATTGATCTTTATAACTTCGAGGATGTCGACCTCGACACAGGTAAGTGCCAATCCAACAGTCTGGCGTCTGGCTTAGCATCATACTAAGACAAGTCCATCAAGTTTGTTGTAGTATGATGTTAATCCAGATAGTGTTTTCGCGATTGCCATACTCCACAACGCAATTAGCTGCTGAGGATTACTGCGCGCGGTTCCTCATGGCGTTGTGTAATCAACCTCTACATCAACTTGAGCACGGCTAGTTGTTTTTTTATTTTTTTATTTTCTGTGTCTATTTAACTTATTTTATTTTTGGACATTTTGGTTCTCGGCCGTTGGCTCAGCTCAAGGAGCCACTTGTTTTTCCTTCACAGCTCGCACAGTTTTGATTAATTGCCGACGTAGCAAGGAGCATGAAGGTAGCAAATGGTACTGTAATTTTTTTCATTTGCCTTTCTCGCTGTGGATTCAACCACGCCTTAGACTCTAGGGAATAGCTCTATTGTACGGTACAGGGGGGACGACGACGACGACCACGCATCATCTCATGATAATTTATTTCTCCAAGCAGCAGGAAGTAGCGAGAGCTCTCTTCGCCTGCGTCATTTGTACAGCACGATTCTGTCTGCGTCTGTGCTGCGTGCACAATAAACAGACCGTTTCGGCTTGCCTATGTTCTTCCTCCTCACACCCATTTTCGTGAATCTATGGCTCTTAGACTCCATCTGTGTGATATCCAACACAAAAACCCAAGTTGAGAGTTTCAGAGAAAGGACACTTGAACTCCGGTGTCCTGTCGTGTTGCACTTGTAAAATATCAAAAACCCCACTACCAACTTTATGAGGTGATATGTTTGATATTTTAACAATCATGTAGAACTCCACTGGCAAATGTTGTCGAATACCAACAAAGTAATTGCTGTATCAACCAGCTTTATCTGAAGTTGTTTTGGTTGAAGCAGTGAACCATAAATTCCCACTTCTCGGTGCGTGTGGGCTTCACCGCCGAGTAACCTGTGAATAGGACCATCCGGTCTTTATGAAAATGTGGGAAAATTTACACATATACATTTGAACCTGTATCAACGCATATCAATGTAGATGTGTCTACTGCAGCAAACAGCCAGTGGTAGTAAAATGCATGGTTTTCACCCTCAATCGATGTCTCCCACATCTGTTCAGTCTCAACATATTTTTCTATAGAGCAGACACAATTAAACGCTTTCTACAGAGTTGGCAATGTGCCAGTGAAAGTTTCTTGATTACTTCTGCAATGGGATTAGTAGTGCTGTTAATAATGTTATCAAGTTTTTATTTTTACTTCTTGGCGTAGAAACAACTGAATTGAAATTTCTTTCACATGCATACCAGCTGGGTATAAATTGCTTGGAATCTTAAATTCAACTCGGGAAGAATTTTTCATCAATTACGTTTATTCCTTTTAGTACATATCGGACGTTTTCACACATGTTTTCAACCAATTTGGGTAGATATACTTTTAGTAACATTCTTACAGGGTTGAATTCGAATATGTGTTGTGAGTAAACAATTCTTATACATGTGTGTGTGTGTTATTGGATTATTGGATTACTGGATTCAACAAACGGTTCTACATTCTTTTCAGAATTAGAGTACACTTCAAAATACACATCAGTCTTGGTTAGAATGTATTAACTGTGCTATGATTTTTTAGTTGTTTATTAATATCGATGATTAAAGTATAAATATTAACGTTCTGTAAATGTCTGAAGAGTACAGTCAATTATTAATTCCAAAGCAGATATTGAAATGTATTATTTCAGATTACTTTCGTTATTTTAGATATAATTTCGCAACTTTACTATTTGTTTGATTTTTCAATTATAAAATGGAAGAGTTTTATGATTATTGAAAATTATAACCAACAAGAACCAATATTAAGTGACAATTTCAGAAGACCTCGGATGTAAAATAACTAAGTAATTTTATTCTAAAATTTGATTAATGGTTTCAATTTCATGTGCTTCATTATTTCATCCTGTTATATGTTCAAATGTCTATACCTTATTAATCCAAAGATACCCAATATAAAAAAATCATTCATTTATTATTGTTTGAATCAATTAACTGGAACATCATTTTGAGTGTACTCAGAATTACGTCATTCTCTTGATGTTTTTTAGTTTACATAATCAAATAAAAGTAATTATACATTTTATGATTTTTTTAATGATATGTTATAGGCAAGTTGTGTGTACAGATCCTTATTATTCTCAAACCAAATTTAGTTCATTAGCTAATTCTACAAAATAAAACAAAAAACGGAAAAATATCGAAAATAACGAATGGATGAATGACATACACTATCGCGAACAGAGAGCCAGCGGACAGCTTTCATTCAGCGTCGCTTAAGCGACAACCCGCCATCGACCTAATCTCGACGCGAAATGACGCGAAATGGCGCAAAATGCCGCACTCCTCCGAGAAGGACCGGGGATGGCGGTTCCGAGGTGTTGATGATTCTGCTGCTGGCCAGTTGTGGGACCTTCGTCGACGAAGTTGATGCTAGTCTACTCTTAACAAAAGGAGGTGTTCGATTGGGAGATTCAAAGTGGGTTGGCTATGAGGAGAAACACACAACTGCAGTTGTTTCGTAACCCTTGGGCTTAAACTTTTCGATGTATCGAAGTAGAGTGCGTGGTAGCCGCAGGAATCCAGGAAGAGCGACACTCTTACGTGCCGTAGAAGTCTGTGAACGAGTCAAGTAAAGCTTACCATGAAACATACAGCACTCATCCACTACGGTCTGGTTGAATACAAAAGACGGAGACGTGGTGTAATTTGCCGAAGATGTGCGGAGACACGTCGGTAGTGAGGGTGGATTTTCCCTCTCACAAACCCTAAAACTGGGCCTGCGTTCATGCTTCTCGAAGCTTTTTGTGTGTGGAGTGAGTGGGTAAGATGAGGCTCCAGGTTGAAGTGGCAAAGGGTAGAATGTCCAATCTCGAATAGAGCTTCGTGATGGGGAGGAGCCCACCATGGTAAAGCAGTTCCACTGGGAGTGCGAAGATATTTGCATACAAGCTGGAAAGAAATTCCACCGGAATCACGCTCACATCAACCTCGTCATATACGATAATCCACGCGGCGGTAGACTGCGGATCAGAGGAGAAGGATGACCGCCTCATTGAGCAGCTTCTTGTGAGGCTGTGCAGCTTCTCGCGAGTCGCGTGGTTCTGCGAAGAAGCCGCTGCGCGGTCGCGCACGCCATCTAACAAGGTCGGAGACCTTGTGCGAACACAGCGCGCTACGGAGCACGGCAGCCTGCGGCCGGAAGCGGCGCCGACCGGCTCTTGTTGGTGGGGTGGGGTGGACGTCGGGGCATGAGAGAGAGAAGAGCAGGAGGCATTATGATTTAGGGTTTCGCCGTAGGGCTCGCTTCATTGTCACCGGGGACTCTCTTGGAAGAGTTGGGAGGGAAATAGCGGGGATCGTCGCTAGAGAGGTGGATAGCGCGTGACTACGCCACCAGTGGTATTGAGGATTTGCGCGGCGTTTTGGTTTTGGGTTCACAAACGCCGTATCCGCGCCAGTCGCGGCATTTGCGTAGTCTGTCACAAGGGAAGGGTGGGGTTGTGGTTTAAGGTTTTTTGAGGTGTGTCAGAGAGGTGTGTCGAGGGAACGGGTGGGGAGGAGACAGTTGTTTACGGTGGAGTAGTTAGGATGGTCGGAAGCGGAAACAAGAAGGGCGATGGATTGCCGGCAATAAGCAGTACGAACATCTTTGCCGCGCTTGAGAGACGTCGCTCCAAGTCTTCGAGCAGGAGGAAATTGGAGCGGGAGAAGTCCAAGGGGAAGGAGGAGAGTGGGGAGCCGAAACAGGAGGAGCAGGCGCAGTTCTGGTCGGCGACTCAGGTGTCTGTCAAGTCCTGGGCTGATTGCGACGATGAGGATGACTACTTCGCCACCACTGCGCCACCGCCTGACATTGATGTCGCTCCCGTTTCGGAATCGAAGGAGGCTTTGAGCCAAGGGGAGGTCAGTTTGAATTATTGTTAGTGTTTTTTGAGCTTTGGCGGTTGCTTTATCTTCTTCACCGCGCTATGGTTCAGATTGGATAAGTCGCTGTATTGGAACTGTGTTACGTACCAGATCTTTTCGGTCAGACGTGATCTGATATGGATAATAGAACCGAAGTTGAGATCTCCTATTCGTGGTTTCACGGGTTTTCACCATTGAATATGCCGGTCGCAGCACTTCGTGAGTAGGTTTACTAGCATTGTTCTTTTGATGTAGCTTTTCCGAGGGATGAAAGTGGCGTATTTGTGTTTGCTTTTCGTGAATATGAGAATTCCTGCTCGTTTAGATCTGGACTGCTAAATAGTTGTGGAACCCAGATTTCAGATTGTGGAGGTAATCCCATGGAATTGAAACCCAGTTTTGTGGATTTAGCTTTGATCAGATTTACTCTCCATTGGTCTGTTATGTCCTAGAAATCAAAGAATACGACCCTATTGAATCATCCATATGGTGTCCATGATGAAAACCGTATTCTCTCACGCAAAGATTGTGTTTGTAATCTCGTGTCATGTCAAATGACAACGGCAGTCTAAACGAACTCTGTGGAAGGAGATAAATTGAATCCACTGAATATTGTTACATGTAGTCTAGGGTTTCGTGTTTCCTCTTTTTTACGCCATGACGAGTGCAGTGAGTGGCGTAATACGTAACAGATGAGGGTGCGACACTCGAATCTGAACACGAGGTGGATATCTTTCCTATTTTAGCTGATGATGACCCCTCATGATCGTGAGCGACTTTCAGCTTGCCTCTTTGTTAGGTTTTGTCAAATTTCATTAGTAAGTGCAGTCACGCAAGTCGTGGCGTGATTATTTACGGGATGTCGGTTCAATCCTGTTAAGCTTCGGTTTTCGTATTACAGAAACAACAGGAATATGTTGAGTGAATAGAGCCAAGATATTTATGCCTCCCATGTTACTTCAACTGTAACAAGTATTGGTTATCTCACCCTGAAAGTGGCTGGATTGTAATGGAGTTGTGATGGTCACAGGTCTTATATTCGCTTTAGCTGTATACAGTAACATGATGTTTTTGCTTATTTTAGATTCTTAGTTGTGGTTTGATGCTTGTCTTCAGATCTTTCCTGAGTTGAAATTACTACAAATGCTTTTCCTTGCATTTATTTTTAATTTGTTCCGATCATTTTTACGTTCATGGTTGTGTATCTGAAAAGTCTCGTTATCTCCCTTTCATCCTCAGGAAACAGAAGGTGATGAAGATGGAGAAGGAGAAGACGAGGTCGATGACGAAGTTGAGGAGGAAGCAGAAAATGAGAGTGTAGCAGCACTAGGGACCGACGAGGCCCCATTAAAGCCTGATGTTATCTTGCCTCCGGTATTCAGGGAACCAGAGCGACAGCTCTCGAAGAAAGAGATAAAAAAGAAAGAACTGGCTGCTTTGGAGGCTGTTCTTGCCGAGTTTGGCCTTGAGCCGACTGAAGAGAAAGATGAAAATGGTGAATTTCTTTGTTCCTTTTCTGCTCAACTAAGCTTTTCATTGGTTTCATGTTCAAGAGAAGTACCTGAGCGAGCGTTCCATTCTCTACATTTGGTGCCAGTGTGAGGAATGCTGCTCGTACAGTAAATTCTTGTGGTTCTGCAGTAGAAAGTCTTGCTGGTTCTTATGTCTAGCTAGTGTGCTCCGTTTCACCGTTAAACCTATGAGTAGCTTTCTATCTATAAAATGTAGCCTGCTATTCATACGATCTATATTTTCACCAAATTCATAGTATGTCATGTTCTAATCCGGATTGCGTGCGTGTATTCTTCACAAAGTGATTCTGCCTGTTTCTACTTCATCGTAGAGGCAACCAATCTGAGGAAATAGCTCCTTTCCTTTTATAATTTCTATTTGTGTGTGTTGATGTTAGATCTATTGGTTCATTTACGTTACTTTTGTCCAGATTTACTAATATATCTCTCTGATTGATTTTAGGATCTAATACTCATGCTGACGACAAGAAAGAAGAGGAGGCTGTTAATGGAAATGAGGAAGGAGGGACTGGTGGAGTTCCTACACTCACAAACAGCAAGAGCTCTAAAAGAAGAAAGGCTAAGAAGGAGAAGTCCTTTAAGGAGAGAGACGGAGATGTACCGCCTACCCCTGACAGTGAGCGGAAGGAAGAAGAGACTGGCGCCAACGAAGTCAGTGAGCCGGTTGATCCCAAAGAAATTTTGAAAAGGATGCAATCTTTGAAGAAGAAGAAGGCTGGAGACAGCGATTCATCAGCAGCTAAGGCTGCTGCCAGAGAAGCATCTGCCAGGGCTGCGAAACTTGCGGCTGCTAAGAAGAAGGAGAAAAGCCATTACAATCAGCAGCCTGTGAGGTGAATGAAAAGTGTAGAATAGAGCAGTCTTCAAAGACTAGTACCGTCCCATGTCTTGTGCAAGGCAGAGGAAGCAGCCATGACCATTTTTAAAGTATTTTCTGGTCCCATCATTTGTTTTACCAGATCGTGAACTTGAGCGTTAATTCAATCTTCGGGTTTGTTGCAGTGGGTTGTTACATATTTCTAAAGCGAATTTCCTCTGTTGTAGCTTCTCATTTTACTTTTATGTTATTACTTGTAGTGTTATCTCTGTTATCTAGTGGCTCCAGGGTTAGTGTAAGATGCTGGTATTCTCATCAGCTTCCAGTATGTGCAACATGTATAATCAGACCCTTGAATCGGCAGAACAGTTGTGAGTATTATCTCCAGTGGGAGGGGTCATGCCTTGTTGCAATTGTGCCGATCTAGGAAAAGGTTTACTCCCTAGCTGCTCTTTTGAGGCTTGGGGTCGTTGTTAGGGGTGACTCTGCCTCGTCACAGTTGTGAGAAGGTGGAAGAGAGGTTCAGATCATACTTACGTAGGGTCTAATATCAGTACCATTCTTTGGAAACTTGGGAGTAAAGAGCAGACGCGTTACCTTTGAAGAGTGCACAATTAGGCCTCGTCAGTTTTCTTTGTTAATATTCTAGTATACATAAATAGGGAATACTTTTTGTAAACCTTGAAACTGGTGAATGCAGTTTACAACCCTAAGTTTGAGTTGCATTAGGAGTTAAAAACTCATTTACGACTTCCATGTTTGTGGGCCTGAGTGGCAAGGATGATTACCTCGTAACTATCTGAGGAATTTTATCATTGCTATTGGAAGTGATGTGATGTGACACTAGCGATAAAGTCTATGGATGCATCGATGTGACAATTTGATTGATATGTCTTGAAATGATTCATTGTGAGCTTTTGCTTTCAATGCATTCATTATGCGGAAGTGTTGGAATAGATTGATTGGACAAGTTTAATCCAAATGAACATGACATTTTACTTACCATTTTTGAATACCTGTATCAAATGTATTGCACACTGTGTTTAGGGTTAAGTGGGGTGCTATGGATACATTTGGTCTTTTCTGGGCTGCATACATGATTAGTGGTATCAAATCATAATCATCATTGTTGTATTTTTGTTATTTGAAATTTTATACATACATACATATATATATATATATATATATATAAAACAAAGTACATGAGTGTTGATTATCTTCATTTACTTTTGTTTTAAGTTTTTCATATAATTTTTGTTATATCTGGTATATGGGGTGAATTTGTCTACTTGCTGAAGCAATGAGCAAGTAGATGCTTTGACAAAACTATCTCCAAATTAGTATTCTTTAAATAAATATCATCTAATAGATTTTTATCCATTGAGTGGTGTCCAAGCAAAGAGTTATATCCTTGTCTAGTGCCTTTTAAACTTAGACGGCAGGAAGGAAGAAAATTAATTTTTATTTGTAAATTTATTTCAAAATTTTATACATGAGAGTAATAGATGGAGATAATAGTGTGTGTAGTAAGTAAGATCTTTGTTTTGGATGAGTTCCAAGGTTCTAATTTCAGTGCTTGCAAGATGAATATCATTTTTACATTGTTTACAACATGTATGCTATACTTAAAAGGAAGCAAGCATGCTAAAGTAATTTAAACTTGCTTAACTTCTAAAGTTTGATAAGTTGATATTATAGATACTTATCTTTCCTTGAAACAACTGCAGAGGTAGTTTCTCCCTCTTTGGCAAAGAGATAACCACCACAAAAAAAAAAAAAAAAAAAAAAAAAAAAAAATTAAAAGAAAAAAAATACATTGGCAAAGTTGTGAATGAGTAAGAGATGAAAGAGGTTTGGAGGAGTATTAATAAGAGAGGAAGCTAGTACTAGCAGTGCTAAATATTTTGTATTGAATTTTTTAGAAAAAAATAAAAAATAAAAAACATAGGTATAACAAAGTGCAAGCACCTAAGTATTCTAGTTTTGACTTTTTAAATTAATATTTTGTATGCAGCTCAAAATATCTCACAATATTATTCTAATTTTTTTTGCATATTAATTTGTATAACAATTATTTCTTAGGTTTGTGGGGGCATTATGGTCTTGTATTTCTTTTTTAGCAAGCACAACTCATCTATTGTTTCTTAAAAAGATTATACATAAAATAAAACTAAATAGATGTTGTGGTTGTTATATCAATCATTTTTTATTTCTTACACTAGCCTATATTATATCAACAACACAAGATGGTTGTCCACAATTCCTATTATTGTGAAATCCTAAACTTGCAGTAAAGCTATAAATTAGACCATTATTCTTCATGACATCCATTCTAAAATGCCAAATAGTTGTGTTTTCTCGCCAAAAGATTGTGATCAATATTTTAGTTAGTATAATGAATAAAATAGTTTTTTTTTCTATTATAATAAAAAATACAAAAATTATAACTAAAGAACAAAAAAAATATAGATATTAAGTAGATGTATAAATATTTTATATTACAAATTTTTGCATGAATCTGATTAATAGAAGTATTACTAATATATATTTTTCTTCCTCCTATTGAATGCATGAAAGAAGAGTTTTTTTTTTTTTTTTTTTTTTTTTTTTAAGTTTGTAATCAAAATGTCAAACAATATTTATATTAATATATTTTATAATTTTATGTTATTGTGAAAAAAATTATTTTATCTCATATAATTAAAATATTTGAGTTATAATCTAAAAACACATCTATACACAATTATAGTGCAATAGCATTATAAGTGTTAAAAATCAAATATAGATAGATGTATAATAAGTGAGAATATTTATTTTTTTAATTACCAGATTAAATTGAGTTTTTTTGATGATAGATCATAAATTAATTATCTATAAAAAAATATTTTTCATTGGTAAATTGAATCTTATATCTTAAAGTGTAAAAAATGTTATTATAATCATAAAAGTAATTTAATTAAATTCGAAATTAATTTTTTTTCTTACAATAAAATTATATTTTTTTCTATAAATATATATATATATAAAAATATTTTGAAAAGTTTATATGTACATATAGTATTATTTAATATTTCTATTATTACTTAATTAATATTATATTTAAAAATATATGTTTTGTATAGAATAATATGTTTTAGTTATAAAGTATTTAAATTTAAGTTTCAAAAAATAGTATTATAGTATATTATTTTATGATAAATTTATTAATTATAATTTTTAAATTTAAAATTCTATAAACCTAGTATAAAGATTTAAATTTTAAAATTTAAATATTAGCTAGATTTGTTATTTATAATGACTTTTCAGATGAATAATTTACTTATATAGTCGTGGATAAAAAAAATTGATTATTACTTTCTATTGCAAAAAAAACACAATCATAAATATACATTTTGTAATGGATCTACAAGTTCATTTGCATCTTACTTAATGCAGTTCTAATTGAATATGCTTACTTCATAATTTCATTGTAAAGTTAATGGTATATTTACTTGTAAAATATAATTCCTTTATTTACCATCAAATATTTTAAGTCTCCTAAATTTTGGTAATTATTTGTTGCAGTAATAGAATATGTAAGATTAGAACATATGCATATCACAACATATATTTGCAATCCAACTACTTATTTGTGTGGTAAATGTTTGTTATGTTGTGTCTCTTTCCTTTGATTTTTGTCTAAAAGCTTCAACAATAATGTGTTCATGTGCTTGGAATTAATTGTATTAAAAAAATTCAATAATTTTTTATTAGTATTTAAAATTACTTATAATAATGATATATTAGGGCTAATTATTACAAAAATTAAGACCAATATAATTATATGACTTTTTGAAATTTGTTATTCCATACTTGTTTTTAAGATTATACTTGAATGAAGTTTAAAAACTCAAATTTCTCAAAAGAACAATGAAGTTAGTTGCATATAAGACTACTATATATATATATATATATATATATGCATTTTATTCTTCACAAAAGATAAGCTATAATCTATAACACTTTAACAAAAACGTGGTAAAGAAATAAAATACAAGTAAAAATATTCTTCTACACTTGTAAAAATATATACATGTATTGTATGTATTTGTATAAGAATTGTTCCAACTTGCATGGAAGATAATCATATCTTTCTTACTAATTACCTTTTGAGTGATCCAAATGAAGACATTTTTCTAACTTTTCATTCAAAAATGTGATTTAAAAATAAATTTGATGATGTTTGACAATTTGAACTTATACATATATATGAGTCTGCAGATACAATGATTGCCAAAACCAAGTATGAAATTAGCTCAATTAAATTCAATAAATAATGTAGGTAAATTGGATGCAACAAAAATAAAACCATAAATTTCACAAGATTATCATTGTAGTAAATCATACTTCTATGATGATTAAAGTCTATTACACACAAGTATGCATATATAAGAAAAATTAAAATGAAATTAGGTCCAAAACTCAATTTCACTCACACTAACTGAAACAAATTTAAAAATCTATCTATCTGCCTAAGTAACTAGCTTAGATCTAATGCACTTATGCATGTTTCTATACAAGTTCTTAAACTCATTGAGAATAATTGAAGTCCAAAAATCCTTACTACACTTCCATAATTCTAGCATTCTTTTGGGAAGTGTTTCATATTGGTTCAATTGACATTTTAAAGTTGCTCTCAAGTATTCGATCAAATTCAAGTCTTGAGATTGCATTAGCCACTTCAAAAGAATAAATTCTTACAAATTGAACCAATAATGCACTATCTTTGAAGTATGCTTGAAATTATTATCTTGTTGAAAAAACAAACTCATAGGATTTAAATTGTTTGCATGCATTGTATGAATCAATTCTCACTCTAAAATCTCTCTGTACTTATATTGATCCATTCTTCTTTCAATCCTATACATCATATCAAGGCCATTTGGAGTCATATAACTCCATATTATCACTCCCCCACCTCCAAACTTGATTGTTTGGTGCACCATTCTAGTACTTGTATTCTGCCCGACATGAAACCAATACCAATTGCAACCATTGGAGCAAAGGCAATTGACTTTTGTTTCATCAAAGAATATTACACAATCCCAATCATCATTAATTCAATGATAATGATGTTTAGAAAATTCTAATCTTACCTTAATCTGACAAAGTATAAACTTTGGTTTCTTTTGCTTCCCTTGCATTTCAAACCTACTTCATGTAATACTCTTCTTACAATACTATCACTCATACCAATATGAAGCTCTTCTCTCAAGTAATTTGCAACTTTATGTACAGTTTCTTTGCCACCTCTAGTAATTTATCTCACATAAGTTTTTAAATCAATTGTTTGCTACCAAAACTATGATTCATATCACTCAAATCAATCAAATGTTGCTTACAAAATTGTGCAATCCAACTTTGAGACTCCTATAAGTGTAGCAACATTTTTAGTACCCTCACTCCTCTTCAACTTTCATAAAGCTGCTTCTTCTACTTGCTTCTTATCAACAAAGAGATATCTTAATAAAAACCATTGTACTCAATTTGAATAGATGATGTGCACTAATGATGAACACAATTATATGTATGAAGGCCAAGAACATGCCCATGCTCTCAATCACTCAAAAAACCACTTGTGCATGTTAGATTTGTAGCTTAGATTGCATAAGGACATTGTAACCTAAGTGTTAACATAACTAAGTTATGTTAACACTTCTGCATGTTAGATTTGTAGCTTAGATTGCATAATGACATTGTAACCTAAGTGTTAACATAACTAAGTTTTAGTGGTAATTTATTTTGGTTATCATTCTCAATCTATCTTGCATTGCTGGACTTGTACTTTAGTAGCCAAAGTTACTGTATTAGTTACTTAAAATAGAACTTGAATCACCAACTGATTTGGCTATTAATGCAGTAAATTACAAAATATGAATGGCTAATGGTAGAATTACTGATTCCATACAGTTTTGGCAGTCACTGTATCTAACAATATTATAAGCTTTTCAACAATAGTATGTTTGAACCGGTTCATCTCAACAAAAAATTTAACTGTTCATCTCTTGACATCATGATATACTATCGTTATATTCAGTTTCCAGTACTATAAAGACATGTTCTCCTGAAAAAATCAAAAAATAAAAGGAAAGCCATGATGATGAGTACAGAGAAACTATTATCTTAACAATTTGTACTTAGATAACTTAAGGATTCTAACCATTCCAAACCTTTACACATTCACAGTGAAAAATGATGCAAATGTTCCAACCGTCAAAACACGACTATCCGTTCTCCAGGAGCAATTTAGTTTTTGCCAAAAGTCAGTTGACAGGGCAAAGAAGAAACCATATCCCTACAAGTCGACCTCAGCTGTATCTGCTGTTGGCCTCTCTGGTTAGTCCGATGTCTACCAACCTGCTTTCTGTATGATCATCAGGAAGAGAACACGCAGGGGTGAATCTAAATTACAAGAATTCAAGCTTGTATGCAAGAGAGATCCTCCCAATAAAAAGTACGACCTATGGAATGATGCTACATTATGGATAGCCGCTGTCACTAGCTGAAATCAATTGAAACAGCAGGCCTACGCTGGAGATTTAAAGCAGCTTTCAATTTAAATTTGACAGCTGAGCTGGGAAAACCTGAGTCTTTGCATAGGCGCAGGGAACCAGTCATTTTTAGCTCCTCGATACACTTTGGGTCCTGTCTCAAGCTTTCGATACTGTCTTTCCTGCTGTACAATAGGAAAATTGGGAAAAATCAAGTATTAAAAACCTAAAACTAGAGAATCCAGGCGCTGTCAAGCACACAGCATATCCCACATAGAGCACCTATGAGGTGACCTTGAAGTCAACGCCAAAAAGAAAGATGCTCATTCAACCCTGAATCTGCACATACAAATCAACTACCCAGACTAAGTACCTCGTGAACTTAACCAACGTTCTCAAGAAATTAAAGCGATTCAGAACACATCCGAAAACATCATACAGGAAACTACTATTCCACACAAAATACAGTTGTGGCACATACCATTCCAGAGGTTCTATGAACATCATTGCGCACGATAACTGAGATCTCTACACTCGACATGATTGCGATCAAAATCACTGTTCCCTCCGGCAAAACTCTGAGAATGTCTTGCATACTTTTTGAGTTTCGACTAGAAACTAAGACAGTAACCCGCACGTCAAGTATTGAGTTCAGGACTTGCCTATTTGCGTTTCTTACTATTACCCTGCACCTCCTCTAGGCTGGGCGAGTTAGCCCATCCTCTTCTACCAGGAGAAGGACTACTCTTGTTCATCTTCTTTTGATCTTTACGTGCCTGTCGCTCCCGCTGGTCAAGCTCCTGATTTTCTCTCTCTACAAGCCGAATCAGAGTATCGCACCTCCTAGCCAATTCCGACGGTGTCCGAGACTTCACAAACCAGTCGAAACGAAACACAGGAGATGCATGCACTGCTGCCTTAAGTTCCTCCCAGTTACCGTAACCCAATCTGTGTACAGAGCATAACAGAAACCGATCGCACTCCTCACTGTAGAGTTTCCCCTTGTTCTGTCCATACTGAATCTTAAGTTCCAACCAAGGGTTTCGATACCGGTCCAGCTTCTTACTCACGGACTTCATGATTTCATCCTTACGAGAAATACGAGCCTCTCCTCTCTCTATATTCTTTATAATCCTTTCATGATCATTCAAAGTGTTGTACCGACTCCAGAACACCTTAGAATACTTTTCCACATCCTCCTCTGCTTTACCGTCAATTTCACTCGCAATACTTTTCAAATCATAACGTCCATATTTCTCACATGCTCGCACGAAGGCAACAAAATCACGTCGGGACCAATTTTGAAAACCATCCGAGAGTAGCTGCTCTTTCTCCTCCTGTTCCTTTTCCGTAAGACCCTCCTCTACATCCTCGATGACCCTGACATCCTCGCCAGTCCCTGCTGCTTTAGCCTGTAAAAGCTGCTTTACTTCTTTCTCAAAAAGCTCTGTAAGTCGCTGCGTATTAAAGAACTGAAAATCGTGCAATTGAGGCATTCGAGGTATGCGTGGCTCTCTGGGCTTAGGCACAGGTCCGGCTCGCATTGCCTGTTTGAAGTAATCAGATTCCGAGTAATTCCGCTTCCGTTCCCGCTTCGGAGGCTCTATCCAATTATCAGCTATGATCTTTTTAAAGTCACTCTTACCATCTTCCTTATCATCTGCATCATCAAAATCATAAAGACCAGCCGTATCGTCCATCTTAAACTTAATAGCATCATCTGTAAACTTCTTCATCTTTTGATCAAGTTCTGCAGTTGCTTCTTCTCCTTTTGCTATAATACGGTCGATATCTTCATCAGTAATCGTGCTATCACCAGAACTGAAAACCTTCTCAGCTCCATAACGAACCATTTGCAGCAACTCATCTTTGTTAACTGCTTTCTGCTCAGCCAGACGTCCCTGTTGAATGACGAGGGCGTCTAGGGCCAATTTCTTGTATGCCCGTTCTATTACCTTCTCCTCAATTGTAAACTCCGTGCAAAACCTGAAGACCTGCACTTCTTTCTTCTGACCGATACGATGTGCACGATCCTGAGCCTGCAAGTCAACTTGTGGATTCCAATCACTGTCATACAGGATGACAATGTCTGCGGTTGCCAAATTGATCCCCAATCCTCCTGCCCTTGTAGACAACAAGAAACAAAACTTCTCACTGTTGGGAGCATTGAACTGATCTATCGAACTCTCTCGATCATCACCGCTGGTGTTACCATCAATCCGACAATATTGATAAGAACGAAATTGGCAATAGTCTTCAAGAATATCCAAGAGCCGAGTCATCTGAGAGAAAATCAGAACGCGAGATTGTCGCTGCTTCAGCTTGGGCAGCAGTTTGTCTAAAAGCACCATCTTCCCCGCGGTTTCGACCAAGTGCTCCCCTGTGGTGTAGGGCGGCCCCGGCTCAGCTCCCTCGAAAAGATAAGGATGATTACAGCACTTCCGAAGCTGCATGGCAATGTTAAGAAGCCTCTTTCTTTCACCACCAGTGTTGATAGCATCCATGTCTTTCTGCAAGAGAGCCCGGTAGTACTGCTTCTGGAGAGTTGACATGCCCACCTTTAGAATGGTTTCTTTCTTGGGAGGCAAACCCCTTTCCACATCAGATTTGAGACGCCGCAGTAAGAAAGGTCTTAACACCTTGTGCAACTGTTGAACAACTTCATGCTGGTCGTTTTCGCCTGATATCTGGAACCACTCATCAAATGTTTCGGCCGAGCTAAAAATTTCTGGGAGAAGAAAATTCAGAAGAGCCCAGAGTTCATGAAGATTATTCTGAAGTGGAGTTCCAGTAATTAGAAGCCGGTAATTCGTGCTGAAAAGACGCATGGTCTTGGCCAGAATGGAGGACTCATTCTTGATACGGTGTGCTTCATCAATAATAATATACCGCCAACTGAACTTTCTCAGCGCAGTCCTCTCCTTGATAGCCATCTCAAAACTTGTCACACAAATATCAAATTTTCCTGCAACAAGCAGCTCGTCCCTCTGATAGTTCCGCTCTTCTTGGTTGCCATGAAACTTAAACGCCCGCAGCACAGGACAAAATCTCCGAATCTCGTTCATCCAATTACCCAAGGTCGACTTCGGCGCAACCACCATGTGCGGACCCGATATACCACAATATTCATGCAAATATGCAAGCAGTGAAATGGTCTGCAGCGTCTTCCCGAGCCCCATCTCATCGGCAAGGATGCCATTCACGCCATTTTCATACAACCGAATGAGCCAATTCAACCCAGCAAGCTGATACTCACGCATCTTACCATTGATGCACGAAGGTTGCACCAGCAACCGTGTCCCCCGTGCAGCCCCAACATCCTCATCATCCTCCTTCAAATACTCCTTATCTTCCTCCTCCTCCGTCAACTTACTTCCATGCCGCCCCTTACTTGCCTTCTTCGCGTCCTTGGCAGACTGCGGCCCATTAGCAAAGTGAGCGAAAATTTCCGTCTGCTGGAGCAGAAACTTCAACCTGCCCTTAGCTTTCGTATTCATGTCGCTATCTACCAATTTATTCTGCTCCGCAAGAAATTGATCCACCTCCGCCTTCTTCCGCTTCTTCAATTCGTGCAAACGCTGCCGCTCTCGCTTCGCAATATCTTTCTTCGTCCCACCCTCCGCTTCCTCCTCCTCATCCTCACTTTCCTCCCCTGACCCGTCTGCCATCGGCACATCCTCATCTCCAACCTCCGCTGCTGCTTCCTCTATTGCCGCTATCTCCTCGGGATCTTCCTCCTCCCCAGCTTCTGTTTCCATCTTCACCTCCTCTTCCTTCGCAGCCGCTCCTCTCCTTCCCCCAGCCATCGCCCAAACCTCTCCAAAGCTTACCAAAACCTAGCCAAAGCCCTGCAAAAACTGCCTGCTCCTCTTCAAACCAACAACAAATCCTCCACAAAAACAATCCTCACACTGATCATGAGAGGCACGACGTTCTTGAAAACCATTAACGCGCGCGAGATTGATCGTGGACGCCTTGCATCTAGTCGACATGCAAACATACATCACCATGGCAATTTTTATGCATCATGGGGGGGTTTCGGAAGCTCGAAGCCTTGACGAGTCTCTCTCGACAATACGGAGCCTCTCGTCCATTCCTCGTCGCCGACGTCGACAACGACAACGATCGACGTCGTTCGTCGAACAACTGCTGCTCAAGCCGGTCACCTACGCCACGTGTATATGCACGACTCCCGCGCTTTGTAGAGAGAGGGCGGGAACCAGTCAGTGTGTTTTGACGTCGACTCACTCCCGGGTATCTACTACGGTTACGGTTCTCAACCACGCACTGGAATATCAGAAAACTCCTGATAAATTATTGTCGAGAATCTATTGCGTCTGCTGTTGGTGATGTGCAGTTGCAGTTTGCCAATGGATTCAGGTGATCGGAGAGCTCCGCAGAGCAGCGGTGATTCCTTCTAGCGCAACGTGGATTTTATTCGGACGGACAAGTAGGGCGGATTCGAACGAAGCTATTGAGAGGTGCCGTGGCGTAATCGTGAAGCCAAGCCGGCTGCGGCGCCGACGACACATAGGGCATTAGTTGAGTTGCGGCAACCCCGGAATCCTGCGCCATTGCCATGGATCTGGAGGTTTTCATTGGTAGCGCACAGTTGTATGTACCACATTCTTTCCGAGGTCGAAAAATGGGCTCAGCTCATACCGGTGTCGCGTTCTTTAATCCAAAAAAGCAATCAAACGCATTTCATGCAGCACACAAGGGTGTTGGTAGTGCACATGAGTGAATGCTTGGAAATTATTTGTGTGGTGGTTGTGCTGGATGTGGTTTCGGAGATCACCCTGTGTTGCAGGTTGGGGTCATTGGGACGGTTGTGAATTGGTTGGAATCAACGTTTGAAGTGTTTGATGTTGCCCAGTGGGTTGAACGTCTCCTGGTCGGCGGACATCGACATGTATGTTTAGAATGTCCGGAGACATTGGTTGTTCCAATCCGGGTGTTAATGTATATTAATTGTAGCAGTGACATGTATTTGGCAGCGAGTTGGTTGTTTGGTAGAGTTGTAAGAATTGGATTTGGTGTTGGATGATGAAATGGATGTTGGTTTTAGATAGAATAGTATTTTTGTGCTTTTTCAGTATTCCCTTTGATTTTCATATTGAAGAATCACGGTGACAAGATTAGACTTGCAGAATGCGTTATTCTGTCTTCTCCAGGTATGTAGAACGTATATTGAAGCTCGCTTTCCTGCATGACCGCTTGATTTTCCTTACCGCTTCATGGGCAAAAGGGGATAATATGGCTCCACATATGGAACAGTGCAGATCTGTATGTTTAGGCTTTAGATGCCTAGACTTAGCAAATTGAAAGATGAAAGGTCAAAGGAACCATCATTCAACAGCACAAAATTGCATTGTGTCTCGTCGAAATTATTATCATCCTTGTCGGTCACATGATGCACAATCGGGGTTTCATGAGGCTCCTCGACTGCATCTTGTAAGGAAGCAAAATGGCTTTGTCCTCGAGGAGGCACGCAAACTGGTCTGCAAGTGGGTTTACTAACCCAGCAACCAAGCAATACATACTGTATCTTGCCATCACCAGCAAGCTGTGACGCCTCCAATTCATCCTTCGGTTCTGACACAAGCATCACACTTATTGTCTCCGGCTTTCTGAATTGAAATCTCTCTCAGCCCTGTTATCACTTGCCGATCTGCGGCGAGATGACAATAATACAAAATTATTCAAACATCAGCTCGCATCTCACAAGTGCACTGTCTCGCATGCAACCGACAGTAATAGAGAATTGTTTTGAGCAACGTTTTTATCCATCCGTGGATATGGTCCGGCCACAAATCAGTACCCATTTCATCCACGATGTGACCGGATCCCGAGCACGAGCGGGCTAGGGTTGTTTGCTCTGGTCACCCTCACCACATGCTATGTGCTTTGTTGCTTCTGCGCAAGCTATTCCTTTCGTGTTGTGATTTTATATTTAGGCTCGTGCGACTGGCACCAGCACGTCAGTCGCTTGTGGAGATTTTGTTGTTCAGAAGAAGGTATCATGTAGTGCGATTCTGATCCGGGGGGAGGGGTGTGGTACTGAGGATGTCGTGGGTTGAGCGGACTGCAGTATGAGTGCAAGTGTTGGAGGATTCTAGCGTCAAGGCGTTAACTGGATTTGAAGCAATATGGTGATAACAGCTCTACTTGGCTGGTGCGCATGAAAACTTGTTTTTGTTGAATTGCATGTGTGGGTGAGGATTTGGGTCGAGGCTCAATGCTGAGGTGTTGAAAACGTCATTATTATTAATATGATCAATTGATACACAATATATATGTTGTGTGTTCCACGGTGATACCAAGAGTCACAACTCTTGGTTTAAGGTCAATATAGAGTAGATAGTATTCTACACAGGAGACTAGGAGACTAGTGTATTATACAATATAATTCTCTCAATACTCCCACTAGTACACTAATCTTCATTCTTGAATTGGATTTCATCTTTTGCGAAAGTTCATCCATTATGAGAAATATGTATGAGCAATATAGGATTTCAATCTCCTTTTTGGGTGTTGCATTGATGTAGAGCTCTCTCGTAGCTCTGCCACTACTTCTTCAAATCTGAAAAGGTATGTGTTTCTTTATTGATTTTGAACTATTGTTAGATTGTGTTTCATGATTGCTTTGCGCACACTCCTTTTTTGATGCAAAGCTATTTTCGTTGTTGTTATTAGAGGCGCTGCTGCTATTGAAGATTGTTGCTGCCATGAAGATCGACTCAGTTGCTTGCGTATATATTGATGGGGGTCGGTTGTTGATGTAGGCGTCTTGATGGGCTTTGCGCTGGGATCGACCATCAATGCGGGGTCGGCTATGGTGGGCTCCGCTGTTGCAATGGAGTCGCGAGCTGATACAAGATCAGTTGTGGCAGGCTCCCCTGTTGCAGTGGAATCGCCAGCTAATGCAAGATCGGCCGTGGCGGGTTGCACTACTGCAATGGCGTCAATCTGTGTATTGTGATATTTCATGGATTTAGATTGAGGTAGCTTACTATGTATTCTCCCACTCCATGATGTATCAAAATATGGTTATTGTAGAAGGTTTGGTGATTTTGAGTAGACCAGCAATGCTTGAATTATTGTAGAATAGGTTTCTTGTTTTGAATTGAGAGGAATAGGATACATGCCTAATTGAGATAGGCATTGAAAATGTTTCTCTTTGGGAAGAGATTTTGTAAATACATTTGCTGTCATATGTGTTGTTGGCACATATTATAATTTAATTTCCTTGGCAAGTATCTTTTCTCCTATGAAATGGTATTTTGTGTCCACATATTTCCTTCTGGAGTGATATTTTGGATTTTCACTAAGAACAATTGCACTTTGACTATGTGAGTATATGATGGTTGGTGCATGTTGAGGGAATCCAAGTTCATGTAATAATTTTCTCAACCATATGGCTTCAATGGTTGCTTTTGTTAAAGCCATGTATTCTAATTCTATGGATGACAAAGCAACAGATTGTTGTTTCTTGTTGCCCCAAGAGATAACTCCTTGAGCTAGTAAGAAGCAAAAGCCAGAGGTGGAGCGACGGGTGTCTTTATCACTTACCTAATCAACATCAGAATAACCATGGAGAATATCACCTTGAGATAAGTGTTGATATTTTATTCCAAGTATAATGTGCCTTTTATATATTTCATAGTTCTTTTTAAAGTTTGAATATGTATAGGTCCTAGTTTAGAGAAATATTGTGCTAAACTACTGATAGCATAAGCACAATCGGATCTAGAATTAACAATGGCATGCATTAAACTGCCAACAACTTGAGAATAGGGGTAATTAAATAAAGTGATAGAGTCTTCATTACTTAAACAAATTCCTGGCTGAATTGGAGTGCTTAATGGATTAGAATTCAACATATTGAATTCATTAAGTTTATTTGTTAAGTATTTGGCTTGATGGAGGATGATCCATCCTTCTTTTTGATTTCTTAATATGGCATTGCCTAAAGTATAATGGATTTCTCCTTGATCGGACATGTCAAATTCTTGCTAGAGAATGTCTTTGACTTGCTGAATTAAAGGAAGCTTGTTGCTGACAAGAATACAGTCATCAACATAGATTGTAATTATGGTAAAATCTTGATTATGTTCTCTTTTGATGTATATGTTTGCATCTGATTTGAGACGTTGGTATTTATGAAGGATTAAATATTGATCTAATCGTTGATACCATGTTCTAGATGATTGTTTAAGATCATATAGGGATTTATTTAATTTACATACCTTATTAGTCTGAAAAGAGGGTAATCCTTTAGGAATAGTCATATAGATATTTTCTTCTATAAAACCATTTAAAAAGACTGTTTTAACATCTAGTTGATGTATTTCCAGATTATATTGAGTGGTTAAAGCAATAAGAACTTTGATAGAGTTAAATTTGACTACAAGAGAGTATGTCTTTGTGTAATCAATACCTTGAACTTGGGTGAAACCTCTAGCAACTAGCCTTGCATTATATTTGTCAACACTTCCATCAACTTTAGTTTTGATTTTAAAAATCCACTTTGAATTGATTGGTTTTTGATTAGGAGGTAAATTTGTCATGTACCATGTATTGTTCTTGTTTAAGGATGTAATTTCAGCATTGATTTCTTGTTGCCATTCTTGAGCATCAACCTTCTTCATTGCTTCTTGAATGGAGATTGAAGCTTCTATGTGAGTAGAAACAAGGTGGGCTTGGTGAGGTCGATTACATTGTTATTTATATCCTTTTCTACCTTGTATAGACTCCAAAAATCTTGTGGTTGGTTGAATAATTCTTGTTGGTCTAAAACTAGTAGGAAGATTTGGAGCCTTCAATGTGGAATGTACTTCATCATCTGCAAGAGGTAAGATCTTTTGATCATTTGGAAATGAAAGTTGAGAGAAGTCTTCTATGACATCAATGTGAGAAGGGGGTTGTTCTCTCACATTTGAAAGAATACTATGTATTGGTGATTGATCAAATACATGTATTTCTTGTGGTAGTAACATTGATATTGGAAGACATGCCTTCAACACAAGGGAGGATTTGCTCATTGGTCCTTTTAGTTATTGAAAGGTATTTTAATAATTCTAAATCTAGTAAGACTTCTTTATTATCTTTTTGTAAGTATGGAGTTATTTGTGGATCATGTAGATTCTCATTGAAGAGAACATCTCTTGAAATAAGAATTTGTTGACTTTGTATATTCATAAGTCTCTAGGCTTTAGATTCTTCACTATAGCTTAGAAAGATAGCCTCTTGCAAATGAGAGTCTAACTTCTTTCTTATTTCTTTAGGAATGAATACATGAGCTTTGCAACCAAATATTTTAAGGTAGGATAAATTTGGTTGTCATTTGTACCATAATTCAAATGGTGTTTTGGTAACTTGTATAAATTTTTTAGGGTTCCTATTTTGGAGGCAATTTATTTTTTGGAGTGCTTCATCCCAAAAAGTTTTAGATAAGTTTGAATAGGATATCATTGCAAGTATTGGTCCTATTAATGTTCTATTTTTTCTTTCAAAAATACCATTTTGTTGTGATGTATAGGCTGTAGTATATTCTTGTTTAATACCTTCTTTGTTACAAAAATCTTTAAAATCATTGGATGTATATTTACCTCCATAATCAGATCTTAAGGTTTTAATTTTGAAACTTGTTTATTTTTCTACAAATTTTTTGTATAAGGTAAATTTCTCAAATTCTTCAAATTTGTGTTTCATCAAATACACTTAGCAATATCTTGTTAGATCATCAATAAATGTGATGAAGTAAATACATCATGAATGTGTGCTTACTTGTATAGGTCCACAAATGTCAAAGTGTATAAATTCTAACAATTGGATAGCTCTTTGTGCATCTTGTATAGGAAACTTTTCTTTATGTTGTTTACCCTCTATACAAGCTTGGCATAAGGTAATTTTTCTTTCATCAAAGGAATCAATCTCCTTTGCCATGGTTTGTATTTATTTGAGTCTTTGAGGATTTATGTGTCCTAGTCTTAGGTGCCACAAATCAACTTTATTTAATTATATTGTTGTCGAAATAGCAATTTGAGGCTTGTTTGAAAGTATAGTTGTACCTAATTCATATAAATTTGGGTTTAATTTGCATAATGCAATGATTTTACCAAATTTATTTGTAAGTGTAGTGGTACCATCTCTTATGCAAACTTCTCTTCCTATTTTATTTAATTGCTTGGCAAAGAATAAATTCTTTGCAAATCCGGATATGTATAATACATCAGGTATGATCTTCTCATCACCATTTGTAAGTTTGATATTTACATCACCTTGTTCTTCTATTATATATGATGTAGTATCATCTCCTAAGTAGACAACTTGTTTGACTTTACTTTTGATGTATTTAACAAATCCTTTTAACTCATGACACATATGTTGAGTTGCTCCCAAGTCCAAATACCACATTGAATTCGGATTTTCTTTAACTATAAGTGCTGCCACATATAGTTTATTTGTTTTGGTAACAATATTTGTTTCTTTTCTGTTATTACAATTTTCAGTTGTTATTTTTGTTTTACAATCCTTGATCAAGTGACCTGTTTTCTTGCAAAAAAAATATTTCTTAATAGCAAAATTACTCTTTTCATGTGCTTTGGATGTGTTACTCTCTCTTTAAGAACTTCTCCTAAAATTCTTATTAAAATAAGATCTTTTTTTAATATTCTAAAATTTCTTACCTACATACAAGGTTGAATTATTATCAGATGTTAAATTCATGTTTTTCATGAATATTTCTTCTTGGATCAAATCTATTATCAAGGATGTTAATGTAATCCTATGCTGCCTTCTTAAGGAGCTAATGAAGGATCTATAACTTAGAGCCAAACTTCTCATTAAAGTGAGAATTGCTTCATCATCTAGAACTACTAATCTTGCTGCCAACAATTGTTCCATATGTGCTCTAAAGGTATGTATGTGTTTAATAATACTATCACCTTCTCTCATTTTTAAGGTGTATAATTTGTCTTTTAAATACATCTTAGTTATTGCATCATGTGATTCAAATATTTTACTAATTCTTGCCATGCTGAATTTGTTGATGTGCAAGATTGTATATGTGAAACAATATTGTTTTTTAGGCAATTATTAATTATAGTTAAAGACAAGGTATCCTTGTCTATCCATGCACTTATACTTCCTACTTATGTGGCAGGTAAAGCTAGGATTTCGACAGCTATTTTAGCTTCCGTTGGTTCCACTAGTAAGAGTTCTTCACCACTTACTATGGGCCATAACTTTTCAATCTTGAAAACTAATGTTAGTCTATGTTTCCATATGTTAAACTATGAACCATCGAATTTTGGGACATGATTAATGTCCTTTTTTTATGTCATCTTCAATATTTTTAATTTAAAATTGAATTGTAATTATTTATAAATTTATTTTTGATCAATTCAATTTTATCTTTGCTTATGGTTTGTATGTTGCCATTTTCAAGTCTCAAATTGCTTTTCATGGTTTGATGAACTTCAAGTTCTTCATGAACCTTTACTATTATAATGAATTGTATTGATATTATTTTCATTATAAACTATTTTTGTAATTTCAGCAATTATTTTCTTAATAAAGCATTCACCAAAGCTTATTTTGAGGATTGAATATTTTTATAGCTCTGATACCATATTGAAAACATCATTATTATTAATATGATCAATTGATACACAATATATATATATATATATATATATATATATATTATGTATACCATGGTAACACCAAGAGTCACAACTCTTGGTATAAGGTCAATATATAGTAGATAGTATTTTACACATGAGACTAAGAGACTAGTGTACTATACAATATAATTCTCCAAATAGGAGGTTCATAGCATCACTTGGTAGGGTATGGAGTAGTTGCTTTACTTCTTGGGTATATACAGGTTTTAGTGTTGTGGTTGATGCCTTGTTATGATTCCATGCGATGGAGGGCATCTCTGGTATGCTATCTGTTTAGGTGTGGTTGTATTGATCGTTTGGAGTAGAAGGGCGGCTAGTGTTGATTTTGTGGATTTTGTAGAAGATTTGGGTTGCGTTGGCGGATGACCAATCTCTACAATTTGCAACTGAGTATAGTAGATGAAGTGCTTAGCATCTATTCATTGCATTACAAGATATGTCAAGAAAGTTTCATCTTTTGTTCATTCAAAAAAAATACATTGATTACACAAGGATGGTGGCTTTGCTCTAATTTTGATTAGATGTAATGAATACACATGAATACCAAACTGGACTTACATTGGATGGTGATCAATTACTAAGTTGTATGTTTTTGAAAGGTTTCATGGGAGTTGTTTCATTTTGTTCAAGATTAGAGAAATGGACTTAGATATTGGACATTATGATTTGTGGTCTTGTGAGAAAAGACATATAAGATACATATTTATTGCAGTTTTGAGAAGTAGGTTTTAAGGTTAATATGTTAGTGTGTTTGTATTGGCATGTTGAATTTTTTGAAAATGAAAGAATTGGATACAATTATTGTAAGCTAGATTTTATTCATATGGATTTGATAGAAAATTTAGGAAGATGGTGTGGTATTATTTTATATGAATTAATTAACTTACATTATATAAAAACCATTGATGGTGAAGATATTGAATGCTAGGAGTTGGAAAAAAGTTGCTAGTGATATATTTAGCTACAAATCTAGATATATGAATATTTGATGAGTCATTAAAATGTTATGACTATTTACTATTGTAATTGATTAGATATATGATATTTGTAGTGTGAAATATTGTCAATAAAGAATACTCATGTGAAATTGTGAGGATATTTAGAAAAGTGTGGAGGTACTAAAAATTGAATTTAATAAGTTATGAAATGTATTGTTTATCTTTTGCATGATTAATTTTCTTATGTAGAGTGTAAATAAATTGTATATAATTAACTAAAATTTGGTAAGATATCAAACTATGATTTTTGTAGGATGGTTATGTTTGATGGATTTAAAAACTTGCATAAAATAGAAAAGTAATAAATAAAAAGAGTCTTTTCAATGTTATCATATTTACAAATCAAATTAATTTGAAACATTAAACACCACAAAAAATGATTTTACTATTTGTTTAATCAAATAAAAAAAATATGTTGTTAAAAATAAACTTATAACTTCCTTAGTTGTTAAATTTATTATAAGTTTTATTTTATATCAGTTTTAATATTTGGACCATAAATTTTTTTAAATATCATTTATCGATCTTGTCAAAAAAAATTACATTATACTGCACAAAGTTATTGAAAATATATTTATTTAAATTTAAAACCTTCTTTTTAAATCATGTTTTAGTGAAAGCGGTTTATTTATTTCAATACAGTGCAGAATAACTTGTTTATTGATTTATGCAATTTTAGTTTATTTTAGAAAATAAATATATAATATCATATGTGAATTTTTTTCTTAAAGGTATATTGATATATTTTTTAAAAATATCTTTTGAGGTATAACCTGCTATCTATTAAGAAGATAATTTTCAGAATACGTAAAAAAGTAGAAATTATTACATAATTTAGATACTTTTATTTTAATTTTTAATTTTTTATGATTTAAAATGAGTTGCTGAGATTTATTTAAGGTAGCAACCAAATACAAACAATTTCTTTTTCTGTAACAAGAGTCTTTAAAAGAACAGTTACTTTACTAGAAAAACTTTCTAAAACTCATTTTGTATTTAAATTATAAATTATGGTATGTAAAAGAACTTACCAAAGTAAAATAGATAAAATCTGAAGAATTTTGACATATTTGAAGAACCATAAAAAGAAAAAAGGTTCAATATTATTTTGTTCTTCTTGTATATTATACTATGAATGATAATGTTTCATGTTACATTGAGTTTCTTAATGATCAACTTTAAATAATAGTCGAAAATCATAAATGTAATTATATCAGCATGTAATATTTGAAGAATGACATTTAAAATGCACTTTCAAAAAAATAAAAATAAAGATACAAATCAACTAAGCTTCAGTTTTTTCTGCATCATATTTTGTTCTCAATTTGCCTTGTATTTGGTTTCATAGAGTTTTCTGAAAAACAGCAGTTTTTCTTATCTTTGAGTTTTATTTTAAAAATTCCTCTAATTAATTCTCACTCAAATATAATTTCTGCAATAAAAGAAATACAAATACAAGTAAAAAAGGAAACAATTCACCTCTATCCATACTCTTCTATGCTTATTCCTAAAATTAAAAAACATGCCTTCATGAAAATTTTCATTTGGTAAAAAAGAAAAACTAATAAAAGACCTTTTCCACTCTTTCATATTCCATTTTTTTAATTATTAAAGGATTAAATTACAGCACATAAAAAAAATTTAAAAATTAATAAGGGATCCTTAAAACCGATAATGAAAAAAAAATACGAAAAATAAAAATAAAAATCACAAAGAACAAGACAATATACATAACTAACATCAAACCAAAAGAAGGATAACAGTGACAAGTGCCCTTCTGGGAACCCAAGGTAGACCGTGGATATCGCCCATCCATGACCGTGAACCATCATTCTAGCCTTAAGACCGTGCTTTCGTACCCTTATTACCACGAGTTACCCCTCGTAACCCTAATACCATTATTATGCCTTCCTATGACTGCGATGTATCTCACATGACACCTTAAGACCGTGAATTCGTCCTCTTATTACCGCGATTTATCTCACACTTCCCCAAGACCGTGATTTCGTCCCTTATTACCACAAGTTATCTCATATGATCCGTAAGACCGTGATTTCGTCCCCTTATTACCACAAGTTATCTCATATGATCCGTAAGACCGTGATTTCGTCCCTTATTACCACAAGTTATCTCATATGATCCGTAAGACCGTGATTTCGTCCCCTTATTACCACAAGTTATCTCATATGATCCGTAAGACCGTGATTTCGTCCCCTTATTACCACAAGTTATCTCATATGATCCGTAAGACCGTGATTTCGTCCCCTTATTACCACAAGTTATCTCATATGATCCGTAAGACCGTGATTTCGTCCCCTTATTACCACAAGTTATCTCATATGATCCGTAAGACCGTGATTTCGTCCCCTTATTACCACAAGTTATCTCATATGATCCGTAAGACCGTGATTTCGTCCCCTTATTACCACAAGTTATCTCATATGATCAGTAAGACCGTGATTTCGTCCCCTTATTATCACAAGTTATCTCATATGATCCCTAAGATCGTTCTTAGATCCTCTTATGACCGCGATTTATTCCGCATGGCGCCTGAAGACCAAGGGTAGGTTCGACCCATGACTGCGAACCTTCTTCCTGCAGCGCATATAGATGCTCGCACCCGCGGTCGCTCTGCTCAGACTGATGTTCTGCAGCAGCAGCAGCTTCGATCAGTGCTGGAGCAGCTCATTTATCTAGATTGGCATATTCAAGCTCACGAACGAGCTCGGGATTCGCAGAAGAAGAAAGCCGGTCATGACGAACAACAACAACTCGGTGACTAGGAGGGGGGGCTGCTGCAGCAACAGCTCTGGGGTAACAGCAGCAGCAGCAGCTCTGGTGGTGGTGCTGGCGATGGCGATGGCGTGCACCTGTGCGACTGCCCAGTGCCGCTCTCTCACCGAGTACTCTCCCTGCCTGGACGCGGTGACGACTGGCGCGGAGCCCACCGATCAGTGCTGCGAGACGCTGGCGGGGGTGATGTCGATGGATGATGGCCTGGCGTGCCTGTGCGATGCTTTGACCAGCGATGCCGCCTCGTCGTTGGGGATCAGAACCAGTGACGCTGTCCAGCTGCCGAGCAAGTGCCAGGCTAAGACTGGGCTCACTTACACCCACGGCTACAATTGCAAAGGTGCGTCTCTCAGGTTGTGATTTATTGCTGTAGGATTGTTTGGTTGGTTCAAGTGTCCCGTCGGTTATTCTGTTGCTTATATTGAGTTCCTGATGATGTTTGGTCGTGCAGGTGCCACTGTTCCATAATCGTCGATGCTGGTCTTCATGACGAGCTGCTGGTGCCATGCTGTATGAAAACTAGATGTGATCATTCTCAGTAGTGGAGGTTGGAGTTAGAGGACACATTGCTGAATCGTGTTGTTTAGTTTGTTGCAGTAAATTGCAGGCGGTGGTATTTTCAGGAAGAGACGTTGTAGTTGCAATCGATCTTCTCTGATACTGAGCTTTTCGACTGAGTCTTCAGGGCCACTGTATTCTGAGAACTGTTTAGGAGCCATAAGTGAATACTCCAGGCTCTTGCAGTTCATCGGTCTAGTTTTCGCAAAAGCACATGACTGTGTCTGTGCGCGAATTTTCCCTGCATGTTGTGAGTTTAAGTCGGCCAGGTTCTGGTCGAGAGACTGATGATGTATTCACCTATGTTTCGAAATTCTACAGTGGTGAAACGTGATCCATGTAATCAACATCGTTCACATAGTACACAATGTTGTTGTTAAGGAACTCGGGCATTGAAGATTGATTGTCATGGAACCTCGAACAGAGGCTTTTGAACAAACGAGCCTTCAACCATACTATTACACCTGGTTTTATATAAAACTAAAAGATAAAACAAGAGTTCTCACGGCTAGTCATCACGCATTGGTGAAGCTGCGCATTCTAATATTGGAGGCATGAAATCAGATGACCCTGAAACATTCACAGCCAACTAATCATCGGTACAAATAACTTTCCTGTTTCTATCTTTTCTATCAATCTATTTCCTGCTCAGATTCATTTCTCCGGAAACCAGTGAGGGCAGTTTTACCTTCGATCCATTCCTGCGATATGCATGCTTCGAAATCTGCAACCACCATCAGCGACAGCTATGGCAGGAGTGAAGATGATGACTGTCTGCATGTATCCTGAGCATTGACGTTGCATCCAAGGGACCCACAAGTTGAAGTGTGAGTGTTCGGTGTAGCAATGCAGTCACATGGGATGGAATCACACAACACACACGTCGTCAAGTGCAGACATGTTCAACGACTGAAAACAATCTAGATCGAGGTACACACATTTAAATATTAAGTTGGGGTGAGGTAATGCTTTAGGTAATAAATAGGCCCTTGGATTCCGCTAGAAATTGTGTGATGCTTCAAGTGTGCTTTAAGAAGAAATAAGAGGAATTTAGTTTCAAGTTGTGTGATGAGAAAGTTTTAATGAAGATATCTATATATATATATATATATATATATAAGAAAATGTTATATATAATATCTATTTGAAGATGAGAGAATGTGTTTTTTTGTATATATACAATTTATTTATTTATTTATTTATTTATTTAGTTAGTTAAGTCCACTTCTACATTATAAACATTGTTGGTTCCATAAGTATTGTTTTTTTCTTTCTTCATGTTCATAAACATTATTGGTATTTTGTTCTTATGTAAATAAAAGATGTTATTAGGTCTTTTTGTAAGATTTTGTTAATTTTTTCAAGATCATATAAAAATTAATAATGAATTTAATAATTATTTTATTGGAAATTGTAACGAAAATTCTGTGACTATCTATTTTTGGAATAATATTTGTTATTTAAAATCTTTGTTCATAACTTCATACAGGTTTATCCAAAGTCTATACTGTACTTGAAGCAACTATTTCAATTGTTAAACATTATAATAGTTACCATTGTTGCTTTCTTTTTGTCATCAATATCATTTTCACATCCTTATTTAAATCTAAAAAATGGTGTTGGTTTCTCTTACATACAAGATTTTTTTTTTTTTTTAAAAAAAAAGAGAGATAAATGATGTCAATGTTATAAGCTATAGATTTTTTTAATTGAATAATTATTTCACTAGCTAATAGTTATAAAAAGAATTATTTATTTTAAATTTTATTTTAAATAATTTTTAAAATTAATCAATAAATCTGTGATATTATATATATTTGTATGCAAATCAATAGAAATGAGAACTAGATGTTATTCTTCTATATAATAATTTTAAATATAAATATTTCAGTTTTACTTCAACAAACTATCTAATAATGTTTCAAAGACCTTAAAAACTTTTTAGATTTTTTGCTTTTTTAATTATTTGAATATAATATATATATATATATATATATATATATATATGTGTGTGTGTGTGTGTGTGTGTGTGTGTGTGTGTGTTTTTAAATTTAAAATTTTTTTTGTAAGGTAAAAAAAATCTTGTAAGTTGTATTTTAAAGGATATAATATGCATTTTTATGTTGAGTTTAAAAAATTAAAAAATTACAAAGTATTTATGTAGATTTACCTTAATCATGAATATATGTATGAGAAAATAATTTGTATTCTATTTTTTACATGGTATTAAATTTGTTTTTATATTTATTTTTTATTATATATGTTTAGTAAAAATATATTTTAAATTATCAATATAAATTAGTATTATTTCTAGATTTGATGTTCTAATAAAATTTAATAAAATGTACATTTTTAGAGAATTGTTATTGCTACATTTCCAATTGATATTGTTACACTCCATGTAACCTCATTATAGACAACTAGCTAATAATACGCTACTTTTCTTTGTGCATTTTTTCCTTTCTTTGCTTTAAAAAATGGTGGTGCTTGAAAGGAATACAATGAATATTTTTTGAAAAACCATGTTCCAAGTTGTTTTTTTAATTTATAAAAAAATTATTTCAAAAAACTTTTAATTCAATAAAAATAAAAATAAAAATTATTTGACTACAAAAAATATACAAAATATGATTTATTCTTTTTTGGGTCAGTATTGGGATTAAATATTAGATTGTCAAACATGCCTTAAACATAAAAGCACACTTTTTAGTCAATTTAAGTTGTGTAAAAGTCTTGTGGAATGTAGCAATATCAATTGGAGATGTAGCATTTATGATTCTCTATTTTTAATATCATAAATCAATTGAATATTTTATTTCTTTGTACATATATATATATATAATTTTTTCTTGATTTTTCTCCTACAATTGGCTTGTTAGCCCACTTGTTAATATCCAGTTCCTATATAGTATCACTATACATTTATCATTCTAAAACCATCATGCATTAAACAAAAAAGTAAAGAAATAAATGAAAAACAAACAGAATTGTTACCATAAATCTCCCAAAAAATTCCACTCACAATATTTTCAATCTCAACTTTTATGTTAAGATACTTACATACTTGCTAACTTACTTACTTTAATTTCTTATCAAACATCATGTCAACACAAATATGACACGCAAGCCATGTTGAGATGAGATTTTTTGTTGAGTTTTGCTAAGAAATCATGAACTGGGGTATGGGTAGCATCTGATTATTTAG
The DNA here is from genome assembly GCF_059467195.1 of Physcomitrium patens. NCBI lineage: Eukaryota > Viridiplantae > Streptophyta > Bryopsida > Funariales > Funariaceae > Physcomitrium > Physcomitrium patens. Next base: position 12,851,816 of record NC_143420.1, on the reverse strand, counting down.
TAAATTACTGCGTGGCAATCTTCACAGCCGTGGAGGAAGATCAGTTCGCAGACACCGGGTGTCGGTATACATCGACATCAGCAGCATCACCTCCGCAGCGATTTCACCTGCAGGTCTGTGTCTGTCTTACAAGCTGTCTGGCCAATTTGCCTCAGAAAATAATTTTCTGCTAGTGTCTGATACAATTGTGTCCAGAAGTGAGCCTTGAGTGGGTGGTTGTGTGTTGGCTTTGTATTAATTTCGTGCTGGCGGTGGCAAGGGTGGGTCACGTACACTGACTTCTGCCACTGGAAGGGATGCAGATGAGCCTCCGGTGCTCATTCCCGTGCTGCGTTGATGGTGGAAGGAGATTGAGATGATGTATGATCCTAATGGTCTAAGCGTGGCATGAGTTTGACAGTGTATTACTTAGTTATCTGATTTTACGTACTGTGTTTAGAGTGAAACCAAGAATAGGCCTGCAAATCCCGAAGCAGATGATTTTAATTGTAAATCATCTGTGACTTAACTAGTAACAAGCCTGGCGAAAGTATTTCTCATTGAGTGGTCTCATGGTTAAGTTCCAAGTTTGTTAGCTTGGGGGGATCAGCGAGGTTTCTAATTTGAGCTTGAGTGACTGGAGTCGGCAGGTATCGACGATGACCTAAAAATAACTCGACAACAATAACCACCACTTGAACAATGCGGTATCCACACAGTGAATAAATTCTCAGTCAAAGTTACTCCCAGCAAAGACGTTTTTTTAACTTTTGGCTTTAACATCAAGGATCATGCCTCTCATTTCCCGCTGATAACGCTATTAGATACACGTCAAGCAACAAGCTTTCTGGAAAGATTGGAAAAGGTTGATGTGCAAACTTTGCAGAACAGTGCCCATCGATCGATCGATCGATCGAGGTGCATTGATTCAGTGATGGTGAAGTGGGGTGATTCAAGCGAGTCGGCTGCTACAGAGACAGTCTAAGTGAGAGAGCGAGAGAGAGAGAGTGGGATTGTGGAGAATATAGAGACTTTTGCATCGACAATTGGAAGTTAAGTGTGACAATGGGTCGTTGTTTAGTGCTTTTCCAACTCCAATCCCTTTCTTTGCCTCGACTACTGTTCTTGTTGTTGTTGTTGTGTCTTTTCTCCTGATGCTTTCACGTCTCCTCCTGCTTTTACTGTTTGTTTCTGCTACTTCTATGTTTTCTTCATCGTTCTCTTCTGCGTGTGCTTCTTCTAATTCCTCTTCAAAGTTTGCTTCTGTCTTTTTTTTTAATATTTAGTCTGAGATCTCTAGCAAGTTTTTCTTCAAAGTTTGCTTGTTCTTATATACATATTTCTTCTAGTTCCTACTATAGGCTTTGCTCTTCTTTTAGTATGTCCAATATTCTGCTTCCAATTTCTTTCCTTTTTTCTTTTTTATATCTTTCTTTTGATGTTGCTCTTATTTTTATTTTATTTTGTTTTATTGTTATTTAAGACAATAAAAGTATTTCACTCTTCTAGATGTTTGTACAGTATTTTAATAAACTTCAAGAAAATTTTGATAGGAAATTTTGAAATCAAGTTTTATTATGAAATGTTTTGTTATGAAATGTTTTATTATGAAATGTTTTATTAGGAAATTTTGAAATCAAGTTTTATTATAAAGGAAAATAAATTTAAAATAAAATAATAATAATAGTAATAAATTAACAAGTACTTTTATTTAATTTTTTGAGGCTTATTATTATTTAAATCATAATATTAGTTTTTTAAATAAAAAAACATAAAATTATGCATGTATAAAAAAAATCATACAATAGAGTTGTCTTACCAAGAACTTATTATATACAAAATACAATTGTATTTTATTAAGTTAAGCACTACAATTGTTAACTTCTTTAAGAGTTTTTACAAAATATCCTAAACATACACCAAATAATATATATATCATATTGTAGATATGTTATTGTTGCTTTCTCTATTTAAAAGAAGCTACATAGTAGTATTTGTGTATTTTGTTAGAACCCCTATAAGAACAATATAAAAAATATTGGCAAGTCTAATATATTCTATTGAACTTTTCAACTATTATTAGTTCTATTAACATATTTGTTGTATTCACTTTTGTATCTTTCCATCTTATACTTCACCATTAGAAATATCATCTTAAGTACAATTATGTCAAATATGTGTATATTTTATTTTAAAATATTATATTTAATTATTTAAAATACTTATAATATTTTAAATTTGCATATCTTCAATACAAAAAATAATAATATCAAATCTTATTTTGCATTGCTTCTCAAATGCACAATGCTTGAATAAATCTATCTTCTAAGAATATGATTACTAAAAGAATTGTCACTTGTGTTGTTTTACAATTCTTTAATTCACTTATTTGATTTAATTATATATTCAAAAAATTGATTATATCTATTTAATTTTTCTTTTGAGTAGATTAAAAAAAAAACTTTTTCAAATTTTTAAAGTGCTTCTACAAGCTCATATATATTATTAATCCTCTTAATCTTCATCACCATATAAGTTTCTTAAAAAAAATGTTCATAATTTTGCCCTCTATGGTCCATTTACAATCAACTATTTCTACTACATCTAACCAAATAAAGTTTTGTTCTAGTTTATAAGTATTTCTTACAATAATCAATGTTCTCATAATTTTATCAATTACTTTGTTACAAATTGTGCCACTTTTCAGATTTTTTTTAATAGTATATCGTTCCCCATAAACATAGATTTATTGTAATATAGAATATAAGTGTAAAACCAATTCTCTTAAGGACATATATAATATGAGCAATCAAATCAAGGATCCATATATTGTAAAATATATTACTATTGTCTGTTGTAAATTATATTACTATTTACACAATTTCATCAAACTAAATACCAAAGCCACTAAATCTACTAGAGACTATCTATAAGATATTCAAAACACCTACTAAATAGGAAGTGCTAAGCTATAAGAGCAACTGTTTATAGCAAGCAGGTCCATCAAACATATCAAGTAGAGAGATTATACAATTCTAATTAGTGAATCAAGAAAAAAAACTCTTATTTTCGTTTTAAAAGTTTGACACATATAAATAGTCATTAACAAAATAACAAGCTAAATTTGCAAATGTGATTCTTAAACATCCTTATTTTATAATTTTATTTTATAAAATATTCTCTTAGATGTCTTAATACAAACACATCTTGTTAATCTTATCATAGATCAATTGAATAATTTCTATTTTTATTTTTGTTCCTTTCACGAAATACAAATATTTGCAATATTTTCATTGTCTCAATATTTTCATTGTCTTGTCTTTAATATATATTAATAGATTTCTTTATTTTTGAAGGTGTATGCCAAATTCAAAAATATACATTTTAATAATTATATGCTAAATGAAGCACACAAATAAAGAAGAATAATTTGAAATCAAGAGATACAGTAATTTTCAACATTTATGTCATTTGTCACAAGTCCCTTTAGTAATCTTTACACAACCCTATAGCTTTTGTAGTAAGTGATTATTCTTTTTCTCTTATCTTGTTGCAGCCAATACAATCAAACTTATTTTAATAATCATGCAAAATCAAATGATGAAAACCTCGATTTAAACACACACCAAATCACAGTTTAAAATTCCTTTAACTTAAAATCTTGAAAGATTGAAACGTTGAGTGTATGATAGTTTAATAAAGATACTAATCAAAAAATAAAATGTTGTAATTACATTATTTGACTCAACATGTTGTGAAGTACAATACATGCTTTTCACAAGTGATGAATAAATTTTATTATTGATGGTATAGATCTTTTATCTCTAGTACATATATATATATATATATATATATACACACACCCACACACTTGTCCTAATGAATAGTAAACACTATTCTAAACAAACCCATAAATGATAATTATATTAAAGTTCAAAAATCGTATGGTTACAACCCCACCTTCAATGTTGGTCTTTGCAAACTTTTGGTCACTTTTCACTTTTTTATTTACTTTTTCCTTCTAAATTTACAAGTAGGAAACACGGGATTGTTTAAAAGGCTGCTCAGTCAACGAACAGAGGATGTGTAATACTACATTCATCGATCGTTGTGCGAGTGACGGAGTAACTGATCCCGGGTTTGCACAGAAACTCTGGGTGGAATTACTTTGTCCCGAACCTAACTGCAGAAGAGAGTGGCCCCAAGGCCGAGTAGGTAGGAAGGATTTCCGCGCTACGGACCGGACGGGGTAGGAATAGCAGGACAGGAAGCAGGTTCGAGAACAAACCGAGGAGTGCATTCACACAGTTAAAACAAAATATACGTACAAATATACACGAATACATACATTCATATAAAGCAGGGAGGGGGGAAGGGTCTGAAGGAAGGCTCTGTCTCATTTAGGGCTGTTGGTGCAGTCTAGGCGGGAATGAAACGAGGGGATGGTGGTGAGACTTCGTTAATCTTCTTGTTCGCCTCTGCTCCCTTCCCTTTCCTTCTTCCCGACGTCCTTCAACCGCACCACCGCACGTCCATCGCTCGTCATAGCCTTTTGCCTACGGATTCCATCTACCATCGCGCTGCGGTCGCCGAACTTTCTGTGCTCTTTTTTTTTTTTTTTTTTTTTTTTTTTTGTGCGTTTTTTTTAGAGTAGTTTTTGGTTGTTGTTTTTGTTATTGTGTGCATGTGAGCGCGCGCGTGTGCGTATCATTTTCAGTTCGGTTCTTCGAGGGAGGAAAGAGAGGAGCCGAGAGCTGAGTGAGTGCGCTGTTTTTTGCACGCGGTGGTGCTTGGCTTGCGGTGTGGTGTCACATGGTGCGGTGCGGTGATGTGATGTGATTTTCGGTTCATGCCATGTTAGCTTCCTAGATTTGCGCCTTGGGTGGAATTGTGGCCTGTGGATGCTGCTACTCGCTTTTTGCGCGTTCGGAGGTGGTGCGGAAGACTGTCGCGCGCGCTCGAAGATGGAGTTAGCTCCTAGGGTTTGCTTTGGCAAGGCTCTTTCTCTATTCCGTATAGTGTTCCTGAACTGCCATGCGAGCGATTTTATTTATTTACGCTTTTTTCGTTTATTTGTAGTTTTGGACGATTATTATCATCCATAGGTTATAGCACTCTATGATTGTTGCAGTATGCTGAGATTTTGTTAATGATTAACCCCCTTACGAGAACCAGGGTTTTGTTATGGCAGTAGGATGCCCTCGTCAACGGAGAGAGCATTAAATTCTTTTTGTCACTTTTCTTTTTTCTTTTTGGTGATGCGCCTATATGTAGTGCAATTGTGTCAATCTCTCGAAGCCATTGTTGCGGAATTGAGACGTAGGGTATGTGGAATTGTGCAGAGCTGCTACATTGAGGCTTCTCGTTCACACGTCTGTTTTACGGGAGTGCATGGAGGCAGGGGTAATGTTGATTGGCCTGTCATTAGTGTTCAAGAGTCTAACCTTGCGGCATGCGTGGAGGTAATTGGTAGCTCCTCTGTGGTGTTATGCCTAAAACTGTCTTCTATTTCGTTGTTTGAAATATGGTCTGCCTTGGTCCATGCGAGACAGATGGTTACGTAGTACTTGGAATTCAATTTAGTCGCAGCGAACACTCTCCAGCTTATTCGAAGGTTTTAGGAGTTTTACTTAGGGTTTTGTTGTTCTCAACCTCTACTATATTACTAAGATACTCAGGTCATGGGATGACCTTAGAAGTACCCTCTATAGAAAAATGCTGTTTCGACTGGAGTGTTTGGGTTAGATGGCAGGGGCTGGGAGACGTAGGAGTTAATTTTCACATGCCTTTGTGAAATACAATCGTGAATTTTTTAGGGGGTTTCTATTGTATCAGGAATTTTCCAGAAGCGGATCAAACGTCAGCTGAATTGGTATCGGGTACATGAGTTTGTAGAAGTACATCCTTTTGTAAAGGCTCCGTAGTTTTGTCGTTCCAGTCGAATTTTTAGGTTTATACAGAATTTATATTACCAAGGTTTATGTCAAATTATTTTGACTCTGATGTATTGGTCACTGCTAGAAATTTCCGAAGTTGAGGTTTGAGCGAAGTTACTCTCATTCTTGGTTTTGCTCATTTCTGCGTTACTGCACTCAACAGTCCCAATTGACCTGTGTCGTACAAAATGACTAGCAGGCTCTGAAGTTTTTCCGGATGTTGGTGATTTGATGTGGGACTGCGGGAAGGCAGCAGCCCCTGACCGTTTTAACTGCATGGATAGAAGTCGAGGCTTTGGTGGCCACCAGTTTGAAGGACGACCTCAGTTTCCGCGGCCCGATTTTGTCCGCAATTGTTTCAATTGTGGGCAGCCGGGACATTTAGCTAGGGAATGCTCACAGAGAGTCTTCAGGGGTGTTGGTTTACACGTTGATTTTTTCGGAAGGGGTGTTCAACAGCAGCGGGCTTGGCCTTACACTGGAATTAGGCCTATAGGTTTACATCCTAGAGAAGCTGCCTTCTTATTGAACAGAGACGATGGGCCACATGGATGGCAGCAACAGTTTACTGGTGACTTCCCGGATTCTCTCATGCCTGGATATGTCGGTCGGGAATCTGGAAATCGGAATGTTGCCTTTATGCAGAATCGAGTGGGTGACAGATCCAGAGATAGGCGTAACGGGTGGGCGGATTTCAATCCTTCTCCAAATTCACGGGCCGCTGATGAAAGCAACAGAAAGATCTCGTCTAGGCGACCTGTAGGGAAAGCGCGTAGCAGTCCTAAACGTAATGCTGCACCAAGAAAGGATTCCGAGGACAACGATGGGTGCTTCCAGGCCCTTGCTAATGCTAGCTCTAGCGCTGGCGAGGAGGGTAGAATTGTTTCTTCAACGAAAGAAAAAGCTACTACAATCTCTTCTGCAGGAAGCGATGAATTGTCTGGGATCAAACCTCCAATGGAAAGCGATCGTGGCTCTGAATTTGCTTCAGACAACCCCGATTCGAAGGTTGGTGTTTCTGCAGGCGCTGGGCCTGAGGTCACAAGAGCTTTATGTATCAACGAAGCAGAACACAAGAGTCAAGATCAGGACTCTTGTATCAATGGGAGTAACGCAGGACCATCTCAAGTGGTGAAGGGAGAGAGTCTAGTTTCAGATCTAGAGAACGGGGAATTGCAATCTGAGGGTGATGCTAATGAACTAGTCCCTCAACAATCTTCTGCGGAGCTTAGTGCTAATGCGGGAGACAAATCTGCATCGAAGATTATGCATTGTCCAGGCGTGGAAGTTGGTAAGATGAAATCCGTAGTTGATAATGAAATAGAAGTGCGGTTGTGTGCAGACAACTCTTCTAGTTTGAGGACCGATATCACCGCAAAAGAAATTGGGACAGATGATTGCTTAGAAAGTAAATTTGATGGACAGAGTAGAGAAGGAACTGAGTGGTTATCAGCGAGAAAGGATGTACATCAATCTGGACAGGAAGTTGTCTACCGGGGTGCTTCGCAGAGTAACAGTAGCCCTGCAGGTCTTGTGGGTGGTAACAATGTCAGGAATCGGGATGGTGAGTTGAACCACTGTAATGACGGAAGTGCGGATCCTTTGGCCTCGAGTGACACTTTGAACAGGCACAGTGATTGGAACTCGTCGGGAGGAGAGTTAATGTCTAGTGCTACTAATTTTAACGCAAATAGTCGTGCTCTCAGCTCTACTCCGTCTGCCTACAAACACAAGGAGTCTAAGCGTTCATCTGATATGGGTGCTTGTATGCCTGCTCGTGACCTTAATTTGAACTCAGGGTGGGGAGGACGTCACTCTATTGATCGGAATAATTCTCATAGATCAAATGAACGTGGAGAGGCTCTAAATATTGACTCTGGAGGGTTTGCGGGGTCATTGCATAATTACAACACTAGTTCTTTTCCGAGACGGCAATTCCAGTCAGAGCATATGATAAGGAACGACGGAACGAATGAGTGGTCATCGGCAGAAAAAAAGCTTTCTTTGCACTCGAAACAGGTTGTAGGACCTCGGTCTCAGAAAAATTGTACAGCCTCTCAAGCAGACGTTGGCGTCGGGTTAGTGAATGGAGGTGAAAGGTTCAACAATATCGGAAAGCCAAACGCGCACAACATGGGGGGTGTGAGTTCCGCTGATGTAAAAGAATCTTCGAAGGCAGTGGAAGAAGCTAACATAGAATCAGATATGTGCGAGGAACAGTATAATATTGATGCACGGGTGGAGAAGCTGATGCTGAATTTTCCTTTAGTTCAAGGCAGAGAGCAAGACAGTGTTGCAGGTATGTATCGTGACATTAGTGGACAATTTATTTTTCCTTTTTGGGGAGTTTGTACGCATCATGACGGAGGCAAATGCTATTCCGTCCGAGTCATATCCTTTGGTTCAATTAGGCGCTACGAAAGGAAACTGTTTTGAATTGCTATTCTTTTGGGGGATCAAAATTTTGTTCGCTATGGAAAGCTGTGAGAATTTCTAATTAGCATTCTACTTACTCATTTCCTATCCAGAGGTACAAATTCTTTACGAGCATTGTCTTTTCCTAATAATTTTGTTTAGGCGGGTTGTTCCATTTAAGAATGTTTGATCCCTTTACCTGGCTGCGCCAGGCTCCGCCTCTGCTCATTTGGGCAGTAAGGTGTTCGTGTGGTTCTCTACTCTCTCTACTTAAGTATGAGGGCTCCCTCCAGGGTTTTTCACAGCGTTTATAAATCAGAGGTCTTCTTTTGTCGCAGATGCCCTGATGGCTGCATCACAGCGAATTATTGAGGATGACTTCGAGTGCGGGAGTGAAGGTGGGTAGGGTTTAAGTTGATATATGTTAAGAGTTGGCTGTGCTGAAGGTTTAGAGGGCGTACATCTAAACTGGCCGAGTCCCTTTCTGCTGGTTCACTCTGGGATCTTATCGTAGTCCCCTGGCATAGTGCAAGAAATTAGAACGGATGGCACATGTCCGTTGCTCGTTTCATCTTCTTTTATGACATGAAATGGTTTTCAGCTTTAATGGATGTGTGATGTGGGGTTTCAAAGGTTTGTTTCTTTGTTTATTTGAATGTTCTAATGTGTTTGCTGCTCATCGAGAGCAGTACGGAATATACAGCTTAGGCATTGATTCTTCACCTTACCTTGTGCACTTACAACTCATTTTTGTTGCTAGTGTATTAGTGCAGTACAAACATGGACTCTACAATATGAGTTGGGTTATAAGTAAGGTGATGAAGGTGGTTCAATTGTATTTGCAGGACTATCGACTGCTCCTTGTGCTGTCTCGGAGGCGCAGGAAATGGCTGTTCGAATCGATACACCTGCAGAAAGTCAGGCTGCTATAATTGCTGTGCAGCCTGTTATAAAGTCTTCTGGGAGAGCTAAGTTGCCCTCACAATCTAGCAACACGAATTGTTGGAAGTTTCCGACAGCAGGGGGGGATTGGAAACTCATTCAGACAGAGAGGGCTGAAAATGCAGGACTCCCTGGGGGCAAAGTTATAAGCTTTAGAAAGGAGGTCATGAACATGGGTGTTAGCCTTTGTGAGGTTGGTAATTCTGAAGTATTAGATCCTCGTAGGCTGATCCACGGAGTCGTGGTTTCCCAGTACAAAAAACTAGAGGTTCCAGCTTGGGCCTGCGCTGCTGTTTACAAGGTGAGAAATACCGTTGATAGTCAGTCGGTGCACCCTCCTCTGACTGACTCAATAGCTAGTAAAGCTGGCGGCCCTTTCGAAGTCGTTCCAACCAAATGTACTGCTGCTACTCATAAATCCTCGAAAGAATCCAGTGCTGGAGGGAATGTTCCAGTTGAAACGTCCGGAACTCGTGGGAAAGAGCCTGGCTATACTACAAATCCTCGGAGAAAGCCTGGGCAATTGCGCATTAAAAGAAAGAAATCTGAAACGAAACTTACCTTGCCTAGGACTGTTTCTGCAGCAAACCAGAACACTGCGAGTGTCACAGCTCAAGTTGTTCTACCAGGGACTACTTCAGATATCGACTCGCTCAATGGAGTAGCTGATACTGCCTCCAAAAACGTTGGTCGCAATTCTGTGGAGTTAACACATCCTCTTCCACAGCCGGATCAACAGTCTGGGGGTGATGCTCAAGATTTATACTCGTTCAGTGGCAAAGTTCCTGCTGTCGCATTTAAATGCACCAAGAACCCCGCCTCAGTAGTGTTAAGAAAGCACGAGTTACAGCTGGAAAGCGGTGTCTGGCATTACTTGGATGCTGCAGGCCATGAGAGGGGACCATTCCTCATGTCTGCTTTACAGGGATTTGTTGCAGAAGGAGGATTGCCTGCTGGAGCAAGTGTATTTAGGAAAAGAGACAATCTATGGGTCCCGGTCTCTCACCTCATACAGCTTCATAATGCACACGCCCCAGCTTTTGCGTCAAAGCCACTGCCTCATTCTCTTGAGAGAAGCGGATATCCCGTGAGGCCCGCTGTTCCTTCTGGAGCAATTTCCTGTGAGGATCCCGCACATACTGCACATCCTGCTCATCCCGATCTGATGGAGTTAGATGTGCGAAGTGTTAGTTCTTCGATATTCCATGATGATCACCCACAATTTCTTGGGTACACTAATGGGAAATTACATGAACATGCCATGAAATCCTTTAGAGGCAGCTTTGCAGGATTCTTTAATGATGCTTTGGATGTCTGGTCCAATTCGAAGCGTTCGGTTGCACTGCCGGAAGTTGTGTCGCTTGATGCAACATCGGAAGAAGACATTGCTCTATCAGCAAGTGCCGTTGTAGATGTGGCATGTCCAATCTCGATGAAGCGGAGCTCTGGATTGAAAAAGGTTGGTGTTAAGACTGGTAATGATAGCAGGCAGGATGTAGAGACCCTGAAGTCCCATCAGTCTCCAAGTCAGGCTCTTGATGACGACTCTCCTTTCAATGCCAAGTCTATCCGAATGAGGAAAGAAAAGGCTGCCGACAGTGCTCCTTTGGGTTCAGGTATGTGCCAATGGACTGTTTTTTCGTTTAGTGCTTATAAGTTCAACTTCATCTCATTTGAGCACCAATTCAATGAATCTTGTTAGTTTACTTTTTTTTGAGGTACTAATATTAGACACACAGGACCACGGTGAGTATCTTACAGTTGCTCTTGTCTTCTCACAGAAACAATCTCTTCAAATGTGGATGGCAGCCCATTCATGGTGGAACATAATTCCTGGAGTGATGGTGGACGTTCTGCTGAAGACGTGCAACTCTGCATGCGGAGTTTACCCCATATGTCTGTGGTTGAGTTGGATGGAAGCAGCAGCACAGCGTCACAAGTGGCTGTTCATGCAACTATGGCTACATCTGCAGAGAAGAAGGCAAAAGAAGTTCCTTCTGATCAAGAAACATCTGAAACAGGTGCAGTGCACGGAAAGCACTCAAACTTGGACGCAGGAGGAAGTTCGTCACAGACTGGACGGGCATGGCTACCACCTAGAATATTGACGAAAGTTTTGCGCTTGCTGCGGGGCGATCCCAAATCACTTGTTGCAGCTATGGCCACTTGCCAGTCATGGAAGAATTGTGCTCAAAGCATCAGAATGTCCACCAAGCATGTTGACCTGTCTGGGTTAGGATCGCATTGTAATGATGCAATTATTGGTGGTTTGTTGGTATGTATCTTGTTGAAGTGGTTTATTGTTGCTTGTACAATTGGAAGTAATTTGCGTAGCTTGTTTACGTCAGTAGCGCATCTTGCCAGTTTTAGGTGATCAGTGATTGATTGTGATATTCAATCAGATTGCAAGGATTAAAATTGTGGGGCCTCTGACCTAAACTTGGTCAAGATGATTAATATTTGCCTTACGTTTGTGTTGCCGTACGCTTTCATTATTCTTTTGGCTAGAGTATGTGTGAGGTATGAGTCAAAATGGGTCGTATTACTTGCAGGTTATTCGTTTTATCTATCTGTGACCAATCCATGTTTGTGTGGCAGGGTTTTGGCGGGGGAAAGTTGAGGCGTATAACATTGGACTATTGTTTGAATGTGAGCTCTAAAGCACTTGGGCGCTTGCTGAAGTCTTATCCCTCAATCCGTGAAGTTTCAATTAGTGGTTGTGTGCAGCTAAGTGAGTTGGTCGAACTTTATCCTCAAGTAAGTTGGGTTGGTAATCCATTTGCCATTCCTCATGGTCTTGAATCTCAACGGCATAATTTGAAGAATAACAAAACGAATCCCAAGAGCAGTGGTATCAAGCGCGAATTTGGAGATGATGTCAACAGTGGATGTTCTTTAGACGAGACTGGTTATCGAGATAAAAGTACAGAAGAAAGCGAAAGTCCAGGAATCATCCGCAGGGTAGTTCACACCCTCGATCCGCTATTAAAGGATGTAGACGCGTTGCAAGTGGGATATCCATCTCGAGATTCCAAGAGACTCAAATCAAATGCTGTGAACGGAGTGCGCAATGGCTTTGGCGTTAGTCCTGGCAAACACAGTGTGGGCAAGCGGAAACTGAATAGCAAGCTAACCACGAAGACGCAATTCAGTGTTCGAAGTTCGTTAACGAAAGCTGCAGTTTCTAGTGAAAAACCTGACAACACCGGAAAGGAAGTTTTATCAAATTTTAAGAATGCGGAGAAGGATCTTGATAAAGCGCTGGCGAAGGCGCTCAGAGTTGTCATGGAAGCTGACTCCGAACATGTCTTTTACCGCTTGGTACTTCAAATTGCGTGTCCTTAATTCCCCTTAAATGGTGAAATGGTTAAATGGTTTTGCTACTGACAAAAAGTGATGCCTTTCTCTGTGTGAAAGTGATAGGTACATGGCTTAGTGTCTAGTCCTTTTTTCTCAAATTCTATAGAAATTGTAATAAATTATCCTCAGATCGTCTGGTCATAGTGAACTTTAGTAAGCTAATGAGGAATTGATGTATTGCTTGTAGGTGATCTCGATTCTTTAATGCCTATTTATGAACCTACATGTTGGATAATGGTAAAATCTCAGGAATATCTAAATATTTAAATTTATATGATTTACTTTTTAGCTCTTCTTTGCTCTTCATTAAAGTGAACATGCCTTCTATTTTTAGGCAAACGAGCAAGTGTCCGAGGGGAGAGGAGCCTTTACCAAGCCAGCGCAAGCAGACTTTTGTTCTGTGCAGAAAAAGCTGAAAATGGGTCATTACGGAGGAAAAGATGGGGTAAAATCATTCAAGGAGGATCTTCTCCAACCTCTCCGTAATGCCTTCAGGTATTTTATCCTTGTTTTATGCCTTGGAGTTAACAGCGCGTGTCATCTCTTGGTTTTTCAAAATACCTTTGTTGTGTGTATTTGAAATTGTGTTGTATTTCTATGGCTGACCGTGACAGATTGAAGGCAGGAAAGGGTCTTATTTACTCCTAGTTTTGAGGGCTTCATCTGATGTAATGTCTTCACGTTTGTGCAGATTGGAACATGACTCTCTTATGTATAAGACAGCAGGACGATTATTCAAGGTTGCACACCAAGTGGGACAACAATTGGATAAATTACTCTCAAAATCTCAGAACAGAGAGCTCGCTGATGGTCAAAGTAAGGCTCTTAGCAGTTGTATTACTTCGACACGCACTCTCTCCAAGTCGAAAGGGTCAAAAGATCTGGCTGTTGAGAAACAGCGTGGTTCAAAGCGATCTTGGGATTCAGAAACAGGGGGGACCCGCTTTGTCAAGAGAAAGGTATTAAGCTTTGCTAATATCAGATCAGATGGGGACATAGCCAGTAAGGACTCTGACTTGCAAGGATCAATTGATAGAGATGAGCGAGAGTCTCGCAGAGAAAGGATGAGAAGGAACCAGTGGACCGAATCAGAAGCAGAAAGTTCTGACGAAGAGGACATTGATGAAGCTTTATATGATGAACCGGAGGAGGAGGACACAGAGACCTCAGGGTACATACCTTTTGCCCACTTGTGTTAATTCAAACATGTCCTGCTAAAGCTTCTAAGAACATTTGATTATTTGATTTGGTTAAGTTGCATTCCTGTCTTTCCTTATGAGTTACTTCTGGATATTCTAGCCGAGTACTTGGGTGATTTGCTTAAATTTATGGCTTATAGTGAGGATTCGTGTATTCATTTCTTGGGAAATTGAGAATTTTGCAGGTCGGATGTTGCCAGCAAATCTGGAATAGCAGATGAGGCTATGGATGACTACAACGATGGTTCAGAGAGCGATGATGCATATTCCGGTTATGGTGGAGAAGGGAGTAGTCGAGATTGGTGGGGAGCTAGGATGACTAAAGCAGCCATGGTGCCTCCTTTGACACGCAAGTATGAAGTGATCGAGGAGTACCGGATTGTTGACGATTATGAAAGGGTGGTTGCCAAGATGAAGGTAAGTTTTTTATATTTTATTTATTTATTTATTTATTTATTTTTGAAGATTTCTAGTGAGTCCTTAGGATGTTCAAGGTGAAGCTATACTTTGTTGTATGGTATTGTTCTGTTTCCATTTTGTCTTCATTCTCAGAAGCCTATAAATTTTTTCCCTAATTAGAAAGACAAAAATTATAGGGTAGTGTGCGATGATACAAAACTAAATAGGGATCTAAGAACTATTCGCATTTTGTTCGTGTTTGATGTATCAACTTCGGGACATCAGTGTGATATTCTGTCCGGCGCCTGCGGAGAATGTGCTTAAACGGCACATTAATTTTTAGTGCACCTGCTTTTGCATCTTCGTTTTAGTAATTGGTATTTAAGTAGAATTATTGTGACATGACAAGTGTAAACTTCCGACGGAAGGTTGAACTGCCAGATGATTATGAAGAGAAGTTACGGGTGGCAAAGAAAGGCGGCGATCGGTTTGCTCACTTGGATGTTCCCGAACTTAAGGAATTTAAACCTCGGAAGCGGTTGGGCGAAGAAGTTTTGGAGCAAGAGGTTTATGGAATTGATCCATATACGTACAACTTATTACTCAATACTATGCCGGCCGACACTGAATCATTTACGGACAAGCAGAAACAACTCTTCATCGAAGAGGTTCGTTTTCTGTTTGTGACTGCTATCTACACTTTTTTTGGATAAAAAAATTACTAAGCTAAAATCTAGATCATAAATATTATTTTATACTTCTCTTTGTGTGTTATCTGCAGTAAAGTTCCAATTCATAGTTGTTACTATCGTTAAAATTGTTTACAGGGACTTTTCATCTGAATGGTCAACGGGTGTGAAAAAGTTTATGGTCTATATTTTGTCTTATTTCATTACATTTTTAGTCTTTACATCCATTCTTTTCTAGGGTTTTTATTCATTGGGCAAGTGTTCCAATCGTGTTGGTATATTGTGTCCCAACAGCACTGGCTAATCTTTTAATATGCAAATAGAATATCTTGTTATATTTTTAGCACGGCTATCTGCAATCATGCATAGTTTTGCTCGCAATCATTTGTACCAGGCTTTTAGTGATGAAGATTGTTCACTTGATATGTTACAGAAGTTGTTGCGGGCTTTAAATCGAGAAGTCAGTTCATTTACAGGGAGTGGGAAAGCCCCTATGGAGTATTCTCTTGAGAAAGTCATATCACACATTTGTAGTGATGTGCATGCGGATCAGCCTCTGCAAGTATTCTGCAGAAGTTTATTGAAGAATATGAAAAGCCATCTTAATGATAAATATGTAGCTTACAGAAAGGTATACGGTTTAACCATCTGGCCTCATGCTGCTACTATTCTTCTACTTTGCACTCATGGTTATGCTTTCTATATTCATTGATAAGTTGATGAATTTTTTGCGGTGAACAGGGCCTTGGTGTTGTGTGCAATAAACCAGAAGGTTTTGACGACGGCGACTTTGTTGTAGAATTCTTTGGAGAGGTATTTCTAATCATACATATTTTCTTCTTCTTGTTCTTTGTAATCTTCTTCTATCTACTTCACTTCACTATCTACCCTTTATTAAGTTCGTTCGTTCGTTCGTTCGGTTTTTTTTTAGCAATTCCTGTGCCATTTTTTTTTTTTTTATTTATTTATTTATTTATTTTTATTTGTCGAACAGAGTACCAATCTTTGATTATTTCTAATTAATTATGAACGTAATTGCTGATTGTTGTAAAAATGTTTTTTTGTAGTCTCTCTGACTATCATTATACTCGACAGAAAACTCTGATGACAATTAGATGCTGTTTTCTTTAGTTTCTATGCAAGTGTATACTAACGATCCCGTAAAATCTAAAGGTATATCCACCTTGGAGATGGTACGAGAAGCAAGATGGAATCAGAGCATTACAGAAGAAGGAGAAGGAGCCAGCGCCAGAATTTTACAACATAGTGTTTGAGCGACCAAAGGTACTCTATGAATGTTCACATTTTTGGTCGATTTCTAACTGGTGAACTTTTGTAAAACTTTCGATTACTTGTCCCGTTTGCTTGAGCCATGGTCTGACGTACAAGCTTTTTTTTTGCAGGGTGATTCATTAGGTTACGACGTCTTGGTAGTTGATGCAATGCATAAAGCCAATTTTGCAAGTCGACTATGTCACTCGTGCCGACCCAACTGTGAGGCTAAGTGAGTATCAGGCAATTATTTTTACTAATTTAACCTAATTTTTGAATCACTCATTTTCTCAAGTTCGCTCATTTGAATGGTTTTTCATATGTATTCATTCTATTCCAGGTCGCTGTCCTGCACAGGTTTTATCATAATTAAACACTTCTTGCATGATGAGTAACACTCTAAATATAATAATGAAACTAATTAGCTTTTTGTATTGGTTAAAATGAAGAACCGTATTCATTGCCGTCTTCTGGAGCAGGGTCACAGCTGTAAATGGGAAGTATATGATAGGTGTCTATACACTGCGCAAGATTGAGTTTGGAGAGGAGCTTACATTCGACTATTGTTGTGTTACCGAGGTATGTGATTTCATGAAATTTCGCTCGTTTGAGTTGTATCGTTTGTAGTGTTCAGCAGTCGTATGCATCTGCTAACGTACTATCTTCTTACCTGTGTTGGTTTGGAATTGTTGGATTGTGTAGAGCAAGGAGGAGCACGATTCTTCTGTTTGTCTTTGTGGAAGTCAGGGTTGCAAGGGCAGCTACTTATGCTATACAGGACCTGGAGCGTATGATGAGGTTAGTGCCTTATCGATATAGAAACTAATGACATTTTGAGGTGGAGGCATCAACACTTTCTAACTATTTCATCTCATTTGGGAGTAATCAGGTGTATCGGAACTATTTGTTTTTGCTTCAAATATCATTTATCTGATACGAGACGTGTTATATTGCGCAGGTACTTAAGGAGTACCATGGCATCCTTGACCGCCACAATCTCTTACTGCAGGCGTGCACAAGTGGGGCAGTGACTTTCCGAGAGCAGGAAGATCTCAAGCAGGCTGGTCTTGGACCATGTTTGCTGGATGGACTTCCACAGTGGGTCATCAAATATGCTGCCGGAATTGTACGTAACTTTGTGATCCTTATTTGATATATCTGTCAAGTTGCTAACGTCTATGGAGACTTGTTGTCATGTGGATGTATCTGAATCTATATGTTAACTCGACTCACGAACTTGGAAAATATTCGTGCAATCTTTACTGCCAAATCCTGGATTATGAGGGTATTATTTTTAAAATGGAATTACTCGTGTCTCATGAGATTTGCCTTGGTTTCGAATAGATCAGGGTATATACAGGGCTTGAGTTACAACTATGACTTTGATGGTCTTTGTTCAGGTTTCATATCTGAATTTTGAACGGCAACGGCTTCCCGATGAACTTATGAAAGCTGAGATGCTGAAACAAACTGGAATCGATATCGATAGACAGGACATTGAAGTTCAGGTTTGGATTATAACCAGTACCCCTAAGTTTCTTTATTATTCATATTTCTGGTGGATACATTTGTTGCACGATATCAATCCTTTTGATATTCATTTCACTTTACCCGTCGTTTATTTGCTGAACTTCTTGTGGCTGCTTTGTGATCTCTTGAAGACTGAGGGAGTCTACAATCAACGGCTTCAGAATCTTGCCATTACCTTGGATAAGGTTAGTTTTTACGTGGATTATTTGCTCCTGGATGTACTGTTGATTAACGAGGGAACACACACACACATCTATATATGTATGCATATGCATGTATGTATGGATGTATGTATGTATGGATGGATGTATGTATGTATTACTTTCCTTAACTTCTGTACTTTGTGGAGTAATGTTTTGTGCACTTTTTAAGTTGAAGATCGTTTTAACCTGTGAATGAATGTACAATCTGAGGTTTTATTGTTAAATTTTTCTAGATTGTTTCTTTTCAAATTAAGATAATTCGTTGGACACAGAATGGATGCATATGAAAAGAGTGCAGTTTGTAGTGCGCTATCAGATCATGCTATATTCTTTTAATCTGTATTTTTGAAAAAGTTGATATCATGGAAAAATAATTTCGAGTCCTCGCTTTCCTCAGGTTCGTCATATATTGGTCAAACTGTATGGTGAGGAGGCAAGCAAGGCACCTCCACCCTTACGGATGCTTGAGCCTCATGAGTTGGTGAAATGCATATGGACGGGAAAGGACTCAATTGTTGGAGAACTTCTTCAATGTATGGCCCTCCATTCTCCGGAAGGTTTGGCAGATTTGACTAAACAAATCCAGGAGCACAACCCACCTCCTGGAGGGGATATAGAAGAAAATCTTCGGAAGTCTCTACTCTGGTAGCACATCTACTTCTTATTCTCGACTTTTTCTACTTTGCATACTTCATCAATTAAGAACCGATTTGCTCAGCTTGTTTGACTGAATATTTGTTCTTGCAACCAGGTTGAGGGATACTCTTCGCAAAGTTCCAGCAACTTGTATGGGTCGTCACGATGCAGCGGCTGATTTGATACACCTCTATGCATATACCAAGCACTTCTTCACAAACTACGTGAGTTTCTTTCCTCGCTATTATTGTAGGACGTCCTTAACAGAATCCATAGTTTTGAGCATCATTGTGAAGTCCTCGGGGGTTAATATTTGATCAGTTTGATATTTCTAGAATTTTGCTTATGATTAACGATTACTTTCTGTTTTCTGCTCGACAGGATTATGGGATGGTTGATTCTCCACCTATCTTAATATACGCATGTGATCTGGGTCCAAAACATTCAGGCGCGGGGCCATACATGTGGCGCAAGAGCTACAGCAAGAACTATATTTGGGGTCAATTGATTTCATGGTTCCGACAAACTTCAGCGGATCCTGGAGCGAGTTTGGTTCAGGACCGCCGTGGATGCCTTATGCTTCCGGATATTTCGTCTTGCTACGCAAGAACCATTCAACATGACTTTCGGTGTGGATACAGCGATAAAGATCGCAAAAGGATGATCTTGCACATGGTAGCGCATCATATTTTTTTTATATTTCGGTTTCTTACAGTCCAGAGTTCAGCTGGTTACGAGTAAATCAGAACTAGTGTCATACACTTCTTTTTCTTGTTGTGTCTGGATCTTTTTCTTTCTTTTTTATTCTGTTAAGCTGTCTATATTCATGTTTTGCTGTTTCGTAAGCTCGTCTTATTTTTTGGTATTATCTACGTAACAATGAAAAACTATGATGCATGCGCAGGAGACTCATCCACAGAAAAAATGGACGCGGAAATTTACTCCCGAGTTGTGGAACTTCAAAAGTGATAGAGGCCTGTTTGGTAGCCCGATGTTGGATGCGGCTGTTGCTAAAACCAAGCTGAACAAAGAGTGCATACATTGGTTGAAGACTCGCGAGACTGTGTTTCATGGTCCTTGGGATGAAGACTAGGACTGTGTAAAACTGCCCTCGCGGACATAGCCGAGTTGGAGCAATCTCTCGTTTTAAGTAAATCTTCCGACGCCAAGCCATGAATTAGTTGGACTTTGGACTAGTCACGAGCTATTTGGTGACTAGTTGTGAATGCTTTGGAGTCTACTCCTCCAATCTGTTTAACATCTTGTACAGTTGATTTTTCGATGAGTAGTGGCAAGATACCGGAATTATTGCTGTTGACCAGCCTTGCTTGATGCAAGGTTCCGATTTGGCTTTTGTGTACCATTTTAGTTAATAGTGAATTGCCCTAATGGGTTCCATTTCAGTTGTCAGTTACCTTACGAAATTGTACACCAGACTGCGGAGAACTTACAGTTTGAGTTTTACACCATTTGAATGAACATATTTATTTGAGTGCCTGGATCGGTTAGATTTTGTGGCAGAATTCTTTAGACCTATCTGATGGAAATGTACGCTACGGTTCCATGAGAAAAGTACCCATCATTGGCTCTGTGTCTAACATTTCTAGTGACTCGTACATCTGGTTGTGCATGAGGATTATGTTTCTATTGAAAAGTGGGGTTTGCTCTATTGGCCTAGTCCCCTATTATTGTTTTTTCAAACCGTGTTAAATACTCAGGTTGGTGCCCGTTTTGAACTGAAGGTATTCAGATGAATTCATTTGGTCCAAGGAGTAATATATGG
Organism: Physcomitrium patens; assembly: GCF_059467195.1. Taxonomy (NCBI): domain Eukaryota; kingdom Viridiplantae; phylum Streptophyta; class Bryopsida; order Funariales; family Funariaceae; genus Physcomitrium; species Physcomitrium patens. The sequence goes on along the minus strand of NC_143420.1, from coordinate 12,831,473 downwards.
TTATACACCCACCAGAATGCAATCACTATTTTGCAGATGATGGTACCAAACTTTCAAAATTCTTGATTGACTAGAGCAGATCTATTGCATAAGTTTTAATGGGTAGACTTATCATGGTTCTACAGCACCAATCCAAGCAATGAATTGAGAAATTTTAATCCATAAGTTTTAGTATGAATTGGTGTTTTCCAGTCTAAATGTGTCGTGAAATGTTTATATATATACATATATATTCTTAAAGATTGGATCTAATTTCAAAGATCAGCGGCAAATTACTAGATAAATGACATTTGTGTCGTTGACTGATATTTTGATTAAGTTTCGAAACAATAATCATGACTATTAAACTTAATCGTGATTAGTTACCACCTGGTTACCTGATGGTAGATTTTGGGGACTGTTAAGACCTTTATTTGATTGCTAATTTATCTGGATTAAATTATCAAAAGTTCATTCAGAAACAATTCAACAATAATGTAATAACTTCTCAAACAAAATACTAATCAAGTTAGTGAATCACATTACTAGGTAATTCTATTTAATATTGAAAGTACACATTCATTTTTATAATTATAATTAATAATTTAATATAATGGTATACAACTCCTAAAGAGTCCCTTGATTAGTAAAGGGAAACATTTATTTTGAAGACTTGGTCTATAAAGATAGTATAAATTGAGAAGAATCTATGAAGTGAACGAAGTCATTCTTTTGTCATGATCTTAAATATGCCAACTCATATCTTGCTTGTAATAATTATGACAACCATTTAATAGTTAACTTCTTATTTTCTAATTTCTATTTTTAGTAGTTGTTGATATAACTTCACAAAATTTTGTAAAAATCCTCTTAAAGTGGACCTACCACAAAATTTGGAAGACAACACTATTCATGCCATATAAGAGAAAAGTGCCTTCCATCTCATCTTTTTCTCTAAGTAAAAACATCCCTTTGTAATGACAAATAATATTCTATATAAAATAAATATTTCATTTTAAATCTTAGAAAATTCTCAATAATTATAAAAAACTTATATCTATTATATTTAATATAAATTATTTACTATATATTATATTTACATCTACTATTTACTCGCAAAAACCTATGCCATTGGGCACTACAATCTCTAGAATATCCATCTATTTCCTTGTTCATCCATGATTTCTTGTTTCTATGTTCTCTAGTACTTACATTCCTACATTCCTATGTTCCTTGATTCTTATGTTCCTGTGTTGTCCAAGTTCTCTTCTTCATAGCCAATCAAAAGACTTCTTTGTCTCTTTGTGTTATATCCAAGTTGTCTTATATAATAGGTAGAATGTTGCTACAATCTACTACTTACTCAATATGTTTCTTCAATTTTCTTAATTTTAATAAAGATATTTGTTAATATTTTTAATATGTTTATTTTATTATTTTTTAAAAATTATAAAAATAATTAGAAATATCCAATATTTATTTATTTATAGAGATAAAGAAATATAAAATATAAAACAAAATTTTCTTTTATTTTTGCAATGCAATATATAATGCGTTGATTTTTTATTACAATTTTTATTATTAAAATATATAAATTTTGATAATATGAAATAAGATAAATTGTATTATAAAATAGTATGATAAGAAAATTAATTAATATTTTTAATTAAAAATAATTTCAAAATACAACAATAATAACTTTTTATACACACAACAAATATACTCTTATTTTCATTCATGTAATTTATTTAATTTTATAAAAAATATTTTTTAAAGGATATAACAAACTTAAAAGTTCTCAAACATTAAGTATGCTCAAACAATCAATATATATATATATATATATATATATTTATATAAGGAGTTGTTAAAGCCAGACCTCCCTTTGCCATCTCATGATTGATTCCATCCATCCCCATCTCTATCTCTTGTTCCTGGCCTTTGTTTCTTGTTCCCCATTCCTTGCCACCTTGTCCTCCATCTACAGTATTTTGTGATTGATGCAGCGTGTTCAGGATACTTGATTCTGTAGAGCAAAACTTTCCTCAATGTCAAGGTCCTTTGATGCATAATTTTGGTAAAAGCTTGTGAATTGCATTGCAACACTAAATCACTCTTGATGCAGCCAATTGAGTTTCATTAAAAACATCAGATTAGATCTTCTTTAGAAGACTAATTAAAAAATAAAAAATAAACAAATGTTAAGTACTCAATCACTAGGAAAGGTTGTCATGGTTCAAGATGAGAATTTAGGGTAAAAATAGGGGTTTCTTAGGATGGGATTTTTCCAGCCCTCCTCTCCCCTTACACCCATTTAAAATTTCTCACCAAATATAGCAAACACTAGGTCAAATGCAGTGCCAACCTAGGGTATATATTCCATATAATTAGTAGACGTATAATATCAAAGTGGAAATTATAAAAAGAGATTCTAATCATAGTAATCCTATATTTTTTATATCGTGGCATTGATTGAAATTTTAATTTCTTTTCTTAACTTATAAACTTTTTCATTAATAAGTCAAAGTATAGTTTATTTAATTAAATTATATTTTTGTAAAACGTTTAATATTTCTTAAAATTAGTCTACAATGTATTTTCTTATATATTATTTTAAATGGTCAAAAATTATATATCATATAAAAAAATTATAATATGTATATATATAATTCACAAGAATAGAATAAAAATAAAAACTCATAAACCACCTAACCTACAACCAAAGAAAATTTTATTCAACCTCAAGTATATTTTCTTTAAAAAAATCATTAATCTATTTTATATCATTAAATTCTATTTAGTTTAGGTTTTTTGTCTTATAAAAATAGAGTAATTTTTTTTTTAATTTTTAATACTTTAAATAGAACATCAAGAAGACTCTATGAGTTAGTTTTACACTTAGAAAGATTCAACCTGAAAACCTTAAGAGGAAAAATTGAGGTAGAATATATTTTTCTTGTATAATTTAGATAGTATTTTCTTTTGGAATTTCCATTTGGCTTAATTCAAATAAACATGTTATTTTTTAAAAAAAAAGCTATGTCCCAAATGCTACAAATAACCATTAAAAATAATTTTTAGAACTATATATATATATATATATATATATATATATCTTTATAATTGTTAAAATAAAGATATGAGTTGACACATTTAGACTTGTAATAAAGAAATGATTGTATTCATTTTACAACCTCTTCTCATTACAGTATATCCAAAGGCTTCCAAAGGAGGGCTTTTCTTCATTAAATGAGAATCTTTGATACTGCTTTTGAACCATGACTTTTTACAATGGACTTCTAGGTGTAAAAACCACTTTAAAAACAAAGCACAATTTACTCAAATTGCCATTTGCAACAAGGTTCAAATTGCCAGCCTACAACTACAGAGACAAAAATTTAAGATGTTGGAATAGTTTTGCCCGGTTTTGCCAATAAATGTTGTACAACCAGCCTACTCCATCAACTCTCTTTCTATAAGTCGAATACGTTGCACTAGATTGCTACGAACAGATCGAGATAATAAGCTTCATTACAGACATTGCGTCGCATTAAAACCACAAAAGGCTCTTTCGGTCTAGATAGAGCAAACTTCCAAGTTGCAGCCGAATTCATTCTGCGGGGTATTAACAGAGTTGTGTGTATTTTGAAACTGGTGAGCAAAGATGAGGCCTCGACCCACATTCAGTGCATATTAAGGAGCAGGAGATTTGGTAGAGCCTCAATTCTCTGGGAAATGGACAGTAAAACATGAGGACAGGAAAAGAAAAAAAGCTGTATCAACTCAACTGGAAGCAGCAGCTAGTATCGTTTCAAGAGAATCAACATGCAGTGAGGAAATCAATCCCAAGTTGAACTAGAAGATGAAGCAGGAAGGCTCCGGGTTTTTGGTCCGAAACAAGATTGATGTGAGGCTTGCAAAAAGCTAAACAAGAAAAAGACCAAAGGGTTTTATTGCTATGAAGGAATTCCACCCAATGTGGGACTTTCCATTTCCCAACAATTTAAAGTCCCACATGGTTTAAAACCCGTTGGCTGCAGTCAGAATTTATCCATCAATAGACAAAGCACATGAGCTCTCTCTTTCTACAAAGCTTCTACGGATTACTTACTTACATCGAAGCAGAGAACACCGAAGTCCTTGGAAATGGCGGAAATCTCTGGCGGAAGGTCATAGCCGGCCACAACAGGCAAAACGGAGAAAAGCGGCCCGACAGCTTTCTTCCAAATCAACGCCCTCCTGCGCGCTTTCTCAATGTCCGACTCCTCAACGGGAGTAGCAAACATTGTGACTGTGCATACCAACAAAACTGTTCCAAAGCTCGTGGGATGAACTCCTTGGAGAATTAAGTCAGCGTAACTAGCGTCTTCGGATTCTTCTTTGGAGATAACGCTTTGAGAAGCAGACACACTCAGCATGAATTCCGCGGCTTCGGCAGAGAGGGCCTTCGGATTGATGCAGACTTCCTTGAATAGCGTACTCGATTGGTTTACCAACGCTTGCGATGTAACGTCCGTAACCTCCAAGCGGTCTTTCATACTGCAGGCGGAAACGAAGCTGGGTAAAACGGATGCCTCCTTTCGAGAAACCCTCAATTTCAGCTGATCGAACAGCTCGATTCTCGTGACAACGCTTGCTGCACAAACGAAGCAACTAGGCCAGCAACTCAGAGATGAATCCAAAAAAACAGTCAAGTCGCGAGCTATCCATGAGATAAACTGGCAGCAGCGCAGAACCCATCGATAAAAACACCATACTGTATCTGTTTGCAAAAAGAGAACACAAACCCATTCAATAGAAGCGTGTACACTGGGCACAACCCTAAGAATCAAAGCCCACAAAAAACACTCCATCACAAGAGTTGCAGAATCAGAGTATCCTGTACCACGAGTCGCAGGTTTCCATGCACAATGTGCACCATTCACTCGCGAAGCGCCACAAAATGCGCTGGAGATCCTCCTCCTGTCCGCTACCGACACATGAGTCCTGTACTCACAAGCGACCCACCTCCCTCGAATCATGGTGGCTCTCTACAACAACAATCTCCAACCAACAACAACGCTTCCTCAACTGTCATGTTGTTGCTCTCCCAATCTTCGTCAACCTAGTCCCGTGTTCCTCCGCCATGCCCCAGCAATGCATTGCACGGTGAAGCACCCCGCTTTGTACCTGTCCCGCAATCCTCGTTTTGTACACGACTCCACCATTCACTCCGAAATGCATTAATTTTATATCATTTGTCAGCATATTTTGGTAAAAAACCCACTTTCATACGATTCATTGCAGCATCACCCGACACATTTGTTACTCTTCTTCCTCCGCTTCTGTCCTCGGTTCTTCCAATTTTAGGCCTCCGCTTCTCTAAAGTTTCGCTGGATCGATGCTTTCCGCTCACATCCAACCAACTGTCATGAATTCTTCCGAAGATTCAGAAGATAAACATATCTTACTCTAACTCTAGAAGACGATGTTGCAAACACTTTTTTTTTTTTTTTTTTTTTTTCGTTGAAAAGGTGAAAAATGAATAGGAAATGAAAACAAATGAAGAGTAAAGGAAGAGGGTCTTTAAGATTGGAAAGAGGGTTATGAAGGCACGCCTTTCAAAGCTTGTGAGTTGATAAGATTGAGAAAAATAAATTAATTAATTAATTAATTAATTTTTGGTTAGTTGCTTTTGAAGTTAGTGGAACTAGCTCTAAGGCTGTGAGAGGAGAATATAAGAATATAAGGTATGTTTTTGTACTGAATATACTCAATGGTGTTGTTTCCCATAATTTGGGTCAGGTTCATCTTACAAAGTGATTTTTATAGAAACTTATGAAGTAAATGTCAGGAATTGGCAAAACATGTTTATAAATTTAAAAATGGTTATTTTACGTAACTGTTAGAATTGGTCATTTTTTCCAACTGGCCTAATTTACAGATACTGATATTATCCACATTCAGTTTCGAACTGCACTATTATAGAAAATGTAATTTGGTTCATTCCATGGCTCTTCTCACTTTGTACTATCTTAAAAAGTATAATACAAGTTTTTATTTTTATTTTTATTGAATACGTTTCTTCACCAAGTAGAAAACTTTTATTGTTCTATTCGTTTAGAGCTTGTCAAAGGTGGGTTTTAGGTATAAAGACACCCTAAATCAATGTTAGAACTTTAAAATTTATAATAAATATGCTCATAATTATTGGCAAAAGAAAAAAAGGGAAAAAATTTAAAAAACGCTCACAAGCTCTTCAAGGTAAAACGGTTATTTTGTTCAGTTTTTAATCAGGAATCTATGCTAAAGTGCTTGGCTTGAAAGTCATGGTATGTGATTTATTTTTGGTCAAAATACCCTAATTCCTGGAGCCTCAATCCTTTACAAGGAGACCCTGGGATTGCGTAGCAGCACATGAGGTGCGTCACTGCGACATCTAAGTTTATGCATGCCTGTCTGGCATTCTCCGTAAGGCTCTCAAATGCGAAAATCATTGCAGGTGGCCCCAGTTCACTTCTAGGCCTCCGAGGCTTACGACCCACTTACAAGATCAACTGTCCACCACCACAATGAGGAACAATCTCGGGATTAGACACAGCATCAATATAGAAAAATGCCCTTGCGCCGCGTCGAGCCCCAAGAGGGAACGTTGAGCCATTTCGGCGGTAACAGGTCGGCATCGATGCTTGTGCATCCGTCATGCTGATGCGAGGCTGACGGATTCATCACACCGATACTTCAAAGGTTGACCGTTTGGATGCAGCCACCCTCAAAGGGACGTCAAATTCGCATGTTATCTTAACCCGAATTCGGCAGGTTTTTAAACAGAAAAGGAATCGAAAGAAATGTTCATCACTGTGACCCGCTCACTGTTCCCCGCTTCTAATTAGAGGATAGGCGTGAGCTATCGCTGGTAGATCCTGGTGGCAGACAACTCTTACCGAAGATACGGGCACTGGGGCTGAAATAGAGGTTAGATTCAGTGATGGGTATTGAAGAAAACAATTTGAATACGAAAACTGTAGACACGGTGTATTGATATGACTAAGATTCCATTGGTAGAAGACGTCAATTTTTTTATGTACGAATACGGTGTAAAAAACTAGAGTACGAAAATCAGCATTTTCAACAACTTTTTCTGGATTTCCTTTGAGGCATACAGAAGGCGAAGCACGTGTCACTGCTCCAGCCGAAGCAAAAAGTAGATTATATCCAATCTGAATAAACAAGAGAACGCAGGAGCTATCATCTGCACAATCCGCTACTACAACACTCCAAAAGAAACTAACGATCGCCACCCTATATCAGTGGTTGCTGATTCAGGACCTCAACAGCCAGCCAGCTTTTCCTACTCGTCAGAGCCAGACTTCGCTCCACATCATGATGGCACTGCAAGTCATATAGACGTAAGTCAGTGTGATGAGTAAAAAACTCATATAAACCTAGCTTATAGCAGTAAATCAATTTTAGGGTATCGATACAATTGGAAGATCAACTTAAACACAACATACTGTAGGTAGTTGTGTCGATTTGCTCAGGCAGCTCCTTAATATCCACCTCAAAGCGCTCTTGCACCTGTAAGCAAAATGCATCCTCACATCACGTAGCGAAAAAATAATAAAAAAACAAATTACTGATTTAACATCTTAACGCTCATGATGTAAGCAAATCGAGGAAATTACTCAGTACCTGGTTGAGGACATCAGAATCAGAAGGCGAGGCCACAAAGGTGATAGCAAGTCCCTTCGTTCCAAATCGACCTGCTCTACCGACCTGAACAGCAATATAGATGGGTTTACAAAGAGGAAACAACTACTCAAGTCTATACTTTCATGAGGCACCACACTTGAGTAAAAACAGGAGACAAAAAGCAATATCCTGCTCGACGGGTTACCGTCAGGATTCCAGGGCAAGGCACACTTAAAACAAGTACTGCAAAGACAAAAAAGAGCTCGAGGACAACTTACTCGGTGCAAGTATGTGTCCGCAGAATCTGGCATATCATAGTTGATGACAATGTTGACACGTTCGATATCAATGCCACGGCCCACAAGATCAGTTGCCACAAGTATACGCTTGTGCCCTTCCTTGAAACCTTTGTACCGTGTCAATCTGTCAGAGTAATTGACTGTCACGTCAATTCAACAACCAATACAATGTCGCACTCAATATTGGAGGAAAGCGACTAAAAGAAAGAAATGATAGTTGGAACAAGACATAACAGAGAGCAGAAAATGTGAAAGATCCTCACCGTTCCTCTTGAGACATGCCAGAGTGGATACAGATGGAAGGGAAGTTGCACTCCACCAGAAGCTTATTCAACTCTGCAGCACGACTGACGCTTTTGACGAAGATCACCACCTGATTGAAATCTAGAGCGTCCAGAAGGTCGTTGAGTTTCCGATTCTTCTCGACCTCACCTAACTTGATATAATGCTGTGTACGATGAAAATTACATTGTAAGAGCGGGTGAAAAGATATACCAACTGTCATCGTACCAGGAAATAAAATATACTGAAATATTACAAAAAGGAATTTACATCCGCATTACATTTTTTTTCTTTTTTTTCTTTTTTTTACCTGAACAAGTCCGTGCAGGGTGAGTTTTGCTTCGTCGTCCACATAGATCTCCATAGGCTGCAGATGAAACGCCAGAATGAAACATAGGAGCACACACACACACAGACAGGTGAGGATTTTGTGGCTGTCTCTGCAATCCTATCGGGAACGCCTCATGACAAAATTGAGTTCCCAAAGCTGCCACAATCAAACATAAAGGAGCCCCATATCTTTCCAGGATGAATCCTTCCCCTTAGCAGCTTCCAGAAACCCCAAAGAAACCGGCATTAAAACGACTGCAGCTACTGTACGCGGATCATGGAAGAAGTGGGGAGGAGGCCTTGGTGTAAAAATAGCGTCTCTGTTGCCTTCCCGTTAGAAAAGCTAGGTTATCACCCAAGATGCACAACTGCACATGTGGGAAACGACTCACGCTTTCTTCGAAGCATCCCCTCATCACCGCGGTACATTTGAAGAGAGAAAAGCATAAGTCTGTATAATATCTCCTGATTCCCAAACACTGGACACACAAATACCTCCCACATATTCTTCCATGTCTTACGCAGATAGAGTACGACATTGCCTAAACTACCAGCTCCATCCACCTAGACTTAGTAGGAACAACCTGCTGTGGCTCAAGATCATAACCCAAACCATGCATCCCAGATTCGTGTCCTGATATGTGACCTGCCCGCCCCAGGCACATGAGTTGGACTGAGCCAGAAAGTGTTCGAATCAACCACCCACTAAACAAGTGACCAGCCATGCCGGGGAAAGACCCTTAGCAGCCTGCCATCACCAAGCAAGGAAGATACTGTCCCGGAAATTGTGAAGAGTTTACTTGGCCACGAGAAATTACATCTTGCATAAATCGCTTGCAGACAGGTCGTATCTCTTTACTCAATGTAGCAGAGAACATCATTACTTGTTTGTCGTGAGGAGTTAATTTAAAAATTTCCTGTACATCCCTTCGCATGTCTACAAAACACTTAGGGTCAGTGATATAGGCCATCCCTTCTTCCAAAAGATAAATTATACAAATTACGATAAAGGATTTTAACGAAAAAACTCTGTCAGGTAGGATAGATCTCTGCGAGCCAACAAGCATCTTTAACGGAATGAACCTACGAATTCGTGTGCAGCAGTCAAGAAGGGAAATATTGGCACTATCATCTAGAGAAGTAAAGCCATACCAAGTGACTCCAACATTTTGTCACACTCGTCAAGAATGAAGTGCCTCACACTTTTCAAACTCAAATCTTTATCTCTTGCTAAACCCAGAATACGGCCTGGTGTACCCACGACGATGTGAGGACACTCATTCTTTAGTAGATCTTTATGTGTTTTGATATTAACACCGCCATAGAAAACCGCCACCTTAATGTCTGGAAGATAAGTGCTGAATCGTTCAAACTCGTGGCAAATCTGCACACAATTCAATAATGAATAAGAATGGGAGTTAATCCCGATCTCAACGGTAGAAAAATTGAAACAATGTATGATGCAAAAGGTACAGATCAGATGGACATATATCGCTAGCGAACACAGCCATTGAAACTAAGACTACCCGAATTTACAGTGAACCACAATAATTAGAAAAGAAGCGGACCAGGATATCTGAATCATACCTGGTAAGCCAGCTCTCGGGTGTGACACAAGACAAGTGCAGCGACCTGACCCGTGACAGGCTCAATCTGCTGAAGAGTTGAAAGCACAAAAACGGCAGTCTTCCCCATTCCTGACTTGGCTTGGCAAATAACGTCCATTCCGAGAATCGCCTGTGGTATGCACTCATGTTGGACTGGTTCACCACCCATAGCGTATTGCCCGTGTTAAGATGGCACACTCATAAAATGCTTACATGTTCAGATTAAACGGCTCCAAAGGGCAGACGAAGAAACTGGAGTAAATTATTACCTGAAAAAAGTGCAAATAACATTAATAATAAGATTAACGCAATTCATCATATTGCAGAAGCAAACGCATGAACCGAGAGACTAGATAATCCGAAAATCTAGCATCAATAACGACCATTAGGAAGACAAGTGACAAAAGTTTGCTCCAAACAATCAGAAACGCGGCTGCCATGCCCTCATCGCCTAGGTGTCAGAAGGAACTCTACATTCAAAATAAATCAAATACAACGAACAACTTATACTACGCTTCTCAACATTCGTAATTACTAGTTTAACACATAGGAGTAATCAAACCTTCAGATGGATGCTCAAAACCACAATCGACAATAGCCCGAAGAAGTTCGGGCTTTAAAAGAAAGTCCCTAAAACCGGAGCTGTGAATTCCGACGTAGCCCCTGCACAGACAAAAACATCAAACCATAAAAACGATGATCCAGGGAGCAAGCCGAGGTATCATACACTCTTGAAAACAACGTGGCTACATAAACTACGTTGATCAGGGGTAGACACTTGTGAAAGTTATAAAAAGATAGAACGCATCCGCCCAATACAAAGAAATGAAAACACTCCCACTCTCCGATGGCTCCCAGACTCTTCTTTAACAAGACGACCACGAACTTCAGTCCATGAAGCTAACGGATGTAAGAAAGTGTCGAAGGCCACTGCACAGACAGCTACTTACACATGCAAAAGAACTCCACGAATGCAACGGTAACCGTAATCTGACTACTCAAGCTGCGGTATCCATGAAACCCTCGAAACACTGACACATCAGACGATGTCGGAGGAAAAACTTACTTCTTGACGGTCTCGCCGTTGGTCTTCGCCGCAACGGCATCGGGCGCCGCTTCTTCCTCCTCCTCGTAGTCGAGCAACTCCTCAGTTTCGGGGTAGGAATCGCCCATCCTGCTGCGAGCACCGACCGCTGCAACTGCTAAGAAAGGTGTCTAATCTTCGCTGCAGGCAAGCGGATAACCCCTACACCTAACCTTAGAGAACAACACTCCAGGAGAAAGACACACCACGGGCTGCAGTCCCGACGAAGAGCGTGAACAAACAGTGGCAATGAGCTCCGCAAACCCTCAAAACACAACCAACTCGCCAAACAGATAAGAACGCGGGCGTCTCCAAACAAACAAAGCTGTCGGATGCACGATGAGAAAGGCGTCAAACCCTAATCCCCTCCCCCTCAACCAAGTCGATAGTCCTTACATCGTTCGATATCTGACTGTAGCCCTACACCGTCGATCGTAATCGACGGTAATCATTGATTTATCGCCATCTACGGTGGGAATGCCTCACCACCGCGCGGCAAATAAACAGATGATGTAAAAGTGCGCAGATTTCATTCATCACTAGGATGTAATCGAGGGGATAAACGAATTAATCGATGCCACGTCAGCTGCTGACATCGGCGTGGTTCTCCCCCCGCACCAATGCCACGCCAAGAGGATATATAGAAGTTGGCTGTTCACTCACCATATTTGATTGAAATCCAAATTTATATATTCAACGGACTCATGGACTATTTCCATGTGTTTGCATCAGGGTCTAAATGTGATTGACCAAGTTTTCTGAGTGCACAGCTATTCTTTAAATTAGACTTAGACTCTTTCAATGAAGTGTAATTCATAATTCCAATTTTACTAATGGTTTTCATTTTGATTACACTTGTGCCTGTGAGTGCTTGCGTGTACCAGCAAACTTGCTAATAATTATTTTTTTCCCAAAGACTTAATTGAGAGGAGTTTACACATGCAAGTCTGACTCAATTTCATTTATCAGTACAAAAATTTCAATACCTAATTCTACAAATGTCTATATATATATATATATATATATATCATTTTAACAAAAAAAAATAGTTCTAAAGAATTTGCATACAAATTTTTATCTAATTTACATTATTACAACATAATTTTCATTATAAATATCAAATAAAAATGACATATATTAAGTGATATAATATTATAGTTTGTTTTTAAAATACTAAGTTTATACATTAATGAAGTAAATGACATTTTATTTTTTTTGAAACCTATATATATATATATATATAAGAAAAATTGAATGATTAACTAACAATATAATTAACTATATATATTATTTGTTTTATAAATAGAGTTAAGAAAAAAAATTATTAAAAATCATAATTGCTTCAATTTTTTATAAATTGACATATTCATTTATTATTACTATTAGATAAACCTAAAAAAATCTATTTGTTTAAACATTTAGATTATTAAGGTATTGAAAAGAAACTAATGTTGGGCCTTGCAATTTTAATTATAGATTAAATAGATATATAATTACATTTAAGAATCTAAATTGATTCTATTTAAATATATTAGAAATTACAGAAATTAATGAAATTATTTGTTATTCTTTGATATATTGCATTATGTGTTTTTTGAAGCATTCAAATTTTTAGTCTAAAACAAACAAGATAAAATTGATTTTTAAGTCAAAAAATTATATTTACACCCATTATTATTAAAATAAAAATAAAAAAATAAAAAAATAAAAAAAAGAGAAGTAAGAAGTTTTAATATTTGTCATTAGCAAGGTTGCACATAAAGAGAAGTATAGAATAAGATAACTCTCACTTCTAACACCCTTTGCTTACAAGTGGATGATTACACTTTATAAAGATAAACTTTATTTATAATAATTTTTATCATACTTTGTCTTAATGAATGTAGATGTAATATAAATGAACTTTATCTATAATAATCTTTATTATACTTTGCATCACCCAAATAACTTTGTTTGTGCTTTTGCTACTTTTTAATAACTAGCAACTTATTAAGATTAAACTTTAAGTAGTGGTAATAAGTCAAAAAATTGTTGATCCTTAATATTCTTACTTTACTACTTGTCAATCTTAACATCTTTATAAGCATATCATCAAGCATGTCTTTTGTAGCAATATACTTTATATTCATTTATCTATTTTTAATCTTCTCTCTTATGAAATAATATCAAACATTAATATATTTGGTTCTTAACGATGCTTAGATTTTTAGCAAATATAAGACATTCTTATTTTTCACACAATATTAAAGTTGCATCCAATTGCACAAATCCAATGTCTTCTTAGAGTTCTTTTATTTAAATTGCTTCAATTGCATAATGACTTCTTGTCATGATCTTAACTCGTATGGTAAATTTTGCAATAGTTGGTTGTTTTTTGTAATTCTCTGAGATGGCTTTCACTCCAATAAAGAATATGTATTCTATTGTAGATTTTCAAATATTTGCACCTCTATTAGCCATAAATGCCTACTTATAACCATTACTAAATCAATTTATAATATGACAAGCCAATTCTCATGTAAGATTGTCTAAAAGAGATTCATATCCTTTTAATATGGCTTTCTTTGCATCTTGGGATTTTATGGCATTGTACAAAGATAAGACACCAACAAGAAGAGCAACATTTGCATGCTTCCAACTAACTTGAAGAAAATGTAGTTATGATATCATTTACCAAGTGAAATTCGTTTTTTAATTGGAATATCTCCATTCATTCAATAAGAATAGTCTTGGTGAATACTATTGTTTCTAATAAAGTTCTTCATTCTTTTAAAATATCTTTTTTAATTTAATATTGATTTTGATATAAAACATCTTTTTTAACTTATAAATCGTCATTGTTGGTCTTTTGAATTAATAAAGTCTTATCCTTATAAGTTCTAGATTCTTCATTTGATGTCAATGCTTCATTGTCTTCTTTTCATTTGTATTGTTTGTAGAATATATCAAAAAACACACTTTTACGTCTAATTTGATAAACATCTAAGAGCTAATAGTACTCTTATATTCAAAAATTTCAACTTTTGATGATCTTTTTGCTATCCATATATAATACTTTGTATGCTTTAGCACTTTCACAATAGCCTAGCAATAAACAATTTATAATCTATCAAATTTGAACCTCATACAATCTAATATCTTGACACATATAATACATTTGAAGGTCTTTAAGTCTAAAAATGTAAGGTTTTCTTCTACTCTAATCTTGTTATAATATCATTGTCATAAAAATACTCATCAAATACTAAATTATTATATAAAAAACATTGTTAACAGATTCACTTCAAAATTCATAACTAAAAAATTGTACATCTTCATAATAATAAAATTTTATCTTTAACCAATATCTTCTTTTTGTAGAATGTATGGAATTATGATTTGACTAGAAATTCTCTCATTCTTCAAATACATATCAAATTTCTTAGATATATATATATATATATATATATATATATATTCACTTCTGATGTTAATATGTAATATGTTAATAAAAGACTCATTTTGTTCCTAAAAAAGACCTTCAAAGTCTTTAAACTTCTAAAAATACTCATTCTAAGATTAAACAATGTAAATCAAAATATTTCTTATAGAATCAATATTGAAAGTATCAAAGATAAAAACTTAAAAAATATAAAAGATCAACTGAGGTACTTTCTAAAAAAAGATAAAAAAGAAATATATATATATATATATATATATAACTAAAAAAAAGATCAAATTTCTATTTTTAAAAGATTAAATAACTAAAATCTCTTGAAATTATACTAAAAATAAAATAAAAAATCAACAAAAGTAAAGAAGGGTATATTCTTACTACTACATATGCTATAATTTAAGAATTATATGGCAGCATTGTATACGACCTTTGATCCATATGTAACATGTAAGATACATGGTATCAAAGACATGAATCTTGAAGAAAGAAAATCCTCAATACACTCTTATATCACTAAAAGAAACTAGAAAGTCACTCAAAGATGATATAATATTGAATTAGAATGGCTATTGTCAAAAACAAGAAAAGTAGAAAGTCTTGAAAGAAGACTAAGGTCTAAAAAGGCATTGACATGAGTGAAAAAGGCTTCACTCTTGCCTCCATATATACTCTTAAGTAAGAGTTATATGGTGATGTCTTCTAAAACCTCCAAAATGTATTAACTTTGCAAGACATGTATCTTAACTTGCAAGGCAGGTTTTCTATATGTGTGCCACATAATTAGCTTGTTCTACAAGCTATCAATACGCTGTTAACTTAATCACTAAGTTTCTAATCTACCAATCAACTACAAATACATGTAAAATCAAACAATATCTATGAAGCTTTTAGAAAGTTTTTCTAAAAGGTTTTATGAAGATAACATACTTTTATCTATTTTTATCTACTCCTACCTAATCATATAGATTTACTAAAATCCCTATGTATGTCCGTGACATTATTCCCCCTTCTAAGGATGAGTTCCACAAGGAACCATGTTCATATGTTGAAGAAATCTAAGATGCAACAAACTATATTTACCACATGCTCCAAACTTTGTTCTCTTTGAAGATGGTTGATAGGCCCTCTCAACTATTGATAGTATTCCATACTAAGGCAAAAAGACCACCCTATTATTTGGTCATTGTTGAGGCCTTTGTAACTTCCTTCAAATAATATATTTAGAATACCATCAAGAATTATTCCTACTTCTAATAAAATCACTAAACATTAGGAGTCTCTTCTAAGGTCATGATACCAAACACATTGTATCTTGCCATCTATTTGAGAAAAGACATGTTATTCTTGAGGATCTTCATTTCAATTTCATCATCTTGAAGGTTGTGACAATCTCAATGTCTTGTTTAGTAAATCTACAAATAAAAGCTCTTGAGTTAGATTTGCTGGTTATTGGTTCTCCATCTTCTTAACTATACAGAAGCTACAAAGAAGGATAGAAAGTAGAGTGTTATCTTCTTTTGGTCTTGTTTCTTTTATAGCAAAGATTTGTTATTCTTCATCTTAATTTTGATGGATGTGATTGATGAAAGGATTCAAATTTCTTTATTACATTTGCAAGATTCTTTGATGGCTCCCATGTACATTCATTAATATCATATCCATACCAATTAATAAGATATTCCAACCTATTTCAACGTCGCCTTGAAACTAAGACTTCTTATACTTCAAATTCTTGATTATTATCTATTTCTATAAGAAGCGTGGCATTTGGCTTCTTTTGGAGATATTTATTATCTTATACGACTCAAAAAGGGATATGTGAAATACATGGTGGATCTTCATAGACTCCGGTAGATGTAATTAATAAGCAATAGGATTGATTTGTTCACAAATATGAAAAAGCTCCAACCTATAATAGTCCAACTTATCACAAAGACAAGTAGTCTTGACATTGTAACAAAGTAACCATACCTTGTCACCTACGTTGAATTGTGGTTGCTCCTTGCGATAGGCATCTATGTTGGTCTTTTGTCATTCTTGAGCTTTCTTTAATTGTATCTTTATTTTTTCATGTTGCTCTAACAAATGATTTGCTAAATCTTTCGCTATAGAATTATTAACTTTTGAAAATTCAAAAGTACCAAGTCATGGATGATAATCATAATTGGCAAAGAAAGATATTTGTTGAGTAGAAGAATGTACCAAATTATTATATGCAAATTTTACCAATGGCAAAAAAATTATCCAATCATCTTAATGATAGTTGATAGTACACATCAAATACTGCTCCAAAACTTCATTCATCCATTCTATTTGTCCATCAATTTGAAGATGAAAAGCCAAAGAGAGCTTTATATCCACCTTTAGAATCTTGAATAGGGTTCTCCAAAATCTTAATACAAATTGAGTCTCCCTATCCAATATAATATCCTTTGGTAATCCATGATAGTAATAGGTATTGTCAATGAAAAGCTTAGTTGTTTCTTCACCTGAAATAGATTTTATACATGGTACAAAATGTGTCATTTTGGTGAATCAATCTACAATTACAAATATAGAGTCATATGAACTTGAACTTGAAAGATCTATAATAAAATCCATAGAAATAAAAGACCATGATTGTTTGGATATAAGTAATGGTTGAAAAAGTCCATAGGATTGATGACAAGGAGTTTTTGATCTTGAATAAATGTCACATGACTAGACAAAGTCTTTTACTACTTTTTACATTTGTAGCCACCAAAAATCTCTAAATATAAGCTCTAAAGTCTTATTGTATCTAAAATATCTTACTATTAGAAAGTCATGATGTGCTTGAAGAACACGTAAATATGCTTCTTCTTTTGGAACATATAGGCGTCTTTTGAAATAAAGTAGCTTATTCTTAAATTTGAACTTTGAAACATCATGAAACTTGAAAGAAAGATTCTTGATATTCATGAACAAGAGAATCAGAGGACATACTTGATTGATTTTGTTTGACAAAGGTCAAATCAACAGTCAATTTTGATTTCATTATTCAAAGATGAAAATGCTCTAGCTTCAAGAAGATTATTCTTTGTTAATCAAAAGATGTGTCTCCTTCTTTTGGTGGAAGATAAGAGTATCTAAAAAGAGTATCTGATAAATCTTGTTATTTTTTAAGTTGATATGTGATCTTATAATCAAATCTTGATAATGACATATTCCAACAGGCTTAGCAACAATTCAAAAGACGAGCAAAATAAAATACTTAAGGTTCTTGAAATTTGTATATACTATAACTGGACTTGAAGTGTCTTTTAGATAATGATTCCATTCTTGAAATGAATGCACAATTGCAAGAATTTTTATTTTTTTATTTTTTTATTTTTTTTTTGTGGATTTCACAATTAATCTCAGCTGCTAAAAATTTTGTGGAATAAAAAGCTACTGGATGGAATTTGTCATCTGTTTTTATTTGTGACAATATAACATCAAAGATAAAGTTTGATGCATATATTTCTATAAAAAATGCCTTAGAAAAGTCGATGTGATAAAAAGTTGGTGGAGAAGTAAATTCCTTCTTCAAATTAATAGTATTTACTTTGTTGAACTATATAAATTATTGTTGTAGATTCTAGACTTCTTCCATAGGCATAGGTATAGTACCTCCTTGATTGGCATTAGAAATATATGAGATTTTTACTCTTAGAGTGTTCATAAGCTCATGAAGAACAATAATAGTTGCAAATCTATCCTCCTTTCTGATGAGAATAGCATCTATAATATTTTCTTTCATAGTGAATTCAAAGAATTTTTAAAAATTAAATTAAATGAAGATAATCTACACTTTCTATTAAAAATTTCCACAAGGAAGGGTAATCTACTTTCTTTAAAGAAAAGTTCAATGTTAAAAAAGAGGATTTTTTGATTAAAAGGTGGATAGTCTACAACCTAAAAAATACAAGAATAGAAGTGAGATAATCTACTCAATTTTCAAGAAGATAAAAATAGTATGTTAGCGCTCTTATCACATTGTCTAAGACATGAATCTTGAAAAAAGAAAATCCTAAACACACTCTTGTATCATTGAAAGGAACTAAAAAATCACTCAAAGATGATATAATATTGAATATGAATGACTATTGCCAAAAACAAGAAGACTAAAAAGACTTGAAACAAGACTATGGACTAAAAAAGTGTAGATAAGAGTGAAGAAGGCTTCACTCTTGCATCCATATATAGTCTTAACTAGGAGCAACATGGTGATGTCCTAAAAGACCTCTAAAACATGCTGACTTTGCAAGACACGTATCTTAACTTGTAAGATAAGTTTTCTATATGTGAGCCACATAGTTAGCTTATTTTGCAAACTACCAATACATGGTTAACTTGTTGACTAAGTTTCTAACCTACCAATCAACTACAAACAGATGTAAAGTCAAGCAATGTCTATGAAGTTTTTCTAAAGGATCTTTTAAAAGTAATCTATTTTAATCTATTTCTATCTATTTCTATCTAATTCTATAACTATTTACTATAATATCTAAGTAAATTTGTGACATATGGAAGAAGACAAAGACCTCAAAGTGTACATCAATAAGATGAACATACTTATAAATCAGTTTGAAATTATAAGTAAGTGAAGAGAAAATACTAATGTTATTATGACTATTTAAATACTTCTATGAATCCTACAACTACCTCATTGTGGCATTGGAATCAATAAAGATCAAAAGATTCTTAAAACTACACTGAAAGGCTTATCACCATAGCCAAGGAAAATTGTATAACAACAGCTTTTTATCTTTTAAAATTATTGACAAGACTTGACTTGATAAGAATGTCAAGGTGAGGAAGTTTTTTTTATTTAAGTCTTTAAATTGTAGCTGACACTAATAAATTTATTTAATAAAATCTACTAAAATAAATTAAAATAAATGCATTTGGTAAGATTTGGCACTTATTGCAACATCATGTGACAATTATCATGTAATTAAAGATTATGGCTCAATTAGATCTACATCAAGATTTAAGAAGAATGTTAGCCTACACTCAGGCACATTTTAGTATTTATTATTTATTTGGTATTTGAGATCTTCTTCAAAACATTTGTGCTTAGTGTTAATTTAGTTGTTATAAGGTATGAAAAGTTTGAATCAAAGTCAATGGTTCAATAATTTGTTATTGAATTTTGATCTGCTGTAAGGTTATTAAGAGTTTTATTCAAGATTTAGTATTTGATTAAGAATTAATTATAATTGATTTTATATTTTTTTAATATTTCTTGTTATTTGCTTTGAGATTAATTAAAGACTTCTTTGTTATTCTTTTCTAACTTTTGTTACATTTATTTTGAATTGGTTAAAGTTTAATTAGGATTATTAAGTTTTATTTAAATTTTATTAAAGATTCTATTAGACTTGGTAGGATTTTTGTTGCATTTCTACTTACCTTCTATAATTAAGTGCTTAATGCATTCTCAAGCAAGAACACACATAATACGACAAGGTTACATGCAATCTTTGATTTATGTGTAATATCATAATCATAATTAAAAAGCTATATCTAACTTATTTTTACATCTTTTTTTAATAAAATAAATATCCATTAGATGCCAAAATTCTCCAAGTATGCAAAAGTTATATAGACTATTTTTTCATAAGATGATATTATTGACTTTTAGATTAATAAATATAAACGTGTAAGTTATATTTTATTATTGAATGGTATTCTTAAATTCCTTGTTTTATTCATCTTGTATATTAAGTAATTTTATAATAATAAGAAATCTTAAAATTTTATTTTTTTATAAAATTTCTAAATATAAATATATGAATATTAACAATTAAAAATAAAATCAATAACAAACCAATAATTGTATAATATCTATTCCAAATATATGCTTGAATGAATTGAATATTTATATTGTGCTTAAGAATTTCAATTATGATATAAAAATCTCATTTGTAAATTTATTTATTTATTATAAAATAATATTATAAAATCTATTCATTTTTTTATAATGTTATTATTAATAAGTTATAAAATATCGTTTAAAGCTAAAAATCCAAGCTTCCACAATCTCATTAGAAAACATAATACATGATTTGTGTAATAGGATATGTCTTAATATAAAACTTTAACACTCCCTATGATTATTTTTTAATAAACATAATACTTCATTTTTTTTAATAATCATAATACTTCATTTTTTAATAATAAATATTAGAGATATATAAAAAATACTATTTATTATTAAAAAATTAAATATCAAAATTTATGTTTTAAATTATTGTTAGAATTTATTGACTTGTTATAATATATTAATCAAAAATAAAAGATGGTGGTCATAATACTTGTATAAAAAGTAAAATAAATCCTTTAAAAATAAGCATATTAATAGAAGATTTGTAGTATTTTTGGCTTTTAAAGATTAATTCTCAATTTCAACATAGATTGAATTATTACAATTTCCTAAAAGTCACATTGTATGATTAATCAAGTCCACAAGTTGAATTTCTTTGCAATCAAGTAAGATTTGGATACAAACAAATAATGATTGTTGTTTCTAATAACATTTGAAATCAATACAAATATATATATATATATATACACATGTATAAAAAATATTAAATAGATCTAAATTTTTACTAAATTAACTTATTTTAACCATCATAAAAATAAATAAATAAATAACTTTTAGAATTATTTCTTCACTATTGAATCTACAACTAATAAAAACTAACCATATTTATCATGATTAATATATTCTTCATCAAAGGTGAATCTATTTAATAAAGGCATGCATCTATAATATTCTTCTATATATATATATAGATGAATGTTAATTCTAGTTTTTGATTTTATTCTAGTTTAAATATTTGTTTCTATATATATATATATATATATATATATATACTTATTTATTATAATAAATATTTAAACTATAAAAAAAATCAAAAACTAAAATTAAGATAAAAATCATTGATCCACAAGACCAACTCTAACATATATATATATATATATATATAGACTTGGAATAGACTTGCTGTCATGAAATCTAAACCTAATATGATTGAATTACATTGGTCAATAAAATTGAACATATGCAAAATGGAACTAAGTAGGGGATATATATATATATATATATATATATATACATGGGAATTTTTTCATATTTTTAAAAAGAAATAAGAGATTGGTTCAGTTGAGATTAATGACTTACCATGAAGAAATTCCCCAATGAAATATTTCTCACCCATGTGTGGTAACTCTCGTCATCAGAGTGTCGTCGATTCTTTGGCAATCTGGAACTAATGGAGATCGTGGGAGGAGCTCCGCATGAGGGAGCGAGACTGCCGAGTCTGGATGGATGTTTGTTTCTTGTGCCTCCTTGGATCTCCTCTCTATTCATTGTCTCAGATTCCGTTACTCCTGCCCGACGAGCATTATCACTCCGATGCACAGTAGCCGTGAGCATTGCAGTATGGTGGTGCAGAAATTCGGACGTCCAGAGGAAGAAGTGCAGAGGATTTGGTCATGGCGGTTGGTGAAAATTTTGCGCAGGTGTAATGCAACTGGTGCTGCGTGCTCCGCTTCTTGATGGATCTCGCACTGGTTGCTGTAAGAATTAAGCATCATGAGCAAAAGGATTTTAGACGGACTTCAGAAACAGAACAGAAGTACACAAAACGTGCTGCGGCCAAAGAAAGTAGCCAGGTGCCAACAACTATCTACCAAATCTTCACATGTTGTCATACCTGTGAAAGCAGCGAAGGTTACTCCAAAACCTTCGCGAGATACATTGGATCATCCTCAGAAATCTGCGATCAAATTCTTGAATAATGAAAATTGCTGGAGACGGAAAGCAACTTGCAATGGATTACTTTCCCAATCACCCGAGAAAATCGCAATCCCGAATCCACATATTGAGCAATTTCAGCAACTGTTCATGCAACACTGTGGGAAGAGCAGAGACAAGGATCAAACACCCGGTAACATTGAGAAAGACATGCCCGAAGCGGTGGAACCGCTGGGACTGCAAATGTATAGATCGAACAGGGAGACTAAAAGTGAGAAAGACCGTGGTTTGGAGGTTGGACCACAACCTATCACAGCATCCAGCCTTGAAGAATATTGTCTTTCTGGGGGGAGGATGTTGCCCCCACTAGTTGAAGATTTCATAGGTCAGTTCCAACTTCACGCACTGAACTTTCCATGTCCGGAAACGGTGCTGACGTGGTTAACTACCGCAAAAAGTGAATTGACAGATCAGAGACCGATAATCACCACATTACTTGAAATGAGCTGAAATTATGGGTCAAAGAAGGACAGGACTCCTCATGAATATTGAAAAGGAATGTTGAGTCAAATTTGAGTATTAAAATTTTGATAGGTTCTGTGAAGATCAATAGAGTCGGAGATGGACGGGGCAGGGGATTGGTTCTCTCGAGCAATGTAGCAGCTGGAGACGTTCTTCTAATATGCAACCCGATTGCAATTGCGAGTAAAGTGGAGACGGAAATTGTGGAAAGCAATCTGACTCTAGAAGCTGGAAGTTACACGGGAAGCCATGTACTAGCAGGGCAGCTGGTAGAAATCCTGACACAGGAAGCATGGCGATCCTCCCACATTCGAGCCATGCTGGCCACATTATGCAGCCGGGGCGGCGAAGAGCTTCCCGTTCCACCAATCAGCCTATTCCGCCAAGAAAAAATAGCAAATCAGACACCACCACGGGATCCAGTGCCAGCAACGACCGCCTTCCCGCAGAACGAAATCGCGCGACTCTGCGGCATAGTGCAGTGCAATGCATTCGGCCACACGCAGGTCACGAGGAAGAACGCCAGGGACATCACGCGGAGCTGGAGCTGCGGCCTGTGGATGCTCCCTTCCTTCATGAACCACTCGTGCACACCGAGCGTCGCAACGGTGGTGATCGGCAACGCCATGATCATCGTGGCCGCACGGGATCTCAAGTGCGGCGACGAGCTCACGGTGGCCTACTTCGACATCTTCCGCCCGCTGCAAGAGCGCCGCGCCAGCATGCTTCATAGCTGGAACTTCATGTGCTCTTGTCCTCGCTGTGCTCTTGAGGCGCGCATGGAAGACGCCCTGCGCTTGGTGGCCCGCGCCTACAGCCTTCGCGAGACGGAGGCCGCCATTACCGTCCAAGTGCAGCATATCGCCAAGCAGCAACAAAGCCAATGGCACAAATACTCAAGTCCATACTCCGTAATCGACCTGGCGCAGCTTGCTGAGTACATCGAGAACGTTCTATTCCAGGAGCGCGGGCTCACACGCGACGAACGGAACTGGATCCGCGCTTCGTTCCTCTCCGCTTACCTGGCCGACGGGCGTCGCCTCATCGTCGACGTGCGGGGGATGGACGAGCCGCGTCGGCGGAAGCACGTCCGCAAGACGCACATTCAAATGGCGCTGGCTGCGGCGAAGTCAGTGACGCCGGGACACCCGCAGACGCTGCAGATTGCCGCCGTGGTTCTAAAGCGCACCATCCAGGCCTTTGGGAAGCATTCTTTGTTTGTGGATAAGGCCCGCAAGCGCGCGCTTGCGATCTGCTTGCGGCTCTTTGGACCCCATCGCGAGCATGTCTTGGAGAAGATCATTCACGCCGCGGCCTCCGATGTTTTGTCGTCCAGCGTCGTGTTTCTCAGTCGGCCGTGACGTCCGTTCGTTCGTCAGTCAGTTCGGTCGTCGCATCCCCTCTCCTCCCCCGTCCTGTTGCCATTACTTGTCTGCATTCCTTCAAACTAAAATGCGGGATTTAGGGATCCTAATTTTTATCCAGTATTGTATTCCTCCGAAATTCGTTTCGAACACGTGGATTTCGAGCCCAGAGCATGCAAATAAATAAAAACAATTAATTAAATAATCTAGCGATGTTCCTATGTTGTAATTGTGTCTATGGACTGTGATAAATTGCTAATAAAATAAAGGCTGCTCATTTAAGATCAAGAAGAGAGTACAGCTAACTTTCAAATTATTTAAAATACGTAAGGTTGAATTATATTTATAATTTACTGGTTGATAAGGCAATATGAAAAGAAGAAGGTTTATTTTAGCGATTTCCTTACATCAATTGCAATGTGTGTGTGTGTGTGTGTGTGTGCTTACATATATATATATATATATATATGTATATAAAAGATTCAATGTAAAAGGAAAACAAAATTAAACAGTCTAGTTGAAAAATATATTTGTTTGAAAAGGACAAAACATTTTTTTATTTGGAATTTTTTTTCCTGTTAAGTAAACTTTATAAAATCTTTCTAGAGTTGTGATGTCCTACTCAAATTTATAATCATCACATGAATAAAAGAAAAAAGTATACATATTTTATTGTATTATTGCTGCAATTACCAAATACAAAATGTTACAATACACAATCCATTGGGTTTTTATTTAAAATAAACTCAAAAATAAATAAATTAAGAGATCTTTTAAAACAAATAAAAATACCGAGATTGATACCCTCAAATTTTGAAAACTGGAGTCTTTAATAGACGTAAGTATGTTTTTGCATTTTTTCTGTTTGCTAATATTGAAATAAAGACAAGACTAGAGGCAATCTTGTACAACTTTATGTCCATTTATTAATATCTTTCACAGTATATCAATTCTTTTTTTCTTTTTTCTTTTTTTCCTTTTGACAAGTTGTACTTTGTAGAGGATTATATGGTGATATAATGTCATTAATTTATGATTATCTAATGTTGTAATGAACCCAAAATCATTGGATTGAAGAATATAGTAGTGTCAAATTAAAAAACTAATGTTGCAAGAAATACAAGAATGCCTAACCAAAGAGGATAAAATGACCACAGAGATGACTTATTTTTTAAAAGAGTGCAACAAAACCATTGCAGTTTTTGTTATCATTTTTTAGAATGTCATAAAGATTTTTTTAATTATGTAGTGAATATAATATATTTTGAAATGTATTTGTTAACATCTTCATTACTAAAATATTTCTATTTCTTGATGCAAAAGAAATGTGTACTAAAGGTTGTAATTTTTAGATACATTTATAAATCTTGTGTTGATTGCATAGAATTTTGATATACTTATTTAGTAATGAGGGAGTGCAAAATCATTGCAATGCCTATTACTATATGAACCATAATATAAAACTAAGTCAAGAAGCCATTGTTGCAAGGCTCACAATAATTCTATATTTAAGAGTTTTCTATCTGTATTCAAAGAATAGATATTTTTCTAATATTTATTTAGGATATTGCTAGTGTGATCATAGGTTTTGCTATTGTCACCATCATCCACCACATCCCACTTTTGTTCAAAATCTTTCAAACCAATCAACTTTTCTTTGTTCAATACCTTTTCTTTTATTTTTTTGAAAAAATATATTGTTTGGAATAAAAATAAATTAAAAAAAACATATCAAGTGGGTGTCAGGTTGTGGTGGCAATAATAAAAAATTATGGTGGCATTAGAAACATCCTTCATTTAAACATTCAAAACATGCAGAAAATACAAATAATAAGCTATTGAGACAATCTTTGATATAACATATTTGTAGCCTCTATGAACTTGTAGCCTCCGTAAACTTATAGCTTAGAAATATATAACTTGATTTTTATTTTTTTAATTTTTTTATTCTAATTTTCAATCTTATAATCAACATTAGGTGACATCATGTTGGTATTTTATTTTTTCTACGAAAAACATAATTCCAAAACAATATAAGATTGAAAGAGTACTACAATTAATTAATGTTTTTTGTGATGCTACTTTTTAAGTAAATGTCCATAGTTGAATTTTGATTCAAATTAAGATTATTGATGTCTTTAGATAGATTAATACATGTAATTCTGTATTTTTGGCTCAGATACATCATTAGCTCAATTTAAAATAATGCTTGACATGATAAATATATGACATACATAAAAATTTAATAAATTTACAAATTTTCACTAAGATCAATGTGAGCTCCAAGGGTCTCTTATATATATATATATATATATATATATATATATTCTATTTCACTGTGAGCTTCATAAAAGCAATGAATCAAAAAATGTCATTAATATTGAATTTTTTCATGTAAACCTTATAAATTATTAATATATATTTTTTCATGTCAAAGAAATAGTATCAAGAGTTTGAAAAAAGATTTAGAAAAATGTCAACTTAATATCTATGCTAAACATATATAAATCTGGTTAATGAAACCATATAGAAAAACTAGAATTTTGAACTAAATGTAATTGTATAGTTATAAAAATATTTGCATGGATACTTTTATAGGACAATAGTAGTTATAATAATATGAAAGTATAATCCTTGTTATTTTAATAGTTCTACATACACATAAAAAAAATATTTTTATTATTATTAAATTATTGATTCTGTGGATCTGAAAATGTTATTTGATTTTGCACTGTAATCCTTTGTGTTTATTCATTTTATGTATTAACACTTATACAAGATTTTTTTATGATATTAATATAATAATTATTTAGATTATTGTTGATGTACTTGATTAATTCTTCTGATGTTTTATTTTTTTATTTTACTCGTTAATAATCACTATTTATGCTGAGAAAATTGAAACATAATCATAAATTATAGTTATTTTATTTTATTTTATTTATTTTTAATTAAATGTTCCATTCAGCTTTCTATGCTTAGCCAAGTATGAATTTTTGGCTACAATATAATATCTCTTTTACTAGTACATTGGATGAAGCACTAAATATAAGAGAAATTACATTATTATTTAGTATATAGAATTTGCTATAAAAATCATGTTTTTAATATCAAAAAAATTGATAAGAGTATCTAACATTTAATAAAAAAAATTACTTGGTTTTGGAAACACATAATTCAAAATAAGCCATTTAATTTGAAATCAAATGCAAACATTTAAGCAAAAATAATAGATATTGTAATAGTATTCTACTTTGCAACAAGATAAATTATGATTATACTTTGTAATTTGGATAACAACCACAATAGTATAATGTAGTTGCTTCTAATACATGTTCAAAGAATATGAAAGAAATAAAAGAACAAAATTTTCATATTAAAAGGCAAAATAAGGTAATTGGCCCATTAGTAACTTAAGCAATTCAGCATACATGCAATAAGTATATAATGAATAAAATATAATATAATATAATAATTCCCATGTAAGGATATTGAAATCAAGAAGATTTCATGAATTTTTACACAATTTAACTTAAAAAATAAAATTATATAAATGTTCTAGTTGAAAATTCTCTTCAACCTAAATCCAACATATAAGCCAATCTAATTCCAATCATTGGTGGTTTACAAAATCAAGAACCTTCTTTTAAAAAAATTGAGAAGTGTGGTACCTAATTATGCTATCAAGTTTCACCTAATTTTGTGCTACCTATAGATAATGTATAGATGAGGCAGCTAGAATTCAAACATCGATTTGTAACAAATCTACCATTTTTTAGTGGAATTATTGTTGCCATTCTTTTTTCTTTATACTCATCTCCAACCTTGTTTTACACATCTTCTATCTTCCGGCCTCACTCTAATGGCTCTCTTAAGATCTCTCTCCTCCATTGGATTGCATAGGCCATAGTTAAGGTATTGGAATGTGATGCAAACTTGTAAGATTTGGATAGATGGGCAATTGTTGCAATTGCAACATGGATTGTATAGGGATAATATAATTTTGAAATGGGCTCCAAAACAAAAAATAATTGTCCCTCATGAATTGCAAGTCATATGCTAGACAATGCAATGAAATGCAAACTAGCCATGTTATGTGCGTTCCCTTGATGATTGCATGCCACTTTGAATACTAACAAATTTAACTTACAAACACTAAAATCAGTTGTGCTCCTTGCTTCACAATTGAGCTATGCAACTACAAATGTAGAGAAGTTGAGAGCATGCAATATTTTATTTCCAATTACAACTTTCTGGATTTTTTCCATATTACCTATGCAGTACTAAAGATTACAATCACACTCCTCAACTACATCATGAACATATAATTATCAACTGCCTCATGTTTGCAACTCCATCAATACATAATTAAAATTTAATAGTTCAAGCATGCCCATTCCTAGTACAGTGTTTTATAGATTGTGCATAACTGACCATTATTTAACTAGTTCCTAACCTATTTTCAACCATCAGATGTCAAACATAGTCATAAATAGGACGCCAAACATGCAAAAATATTCCACCCTATAGATCAAAAATAGAGGGAGGAGAGGAGATGGGTGGATCAAGTATGGATAAGCTACCTTAAATATAACAAATGAAAGCAATTCAAAAGATAAATGATGAAGTACATGTAGAACAAACTCTATATAAGACAATCTTTATGGCAATAGATGACTAAAGATTGACAAAAAAATATTATATATATATATATATATATATATATATGTAAATACATATTTATATATAATTTATATGTATTTATGCTTAATATGTAATTAAGGATAAAATACTATGTTCTAATAAGTTTTGTTTTAGGTTGTTGTATTGTGATATAATTTAATTGTTTATAATTCACCACAATTTTAACATCTTTAGTTTAATTGGTATTTGATGATATCATTGCTTTACCATTTGATATTTTATTAAGGCATTGAAGTTGAATTAGCCTCTCAAATTGTAAGAAAAGAATATTTTTTCCTATTGTAAATTTATGCAACAAATTTCATAATTGAAATCTACAATAAAAGATTTAAAAAAAATATATAGTATACCAATTCTATGTGAAGGAATCAATATATTCTTTACATTGATATATGAATTGATTCTATAAGAAAATTTCACATCAAAACATTATTTCTAACTTCATATTCTAATATGTTACACATAGTTGAAATTACAAATTGTTAGAATATTAAGTTAGAAATAATGTTTTGATTAACTTAGTATTCTAACAACTATGAGGTGATTTTCTACTTGACAAAGTAAATGTTCAAAAAACATTTATTTCCCACTCTGATTTATTAAGAACCTATCAATAAATGAACACAAAATAAATTGTAATTGAGGTTTCTTGTTTCAAGTCCAACAATCTTCTTCCATGTCTTTTTCTTGTGTGCATTCATCAACAGATTCATGATATATCCCAAAATTCATGACAAATTATTGTATGGTTATAGAATAGCGTTTGCTTCTCAGTGCAATTAATTGTTGTAGGTGTAAAGAAAAATTACTCAAATCTAATGAGAATCAAACACATAGATCACTCCTTTTCGAATTGAAGATAGCAGGCACTCCTCTCCATCAACCTTAGGTCTCATTTGAGATCTCTCCGTGACATCTGGTTGTACCACTTTCCGATGACACACTCAGAATGAGTCTGCCAAAGCAATGGAAACATAACATGGATTCCAAGTAAACATGCCATACTCCAATAACAAGAGAAGTAGCTAAAAGTGCAAGGAAGAAGCTCATTACGGGCTCAGTCCAGCATATAGTCTGAAGCAAAGACTAAACCAAGTTTTGAATCAATCAAAAAAAGATATCGTTCACTGAAAACAACGTGAACACATAGATTGTGTCTGCATAAGAGCTTTCAGGTGCCAACTGTGACACTGACATCATGTACAACACTCGCTAGATCTAACACTGAAATCTTGAAACAAAAGTAGAAGGAATAAGATGAACGAGATATAACGAGTGTACTGAGCAACTGTGTGCCCATAATATTCTGCAAGGATGAGAGCGCCGAACGCCCTTAAAGAAAACTGCGTGCTGATAAAATGCGAAAGTCATCGTTGAGGCTAGATATTATGTATAGAGGAAGAATTCGGGTGAAAGACTACACAAGAACTATAAGTGATTCATTTCGATACAAGGAGCTACTGCAACTCTGCATAATGCGAAAAGGGACAGAACTTTTCACAAACACGCACATATACCACTTGGAATGAGTATATAATAGGCCACATAGTGAATTCCAGTAACAGTAGAAGCGTATTATTCCTCTTTCCTGCTCATCCTTCCGAGCACTCTCTTCAACTTCAATACCAACCACACCACAACCGCCGCCTTATTGCAAGGAATCTGAGTAAAGAGGTCTGCAGTACCCAAACCAAACTCATCCGCAATCCTCAATTATGTTGCAGACACCCAAAAGCAGCTCCTCAATTATAGATCTTTACAGGTTTTTCGAAGTTGTGACGGTTCTGCCAGATTCCAATCACAAAAAGGCAGTAGTAACAGTCGGAATCAGAAACTTTATATTAAAAATATTAAACATAAATGCAATACAATTGCAACATAAGCAAGCATTGAATAAAGATCTTGTTTTACAATAAAATCAGATAATTTGAAAAATTGCAGTTTACTACCAAAAACAACCTACGATCTCTACACGGGGAAATAAAAGTTGATGATAAAGCCGCAAACCTGGTTTGTAGTATGTGACCGTTTCGGTGCACAATCAGCATGCTCAAGCCCCAAATAATGCTCCCATGCACCGTAAGTGTCTCGTTTCTAAATCACATAACCAACCGATCAGAAATCAATAAAGATGAAACGATTTGATTTAATAAGCTATGTAACACTAACCTAACTGAGGGATGACAAACAATCCCGCTAAAAATAATAAGTAGCAGATCATTTTACTCAGGCTTACCTGAAAACGGGCAGCAACAACATCTCCATCTTGAAGATACTCAGGTCGGCCCAGTGAAAGAAACGCAAACTTCCACTGAACAAATGACAACGTCGAGTTGTAATTAAATACCGCCATGTTCTCAAAAGTTGAACGGAACGCACACAGAAGTAAGTCCAAGTGATGCAGACATTAGTTAACATACCTTAGAGAATTCTTCATCAGATATCACTAGCTTTTTCTGAATACGTTGCTTCACTTCAGTCAAAGTCTCATTCTCACGAACCACAAGGAAAAATGGTTCTCCAAAATTTTGAACCTGTGAAGGAAGTGATACAAGTACTAAATACCGCATAACACAGATATACCAGTTTTTGAGGATAAATGATCAAAATTATCATGGATCATAATATGGAGACAGTATTGAGATGAGAACACGCACGGAAGCTGAACTTACAACTTTTGGGGTCAAAGTGATAAGATAAAACGAAATCACCAATATATAGGTCAAAAGAAATACCATGTAATTTTGTGACGCGTCACGCGTGAAATGATACACGTGAATCAAGCGATCTTGAGGACCAAGTTCTTTCTCCTCATCAGGAACCTGTCAAAGCCAGGCCCATCAACCACTTAATAATAGGTTACATAGATGCATGCACTGGAGACATTTTTAGAGAAATCAAGCGCGTTTAGCAAAAGTAACTTTCACCCCACCACTCTAATTCCTCCATGTACATTACTTTTCCACTGTCATAAATCAACAGGGAATCACCAACACACAGAGAAAAGCCACACCTCCTCAGCTCGAAGCGTCCAGTATTGATCATTGATGTTCTCAATCTTCTCGCTCAAGGGGAAGATCTGGAAAGATCCCAAAAGATGTCGCGAAAATACATTTATCATTTCAACTTATTACCGACAATAAAATCACGAAATCAGAAATAGGGCATTAAAAATAGTATAACGCTACCATTCTACTAGAATCAATGACCCCCTCTCCCCCCCAA
This sequence comes from Physcomitrium patens, assembly GCF_059467195.1. NCBI lineage: Eukaryota > Viridiplantae > Streptophyta > Bryopsida > Funariales > Funariaceae > Physcomitrium > Physcomitrium patens. The sequence goes on along the minus strand of NC_143420.1, from coordinate 12,799,205 downwards.
AATACCAAGCTCAAATGCGATCCAAATAGACTGAAGTCTGCAAATAACCTTGTAAATTTTGTGATAGAAAACTTCAAGAATGCGAAGCTCCGCCTTAGGACTTGAAAGCTCAACCTTCAGAAACCAACAAAACAAGCACAAATTACATAAGAAATAAAGCCACTAAAAAGAATTCTATCAGGTGTATCAGGTGCTGCTGATGTATACATACACATTCCCCGAAAAGTAGCATTAAGAAATCGTGCAGTGAAAAAATAAGAAATACCTTCCCCTTTAACTCGTTTACAACATCCCCAACTGTACTTTGTTTGGGAAGACGAATATTGTGAACTGAGACCTGCATGCACTTTAAGGACCAATTAGATATGAAATGAGCTAAAAAGATTTCCACCTGGATTACCAGCGTCAAAACTAGGCTTTCAAATGCCTCGAAAACCTGCAAATGAGCGAACCAACCTCCTCTGTTTTCGCGTTGTGGAAGGCAACCTTCAAGGTTTTTAAACCCTGAAGCTCAGGAAGGGGCAAATCCAAAGTCTCAAAATAGAGAATATCCGACGTCTGGGCAAACCACGAAAAAATCAGACCAAAATCATTCATTTTGTAAAACAAAAATATTCACCACAATAAACGAATTAACAGTATGATCAATTTCGTTGTACCTGATTATAGTGTACGAGCATATCACTTAGTCTTTCAACCCCCCGATACTTGATGGGTTGTGGTTTTGGTTGCTGCGAGTAACAATTGTGTGATGTAAGCCTGATCTTTGACGCGTCCTCCAATTTAATTTCTTCTGCTACCTTCTCGACCACATCATCATATGTGTGTTGCTTCGACCTACAACACAAAAGATAACAAAGTTTAAAACCTGCAAACCAAGAAAAACTGGATATTTTACATTCATAATAAAGTTCTCATGGGGGGGCTGACCAAAGCCCGTATATAATAAATAGAAAGCCGAGAACATCATCGCACCAAAACTAATCAAACATTGCGAATACAGTAATAACTAATTCTATTGCACTCTCACTTCAAAAAAGCTATATAAAGAACATGAAACATCACGGCAGAACAGTCACACAACGGATGGGAAAAATAGGTATAATTGACAATAATACTAATAATATAATCTCAGAATGTATACAAGCAGCAAAGGCAAGTTCAGAAACTTACAATTCCAGACAAAATTCGTCATCCTTGGGTTTGTCTAGGCGACGAAAATGTACGATCTTCCCAATTCCCAACCAAAAACCCAGTGTGAAAACTACAGTACACAACAAACATAAAATTCTTGGAAGCAATGAGACCATCCCACCGAAATCAACTTTTTAGGTTGGTGCAAAGAAAACTACTTTGTGAAAACAGTCTAAACAAAACGCTTATTTCAATGCTCAAAAAGATAAAATCTAAATATGTTGTCAATGAAGTCATGACCCATATATTTCGCCCATAATCGTTCGTGTTACCTGTCGGTTGCGAACATACTCCAAAAATGATGGAACGTCAGGGTACCGGGAAGCCAATTCCTGCTCCCTTGTTAGAGCTCTCTGGTAACAGATAATATCACCATCTTCCAACTGCAAAATAGTCACCCCGTCTGGGTCAAAAAGCTTCCTAAAATAATTAAGTACTAATATTCGTAACAAGCATTTAATACTAGCCTTCATGGACCACAACAGGAATGGAGGGGAGCTAACCTGGCTAGCCTTGAAAGTGGACTTCTTTTCAATGTGCTCGCACATGACATTCGGCTCAAACTTGATTTCCTGCAAGCTTAGTGCATGGATTAGATAGAATGATCCAACTGGCGAAAATAGTGCTGACTCATAATCCTCACATTCATTGTGTTGTTATTTGTGGACACCTTTTTCAAATAAATAGAAGGTCAAGTTTTAGAACATCCAGAAGAGAGTGAGAAATTACAAACTTCATCAAACTACTGAGTCATTATACCTCGTACAGCTGGATCTCCTCGTTCGGAGGAAATCCGGCCATCTCATTTAGCCGCTCCAAAATATCAGCTGGTCTACCACTTGCCTTTACATAAGATCTACCTACGTAACTGCAAAGACGCCTCATAGAGCAGTTAGTATGAGGTCTGAAGCATCAAACCAAGTAACGATGAGCATACTCAAAATGATAACCATCATCCTAATATTATTCGGAGAGACGCTCACCGCAACTCCTCCTTCAAAGGATCGTACAGTTTGAAAAACAAAAGCACATCCTCCTTCGTCTTAATTGGAGGAGGCATTGGAACTGATTCCTGTAAAGAAACAATAAACAGAAGGAAAACCGGTTCAAATTACGGTAACAAGGTTACATACTAGTGAAATCCACACAAAAACCAGCACATAAGAGTTTTAAATCCACAGAAATAAAATAGACAAAATCGTGTCATACAAAAATGACGAGCTGCAACGCAAAAAATACCCAAATCGGTCGTGTATGAAAAGGAAAGATACGTACTGCACCAGGGGTGCGCTGCACCTCCAAGAAAAGTTTCAACTCAGCATTGTGAGCCTTGTTGGAGGCCTCTTTTAAGTGCCCAACCTGGACATCAGAACAAAAGAAAATTCAAAAGCATTATTAATACTGCTGCATTCAGATCACGAGTGACTTATCTCCTAAATTTCAAGAGCTTTCGCAGCAAACGGACGAGAATACTAAAGCGAACACAAAAAATCGCTAACACAGAGAATAACAACAACACCAAGAAAACCATCAAGAATAATTATGAATCCCAGTGCTGACAGAAGCAGAAGCTACCGTTTGAGCCTCTTCTTGCTCAGTAAGTGGTCTATTAGGACGATATGTGTGGTTTTGGCGCTTCGCCCAAAGCCAAAACCGTTGACACTCAACAGGGACGCCAAGCTCCTTCGCTATTTCCTCCTGCAGAAGTGAGCGCACAATTATTCAGGCTTGTGAGGTTAAAATCTCTAGTGACAAGCAATTCAGTCGAAACCAAGCACAGTTAAACGGCATCGTTGACTAATTAGGGTAATAATGCGGACATGCCTTGAACTGCGTAAAGAGGGTTTGCTTTTGGATGCGGAAGCTGCGAACTTTTTCATGATCTACCAAATCGAAATGGATGTCCTTTCCAATCTGGTTCTGTAGGTCTTCATCCCGTCCAACCTAGAATCCATGAAAGTATTCAATCAGTCCGTCTGCTACTTGGATTCCATGATAACTAAATGCAAAAAAATTAGATGCAAACTTGCCTTAATGATAGTGTAAAGATGAGCTTCAGCCTTCTCCTTCCTCTTCCTTTCTTTCTCCTCTTGCTCTTTCTTCAACCTCACCTGAATCAACAAATAACACGACTCAAATAAGGAAACTGAAGCTTCAATATATATATATATATATATATATATATATATATATATATATATATATATATATATATAAGATGGTTTTTTCTATATTTTGAGTTTCCTCACACACACACACATATATATATATATATATATATATTTTAAGCACCATCATTTGGTTAAACGGAAGGGGCTGAATGCCGCCAATACTGGCAGTTCTCAACGCCGAGTTTAATACCGAATTACATAGAGCAAACAGACACACCTGAAAGGAATAACTAGTTTCACCAGTTTCTTAAATTACCTGCAAATGTTCTGCAATATCCTTCTCATCCACATTGCAAACAATCTTGTCCTTGTCGGCCTCTCTGATATACACCAACATGTATGCGTTTGAGTATTTTGTGAACTTGAAGGGAGTGTTATTAAAACCTGGATTTGTTTGTGGAAGCTGCAAGATAAGAACATCACCGCACAAATACGGCTGGATTTTAGTTGCAACGCTAGAAAAAACCATCATAAAGCATAATAATATCAACTAGTACTCTGAAGTATACTGATTATCAAATTTCAAAATAAGATTTAATATTAACTGGTTATCCAATGATCAATTAATGTGCCGAATTTTAAAATGGAGGAAGATCGCGATACGTACTTCCTCCTCTCCTCCATACTGCTCCTCAAGAGCTCTCTTAGGCTCCTCCTTTGTCACTCGCTCATCATCAAACTTAAACCTATCCACAGTCATCCACAAAGAATCTTAGAGTGGATCTACACTCACACCTACGCAAAAGTAAAACAAAAGCGTCAAAAGCTCTCCTATGTCCTATATCAAACCGTGATTTAACTATGAAAGATGACTGAGAATTCTAACAGTGGAAACCGACTTCTACTTTTAAAATACGAGTCCATGCACATGTAACCACGCTCGTAGAAGCAAAGACAACCGACAATTACGAGTTGATGCAGAAAAAATACCACTGGTCAGAGAGTGTGGGTCTGATAAAAGCGTAGTAATGACCACCATGTACTCCACCACTGTGAACCAGTACACTGCCACGAACAAAAAAAAGCCAATATCAATTGAGGCGATGCAATAAATTTTGGCACAAGGCACACCTTCTGTAAGAAAAAAATAAATTAATAAGTAAAAAGGGATGTATAAAACATCAGGAAAACATTAACACGAGAATCGAATGATTATGCCCCAAACCTGTGCAAGGTGTACAAATTTCGAACACTACGGTCGGCATCAGGAGAGAGGTACTTTCCGTTCTCCCTATCCAAGTCTAGTTGCAGTGGAAACTCATAGCGATCATTAATCTGCACAACAGAAATATTGCTTGAAGCAAACAGTATAAAAAGACGCAGAATAATACATCAAATACAGAACTAACAAGCTAGAAGAACACAATGCAGCAAATTGAAGAGAATGAAGAAAATCTCTTCACCTTCACCATTGTGTCTCGCATAAAGTCATACTCAAAACGCTTTAACTGTAGCTGAAGAACAGGGGGGAAGTCTATAAATAGGACTCCTTTTTTCGCATCCTGCAGGACACAAACCCCAAGATATGTTTAGAATAATTCTAAGACACAACTCAGATACTGAACCTAAAGGCCTGTGAAATAGGGTCATCCACCTGATTGTACTTATATGAAAATTCAGTACCTGCAACCCAAATTGTTCGGCGTGGTATTTGTTCTCGCCCTCCAACCGTTCTACTTCAACATACTTGTCAAAAGATTCATATACATCCTTGCATCCTTTCACATCCAGCTGCAAATCTGAAAAGAAGAACATACTATAATATTAAACGCTGAATGCTTACAATCTAGTGCCGAATTGGAGCTGTACTTCCACCTGGAAAAGGTTCATGCGCACGTCCTAAACCACAACCGCAATAACAATATGATATTTTCCAGGTTCCAGCAAACCAACCCTCCTCTTTCTAAGACAGATGTTCAATGAAACAAAATAAAGAATCATTCTTGATTGTCAAAGTCTCCATCCTGCTTCTAACTTCAACTGCATAGTCGTACCATAGAAAGACTCTTTCCGTGTTGATTTATAATCAACATTGATGCACTCTATGTAGTTCATGTGATGCCCTTCGAACAGTTGCTGGATTGTGCCCTCGACAGCAGTTCCCTGTAAAAGCACAGAAGGATTCCCACCAGTAAACATAATGTACCCAGCTACTCTTGAAAACCGAGAAGACATAGCTAACAGAGATTTATCCATACCTTCATTTTGTCTTCCAGCTTCTCGCAAAGAACCCGATTCAGCTCTTGAACATCATGTTGCATAAAAGAGTCGTAGGTGTCCCACCCAAAAGATTTAGTGAGATCCTTTGTAGCAATACTAGTATCACTGTACTGAATTTTATAAAATAAGCTCTGTAGGGCTAGAGGGATGCTGTTAGATGGAACATCGTTTTCAGTCGTTGGCATATGATAAACAGCCTGCAGCAGATCAAATCGACAGCAAAAAATTTAGATTGAAAAAGAACAAAAACTGCCAAAAACTTTTAGTAGAACTGTTGCTCTCTGCAAAAGGTGACTATAACTTCACTTGGATCCAGCAAGCTAAACAATCAGTGTCACTAAACTATCAAAAGAAACCGGTATGTTCGTCAAAAAAACTGAATTGTCATGACACCGTGCTTACAAAGATTAGTATTGTCATACAATTATTGAATGAAAAGTGTCAAAGTTGAATAGAAACAAAAGGCACCCACAGAGAGGGAACTGGTGGCATCCGAAAAGAGACCAGCAACCACTCACTATTGCAGAAGTGTGTCTGCATCGCTACGACAGCTAGTCATTATTCACCTACTGGACTAACTGGCTGCAAGTCAGTTGAGTTTTGCAAAACATCGGACCATTGTGGACTGGAATGAATGCCAATTTAAGCTATTACTTGGCTGAAAGGGGTTTCACGTAAAAAACGAGAGCTGGAGTGGCAAAGTTTCTCATTCTGGTCTTTCAGTAATAAAACGAAACTGAACTAGACACAATAAACCGAAAACTGGATAGAGCCTCCTGGCACTGAATTGCACTGAATTGCAGAATGTAATTCAGAAATGATCTGTGATGGCAGGGAAATAACCTTCCGAAAGTAGGGCAGGTGATACAACGTCTGGAGGAGAGAATTCATGTAGCATGTCGCTCCTTGATTCTTCAATCCAACATAACCTGTCTCTTTCTTCGAATCATACGCCCAGTAATCGACCACCTTACGAACATTCACATCAGCTTCTACGATAAGAGTATCATTCATCAAGAAACCTCGAGATGGATCGTACAAGTCTGGTAAAGGCATGAACGATGTGAATCCCCAATCACTTTCGCGTACATTAAAATGATGCTGTGTATCTGCAAAAGAAGTCATACGTGCCCTTCAGCCGCTGTTACACAATATTCTGCTCCAACATGTCTTTAAGTGCACTTCCAACAAAACTACGACCACGTCCGAGAATGACAAAAGCAAATAAACCATTTCCAACGCCCATTGCATCTGCAAAGAGAAACGCTTGCAGAGGATGGAGGCATACAAAACGAACCTTTCTTGACAGTCAACTTTGGGTCATACGGATTCACAACGGCCAGAGTAAAATGTGCAAATCTACTCCAGCCATAGGGTAGCTGCGCGGAATCAGCAACATCCAAGTATACTGAGAGATGATCCACATTATTGCCTTTCGGAAATAACAGCACCCGCCTGCAGCACCATAAATGATCCCGCTAAGATGTCCACCCTCAAATTCAAGGAATACAACAAATGCAGATACGAGGTGGAGTGCTTACCATTTGTAACCACCAACAGTAAACGTTTCGGAATAATGCTTTCTCAGAGATAATTTCGAGAAATTCTCGATATTCCATGTAAATTTCCCCGTTTGAGGGTCATCCACATGCTGATTCTCCACAGTAGCAACACCTTCTCCTTGCCCTACCACTACACAACCATGGGATAATGAGCAACTCTTCTGATTCAAGACCAGATATTCGACCTGATTGAAGAGCATGTATTTGCTCAACAGGAAACTACCCTGACTAATAAATAAAAGCACTTAATCCCTAAACAACGACCAAAAATCCACGTTCAAATAGCGGTAGCAGCCGACCAATATCACTACACCCAATTTTGAAGTGCCTGGACGATCTACCCGACATAATCAAAACTCCATTCACTTTAGAGCCACAATAAATTGGATGAATTCTACCTCCAAAAAAAACCCTCTGATGACTACAGATCTACGCGACGGCAGTCGAACAGATGGCAGCAAGACTGATGAATTGCATAAAATACACTCGAGAACAATAGCCTCAATTACTTGAGATCTACATTAAGACACATACACAACGACAACTCGGAACGCCAGGAAAACTCGGAGTCAATTTCATGCACGTCAACTACCACAGATTACACTAAGGAGCATATTTTCGGCTGCGGTATTTCCAAACCCTGAACAAATCCACACGGCATTGCATGCCAGAATATCTCCTCATTCCAGGGCTTCGATGCTTTCCCTAACAAGAGACTGAATTAATTATCCACACTGATTCCTGCCACACACCTTCCATCGGTTCAATAACGTCGTTGAAGTCCTGGGGAGGCACCAGCATATCATCATCCTCCTGCCACATCCGCACACCTTGCGTAAGTCTAACATCCAATGTGGATCCAATGTCGGACCCCAAACCCCTAACATCCAGTCCTAGATTCCCCTCGCAATCCACGACAACGCTTTCACACCCTCCACAAAATCTAAAAGCTCATCAAACCTCACACCCTAACTACACCGACATCCAATCACCACCGCCATCAGAGCAAGCCATCCAGCACCAACCCTACATGCAACCGCACGAACGAACGAGCGCAACAAACCGCCACCACGTACTTCCGGGGGTGCAGCGATGACAGTCATTCTGGCGAACGACAACACCGACAACGCTCGTCCGCAATCTCCTCACGCACGCACTCCTCCCGGCGCTTTGTTCACCCTCGCGATCCGACGCTCCTCTTTCTCCTCCTCGTCTTCTTCCTCCTTTTCCTCCCTCCGAACCCGTCCTCCGCCAAAACCTAAGCCGAATCGCGTCCGAAATGGCTCTCGGGCTTGCCCATCCCCGCACGGCACGTCACATCAACCAATTCCCTAAGCTCCAGCCCTTGGCCACAGCCGCGAAAAGGCTACAGCAACGTGGAGGAGAGCACTGGTGTAGATAGGGGCAGGGTCAAGGCGGAAGGGGAAAGGGGAGGGAAGGAAAAAGAAGGGGAATGCCAAGGATGAGAGAGGAGAGAAGAGAGAGAAAGGGGGAAGAAAGAGAGAGCCAGACGGTCGAAGCGAACAGAACTTCTTCTTCCTCTTCAATAGAGTGAGTGTGTGAGTGAGTTCATGGGAACGTCGGGCCTGCTCCCCGAAGTAGTATGTTTAGGCTAGCAACCCCCCGTCACCCTCCCCTGCCCTCCCCGCGATCCCGTCTCACTGGAGCCCATAAGAATTACCTCCCCAGAGCCCACACACTCACCCTCCTGCCCTGCCCTGCCCTGTCCAGCCCGTCTTCCTCCTCCAGGAATGGGTTCCCTAACCCTATCCCGGGGGTCCTTCCTAGGACTCACCCTTGCCCTCGCGGATAAAGGTACCTTTCTGATCTCCGTCCATGACCGTCCCTCCCTCCCTCGCGAACCCTCTCTCCATCCGCATTGGCTGTGACCATGCCTAACTAATCAATCCTCTTTACCCAATTGTAAGTGACCACAAACACCTGAGTTTGTGAGCGAGTTAGTTAGTTCCAGATGTTTTTGTTGGAAACTATCTCTTTAGCTGTTTATATTCAATTTTTTTTTTTTTTTTTTGAGCATGTGAGTAGCATAGTTCTTCACATTCATACAGTGATTGTTGTTGCCAACAAGTCCACTTGCTTAATAAGTCTATTTTAGATTTGGAATTTTGTAGATTGTAATAGATTAACTCTTGTAATTGGATTTTCAAGCATTTTTTTCATTACAAATGTTACAAGAGCATAAATTTCAACTTCATTTTTAAAAAATATAATATTATTTTTTTATAATAAGTTTTAGTTTATTTCATTGATTTCTTCTTATTCAATGTGACTAATATATATATATATATATATATATATATAACATTTATCATTTGCATCAACATGGTCATTTACCAATTTCTTCTCATTCAATGTGACTAATATATATATATATATATATATATAACATTTATCATTTGCATCAACATAGTCATTTGCCAATTTCTTAAGTAAAATACAGAGATGTTTAGAAATCAATGATGGTATTTGGTGTACTAACTTTAATGTGCAATGAATTTTTTTGTAAATTTTATCAAATTTTGTAGTATATTAAAAAAAATTATGTAATTTTAAATTAGTATTAGTATGCTTGCATAAATTGACTAAATAAAATTAAAAATTAAGAATTAACATAAAATACGATGCATTGTAAAATCTAAAATTAAAGAACAAAGATAAAGATTGTAATGTGCTAATAAATTTTGTTGAAACATTTGTATATTGTAATAATAGAATTGTACAACAATCTTAACACAAAAAAGTTTAACTTCTAACCACATTGAAACATCAAAAAGTGATAAGCCAACTATACTCACTATTAGAGTATCAAAATCAAATATAATACTACATATTAATCTAATAGTTGGTTTTGTATTCTATTCTAGCATTAATTTAAATTAAAAAATAATAATTTTGTGCATGTAAATGCAAAGTACAGATATTAACAAAAAAAACTTGTTGTCAAATCTAAGCTAATAATTTAACATCCGTCTTTGTAGCTTCATGATTTTATTGCATATGGAATATATAATAATTATTTTTACTACAACAAATACATCAAATTTATTTAAAATCGAGATGTATATATATTAGTTCATTATAATGGTACGATTAGTATTATCTGTTACAAACCTAGTTCTAAAGTTGTTTTTGTCATTTTTATCATAATTTGGTATAACAATGTATGACATTCTTTTTACAAAAGTTATTCACAAAGATAAGTGAATTTTATATATGAACTTGCAATTAATAATATATTATTTGCTTTGTATGGCAAACAAAAAGAAGTTTGCTTTACTTCTTTTTTATAAATTTATTGATAAAAAATTGTTGTCACAAAATTCGTACCATGCCTTTAATTATAATTATTTCATGTACAATT